>NC_080672.1:239759994-240359994 GCF_030247195.1 Topomyia yanbarensis
CGTCAATCAAATGTAGACTACATTATATAAATATTAATTGCTTATATACTATCCTGTAAACTATTTCTATGTACTATGATGCCGTAAAGAGTTGAAAAACTGTTTTAAACTTGTTCGGGGCATGGTAAGGTCAATACTTTCACAATGCTCGTTATACACAGCCATCATCCGGTTTAGTGGTCCGAATTTAGCATAGTCTGTACGGTGATGACCTATCGCGAACAAATTTCTATTGCGTAATTGACGAGTAGGAGCATATAAATTTAATTTTGACAAAATGTAAGATGAGTCAATACGCTGCATGACGATATCGTTTAGAAACGAGATCATAGCATAGTCCCAACGTTCTTTTAATGTTTGAATATCTATCAACATACAACGTGCTTCATAAGATGGAAGAGGGAATACTGTCCATCTTAACTTGCGTAATGCATATAATAGAAACTGTTTTTGGATTGATTCAATTCTCACTTCGTGTTTTTTTATGAATGGTGACCAAACAATACTACAATATTCTAAAATAGACCGAACATATGCTACGTAAAGAGTTTTAATTGTGTAAGGATCTTGAAAGTGATATCCGAAGCGTTTTATAAAATTAAGCATATTACTAGCTCTATGAACAATTGTGTTGTAATGTTCCACAAAGTTTAATTTTTTATCTAAGATAACTCCTAAATCTCTTATTTTATCGCATTTCTGAACGGTTTGATTACCTAATGTAATTGACACGGAAGCCGTGATTTGTTTTCTGCTAAAAGTCATGAGATTACATTTTTTAACATTTAACTCCAGTAAACATTTACAACACCATGTATAAAAGATTTGTGTTTCATCGTGAAAAACATTATAGTCATTATTATTTCTGATTTCTAAAAATAGCTTCATATCATCCGCATATATGAGAATATTAATGTTTTTTAAAATAAGAGAGATGTCGTTGACATATAAAATAAAAAGAAGAGGTCCTAAGTGTGAACCTTGCGGAACCCCCGAAGTAACTTTAATTATATCAGATTTCATCTCATAGAATTTTACTATTTGCTGACGATCTGTTAAATACGACTTAATCCAATTGAGGAGTCTCATCTCGATTCCCAATTTTTCAAGTTTGAATATTAACATGGGAATGTCCAGCTTATCGAAAGCTTTGCTGAAGTCAGTGTAAAGAGCTTCTATATGATTTCCTTTATCCATGGCATTTAACGAGTAATCAACAAATTCTAAAAGGTTTGTACTAGTTGAACGGCCTTTAAAAAACCCATGTTGTGAATTTGTTATTTTATGTTTGACTTGGTTGAAAATGGTTTTATTTATGATGGATTCGAAAAGTTTGGGAAAGCAAGACAGAATGGCAATTCCACGATAATTGCGAATATCAGATTTTTTACCCGATTTATAAATAGGTATTAAAAAAGATTTTTTCCAATCTTTTGGGAAAATACCAGATTCTAGTGACTTATTGAACAGCCAGAATAAAGGTGACGTAAGCTCAGTTGCTAAATTCTTTATGAAAGCAGGTGGAATTCCATCAGGTCCTGAGCCTTTAGTGGCATCTAGATCATTGAGACCAGACAAGATATCTTGAACATTAATGTGACTGACACCAACATCCCTTGAATAATCAGGAAAATAAGAAAAATATTCAAAGTCACGATCATTGTCTGAATAGTTAGAATAAGTTTCTTGAAAAAATGTTGCGAAGAGATTACAAATATCTTTTGAAGTTTCACCCTCTTTCCCATCTAAAGACATTTTTGATGGGAAGTTGCATGAATTCAACTTAGTTTTGATGTAATTAAAAAAGTTTTTTGGGCATGACTTGATCTCATTTTCAGTTTTTGCATTATATACAGTTAGTGCCGAAGAAATAGCCAAAGTTAGTTGGTCACGAATGTTAAGGTATTTTTCCAAATTATCCTGATTATTGTGTTTTCTGTAAATTTTGTGAGCTTTTTGCTTCCGATTTTTCAAATTAATAATTTCCTTGTTGAACCAAACTGGATTTTTGGATGCATGATTTCGTCGTTTTTTCGTGAGTGGAACTTCCTCCTGTATTATTTGCCATAAAATATTATAAAAGATCTCCACTCCACATTCAACGTTCACTTGATTCTTTAAAAGGGACTGCCAATTAGCACTGCTTAATTTATATTTAATATTTTCATAATTTGCTTTTCTATAATCGAAAACGTCCTCGAAGTCACAATCAATGAAATTATGATTCTTGTGCACAAAAATAGAGAATTCTATTGCTGTGTGAAACGTTTCATTTTTCCATAAGGGAGAATGAGATTCATCAACACAGAAATCTTCATTAATGTTTGTTAATAGCAGATCTAAATAACGATTGTGTTGATTTTTTATATGGTTTATTTGATTGAGTCCTAGCAATGCAATTTTCTCAAACATATATTGTAATGTTTCGTTATCACCAACGACAGGAAGTAGAATGCTCTCATTTTCAGAGTCAGGAATAAAATCTAAGTTGCGCTGATTAAAATCACCATAAATATGAACTTTGAATTCTGGAGGAAAATTAGAGATTATTTCTTCAGCTGCTTGAAAGAAAATCTCATATGTTGATTTGTAAGCTAGGTCCGGTGGAAAGTACACTGAGACAAAAATGTGGATTTCATCAGCGATATGTGCTTTAACCCATACATGTTCAAATTCTTTGAATTTTGGTGAGACAATAAGATCGGAATTAAATATAGATGAAACTGCGATGAGAACTCCTCCGCCTGACATTCTTTGGGTTAGTCGTAAATCACGATCATCTCTAAAAACATTATAGTCACTACCGAAAACCTCTTCACTTTTTATATCCTCATTCCAACTTGTTTCGGTACCTAGAATTATCGAAAATGAGGAGCCTAATATATTCTTATGGATTTCGTTCATCTTTACGGCGCTCCTCATTCTATTAAAATTTTGACAGTAAACCAAAATTTCAGTGGCTTTCGAAGAAGTTGGTTGTGATTCGTTATTCGTAAAAATATTGTTTAAAACTATTGTACTGTTACCAGTTGCGTCATGCTTGTCCTGGTCTGCCTCTGAGAAGTGCGTTAAAATTGGCGAAAACACGAACGTTCACAGGAGCAAGATGAACAATGATGTTTATTGTTATGGTGATTGTTGTTAAGACCATTGTTGTTTCTATTGCAAATGCTGTTTCTGTTGTTGTTGTTGTTGCTGTAACTGCTGTTTCTGTTTTCGTTGTGGTTGTTGTTATTTCTGTTGTAGTTGTTGTTGCTGTTTTTGTTGTAGTTGCTTATTCTGTGATTATTGTTGTTGTTGTTGTTGTTACTGCTGTTAATGTTGTTGTTTCTGTTTCCGTTGTGGTCGTTATTGTTTATGTTGTGCCTGTTTCTATTGAAATTGTTGGTGGTATTATTGGACTTGTAGCTGTTGTTTTTGTTGCTATTGTTGTTGTTTCTATTTTGGTTGTAGTTGTGATTATTGTTATTGTTGTACTTATTGCGGTTCCTGTTCTTATTGCACTTGCTATCTTTGTTGTTGCAGTTGTTATTGTTATTACTGTTGATATTGCTGTATCTTGTACCCTGTTTTCTTCTCGATTTTTTACTCTTTGCTGCTTTATCTTTCTCTTTTTGTTGTTTAATGCGACGCTGTTTACGTAAGTCATATTCTGACCAGTCGGAGCGCCACACTCTTTTCGAACCAAGTGTGCGCCATCCATCTTTTGCCACTTGATTATGCTGCGAACCTGAGATAGCAGTTTTATTTGAAACGACGGTCAATTCGTCCATCAGACTGGGGGGAGACACCACAGGTGTCAAACGAGCATTATTAACACTGGTTTCCAGGGTACTAATTGTCGCGGCAATACTCACACATACATACACACATACACACACACATACAGACTTTTTCCGATCTCGACGAACTGAGTCGAATGGGATATGACACTCGGCCCTCCGGGCCGGGATTAGGTTGCCATTTTTCAGAGTGATTGCATAACATTTCTATATGAGAAAGGCAAAAATGTGCCAAAATCCAAAAAAGTGAATCGTCGTCAATTTTTTTTCGAGTTTGCATCAAATCTCGACGTTTCATGCACCTTGAACACATTTAGCATCAAAAATAAAAATTCTATTTTTAATTTTTCCTATAGTTTATATGAGAAATTTCTGTGTGGCCGCACTCTGAAACCCGTAATTCCGGAACCAGAATTCCGATCGATCCAAAATTCAATAGCAGCCGATGGGAAGGTTGTACCTTTCATTTGAGACTAAGTTTGGGCCCATCGGTCCAGCCATCTCTGAGCAAAATGAGTGATATTATTTGACACATATGCACATACACACACATACACACACACATACATACACACATACAGACTTTTTCCGATCTCGACGAACTGAGTCGAAAGGGATATGACACTCGGCCCTCCGGGCCGGGATTAGGTTGACGTTTTTCAGAGTGATTGCATAACCTTTCTATATGAGAAAGGCAAAAATGTGCCAAAATCCAAAAAAGTGAATCGTTGTCAATTTTTTTTTTCGAGTTTGCATCAAATTTCGACGTTTCATGCACCTTGAACACATTTAGCATCAAAAATAAAAAATCTATTTTTAATTTTTCCTATAGTTTATATAAGAAATTTCTGTGTGGCCGCACTCTGAAACCCGTAATTCCGGAACCAGAATTCCGATCGATCCAAAATTCAATAGCAGCCGATGGGAAGGTTGCACCTTTCATTTGAGACTAAGTTTGGGCAAATCGGTAAAGCCATCTTTGAGAAAAATGAGTGACATTATTTGACACATACGCACATACACACATACATACACACATACACACACACATACAGACTTTTTCCGATCTCGACGAACTGAGTCGAAAGGGATGACACTCGGCCCTCCGGGCCGGGATTAGGTTGACGTTTTTCAGAGTGATTGCATAACCTTTCTATATGAGAAAGGCAAAAATGTGCCAAAATCCAAAAAAGTGAATCGTTGTCAATTTTTTTTTCGAGTTTGCATCAAATTTCGACGTTTCATGCACCTTGAACACATTTAGCATCAAAAATAAAAAATCTATTTTTAATTTTTCCTATAGTTTATATAAGAAATTTCTATGTGGCCGCACTCTGAAACCCGTAATTCCGGAACCAGAATTCCGATCGATCCAAAACTCAATAGCAGCCGATGGGAAGGTTGCACCTTTCATTTGAGACTAAGTTTGGGCAAATCGGTCCAGCCATCTCTGAGAAAAATGAGTGACATTATTTGACACATACACACACACATACACACACACATACAGACTTTTTCCGATCTCGACGAACTGAGTCGAATGGGATATGACACTCGGCCCTCCGGGCCGGGATTAGGTTGACGTTTTTCAGAGTGATTGCATAACCTTTCTATATGAGAAAGGCAAAAATGTGCCAAAATCCAAAAAAGTGAATCGTCGTCAATTTTTTTTTTCGAGTTTGCATCAAATCTCGACGTTTCATGCACCTTGAACACATTTAGCATCAAAAATAAAAATTCTATTTTTAATTTTTCCTATAGTTTATATGAGAAATTTCTGTGTGGCCGCACTCTGAAACCCGTAATTCCGGAACCAGAATTCCGATCGATCCAAAATTCAATAGTAGCCGATGGGAAGGTTGCACCTTTCATTTGAGACTAAGTTTGGGCAAATCGGTCCAGCCATCTCTGAGAAAAATGAGTGACATTATTTGACATATACGCACATACACACACGTACCCACACATACACACACACATACACACACATACATACACACATACATACACACATACGCACACACATACAGACTTTTTCCGATCTCGACGAACTGATTCGAATGGGATATGACACTCGGCCCTCCGGGCCGGGATTAGGTTGACGTTTTTCAGAGTGATTGCATAATTTTTCTATATGAGAAAGGCAAAAATGTGCCAAAATCCAAAAAAGTGAATCGTCTTCAATTTTTTTTTTCGAGTTTGCATCAAATCTCGACGTTTCATGCACCTTGAACACATTTAGCATCAAAAATAAAAATTCTATTTTTAATTTTTCCTATAGTTTATATGAGAAATTTCTGTGTGGCCGCACTCTGAAACCCGTAATTCCGGAACCAGAATTCCGATCGATCCAAAACTCAATAGCAGCCGATGGGAAGGTTGCACTTTTCATTTGAGACTAAGTTTGGGCAAATCGGTCCAGCCATCTCTGAGAAAAATGAGTGACATTATTTGACACATACACACACACATACACACATACACACACATACACACACATACACACATACATACACACATACGCACACACATACAGACTTTTTCCGATCTCGACGAACTGTCGAATGGGATATGACACACGGCCCTCCGGGCCGGGATTAGGTTGACGTTTTTCAGAGTGATTGCATAACCTTTCTATATGAGAAAGGCAAAAACTGGAAACATTGTGGGGATAATTATATTTGAATATTTATTGTTTTCAGGAAATGATAAATATGGCCCATGTATGTAAGATCTCGTAAAGCGAGGATATCACGAACAGGTTCATATGGTGGTTTTCTTCTGGCTCGTAAGGAGTCTATTAATTGGGATCTGGTTTCACGATATTCAGTGCAAGACCAAACAACATGTTCAATGTCTTCGTAACCCTCTCCGCAAGCACATTGATTATCTTCTGCGATCCCAATACGGCGGAGATGCGCATTCAACGTATAATGGTTGGACATGAGTCTAGACATCACACGAATGAAGTTTCGACTTACATCCAACCCTTTGAACCATGCCTTCGTTGATACTTTAGGGATAATTGAGTGCAACCACCGCCCCAGATCTCCATTGTCCCATGATGTTTGCCAACTAGTAAGCGTCCTCTGGCGAGAAGCGCTATAAAATTCATTGAAGGCAATAGGTCTTTCATAGATGTCACCGTCCAGTGCCCCTTTTTTGGCTAAATTATCCGCTCTCTCATTACCCGATATGGAGCAATGAGCAAGAATCCACACTAAGGTAGTTTGATAAGATTTATTTGTTAATTTAGTTAAGTATTCTCGTATCTCCTTCAAAAAGAACGGAGCGTGATTATCAAGCTTTAATGAGCGTAGTGCCTTAATTGTGCTGAGGCTATCTGTGAGGATGAAATAATGGTTCGGAAGTAAAGTATCAATGATTTCCAGACTATAGTGAACTGCTGCTAGTTCGACTGTATAAACTGAGGCAGGTTCTGCATGCTTGAAAGAGATCGAGGTGTTATTGTTGAAAATACCGAAGCCAGTGGCCTCATTGATTCGTGACCCATCAGTGTAGAACATTTTATGGCAGTCAATGTGTTGGTATTTACTTATGAATATTTTAGGGATCTCCAGAGAGCGCAGGTGATCCGGGATTCCACGAATTTCCTCTTGCATGGACGTGTCGAAAAATAAAGTGGAATCGGGAGTATCTAGTATATTAACACATGTCAGAACATAACTAGAAGGCGTTATTTCTAGTGACATGTGATTGAAGTACACTGTCATGAATCTGGTTTGGGATTGAAGCTCGACAAGTCTTTCGAAATTTTCAATTACCAGTGGATTCATAACCTCACATCGTATAAGTAAACGAGAGGAGAGATCCCAGAATCGATCTTTTAAGGGAAGAACTCCCGCTAGTACTTCAAGACTCATCGTATGTGTCGATTGCATGGAACCTAAGGCGATCCGTAAACAACGATACTGTATTCGTTCCAATTTAATAATGTGAGTGTTTGCAGCTGAACGGAAACAGAAGCACCCATATTCCATTACTGAAAGTATCGTTGTTTGATACAATCTTATCACGTCACTTGGATGAGCACCCCACCAAGATCCGGTTATTGTTCGGAGAAAATTTATCCTTTGTTGGCACTTCTTTATCAGATACCCAATGTGGCCTCCCCATCTGCCTTTAGAATCGAACCAAATTCCAAGGTATTTAAAAGTCAGGACTTGGGCTATCGTTCTACCAACCAACTGAAGCTGAAGCTGAGCCGGATCACGCTTCCTTGAGAAAACGACCAACTCTGTTTTCTCCGTAGAGAAATCGATGCCCAGTTTTAAAGCCCAAATTGATAAATTATCCAAGCTATCTTGCAATGGTTGTTGTAAATTTATAGCTTTTGGTCCTGTGGCAGAAACCACCCCATCATCTGCAAGTTGTCTTAGAGAGCATGGGCTGACAATACAATTATCAATGTCATTCACGTAAAAATTAATAGAGAAGGGGCCTTAGATAAGAGCCTTGTGGGAGGCCCATGTAACTTATTCTGAGTGTCGCCAAATCGCCATATGAAAAATGCATGCGCTTTTCTGACAATAAGTTGTATAAACAATTATTTAATATTGGTGAAAGACCACATTGATGTAGTTTCTCTGAGAGAACATCAATGGAAACAGAGTCGAATGCTCCTTTTATGTCTAAGAACACAGACGCCATTTGTTCTTTTTTGCGTAAGCTAGTTGGATTTCTGACGAAAGTAGCACCAGACAATCATTCGTTCCCTTTCCCCTCCGAAAACCAAACTGGGTATCTGATAGCAAGCCGTTCGCCTCAACCCAATTGTCGAGAAGTCGTAGGATAATTTTTTCCAACAATTTCCTGATGCAGGATAACATTGCAATCGGTCGATACGAGTTATGGTCGGAGGCTGGTTTTCCCGGTATTGGAATGGCGATAACTCTCACTTGTCTCCAGTCGTGCGGGACAATGTTCTGCTCAAGAAGCTTATTGAATAAATTCAACAAGCGTCTTTTTGCTACGTCAGGCAGATTCTTCACCAAGTTGAATTTAATTCTGTCAGGACCCGGAGCATTATTGTTGCATGAGAGGACTGCAATTGAAAATTCCATCATTGTCAAAGGCGAATCTTTGGAATCGTTACTTGTGGGAGCATCGCGAATGATTTTCTGCGCAGGAGCAGAATCTGGAACTTTCTTGGCAAAATTAAGTATCCAGCGATTCGAAAATTCTTCGCTTTCATTAGTTACGTTTCGATTTTTCATTCTTCTGGCTGTGTTCCAAAGAGTACTCATTGATGTTTCTCTTAACAAGCCATCAACGAAGCGTCTCCAATAACTAGACTTTTTGGCACGACGGAGACTGTCAAATTTGTTTTGCAAAATCGAATAATTTTCAAAGTTCACGTGTACACCCTTTCCGTTTCATAATTTCTTTGTAAGCAACTTGTTTAGCTTCATGCATCCGAGCACTCTTTGTCCCACCAGGGATTAGGAGGCTGGCTATTCATTGTCATGCCAGGATTGCATTTCGTTTGGGTTTGCTCTGCTGCTTCAATAATCAAACCCGCTAGAAATTCATATTCTTCGGTAGGTGGTAGCTCTTCCGTCGAAACAAGAGAAGTGGAAATTAAAGATTGGTTTTTTTCCAATCAATATTTCGTGTCAAGTCATAAGGGACATTGATTGAATTCGTGAGACCTAATTCACTGTTAATTGAAATAACGACTGGCAAATGATCGCTACCGTGAGGATCAGGTACAACCTTCCACGTGCAATCTCACCGAAGTGATGTCGAGCATAGAGATAGATCGCCTGTATTTAAAACTGCCATATTGAGCTCGTCACAAACATTGTATATCAAAGAGGATCGATTATCATTGAAGAGGGAACCCCACAATACTCCGTGCGAGTTGAAGTCTCCCAGTATCAGCCGCGGAGCAGCCATGGATTCCACTACCTCAAAAATCTGACGTTGTCCAATTTGAGCTTTGCGAGGTATATATACCCGATCAGAACGAAATAACAGAAAGCTATCAAATATATATCTCATGTTGATATTTATTACTCACTGTGTTATCTTTGTGATATCCCAATCAGCAAGGCAAGCAAACATATATCAAGATTATATCTTCTGGTGATATCATTGGACTGCTAGTATGATATTAATGTACGCATATAACGATGATGTTATAATAAGTTATACATATGTTCTTTCACAATTATCTTTGAACGCTAACGGTAAACTGTAAAGCGGACAAATGACCATTTGGTTAAAGCCCCAATAAAGCCCCAAATCAATCAATCAACTGTGAATGATTGTTACATTACACAAATGACCGTCTATTTATTAATACGCTGAAGTTTCTTTTCATACGTCGTTATTCAACTTTTTAAAGCAAATTTTCGAAGTTTTAGATGTAAGTGGTCGGAAAACTTGTCAGTAAGGTGTTCGACTTACTTGGTTGCATTTTGATTAACAGATTATTTATTTTCTGAGACACTCGTCTGACACACAATTTCGAATATGGGGCTAATGATTTCAATGCCTTTATTCAAATGTTTTGGAATCGTAAAGTTATCATCAAGATATTCTAAAGATTATAATTTTCATATAAAACTTATTTTGAAAAAGATGCAGGAAGTATCAAGCACTCCAGATGAAATAATAAAACGCGAATTTAAATAAAAAAGCATTTGTTATGGTGTAGTCAAATGGTTATATAATTAATTTTCTTTTAATCGATTGTGCATATTGCGAAAACGAATTTTCAGAGCTTAAAAACTTTCTGATGTATACTGATATCTACAATATCGTTATGTATTTTGAGGATCTTCGAGGATCTTCAGTCCGATTTCTCCAATTTATGCGGGTTTTTCATAAACAATTAAAATTGTCCAGTTTGTGCGTTTTCCGAATTACTAAAGCATTGCAATTTTTTTATTTAAACCACACATAAAAATGTTTGAGTTTGCTTGATTGTTGTATCTTTTCATTCCACATTTATCTTGACATTTTACGGTTGAACTGACAATTGCTTTGAATGCGCAATGTTCTAATGTTTCCGCTGTATTCGATGGTTTTCGTTCTTCTTAAAAATCATCGAGCTAACAAATTTTCGTAATAATCATGATACTTGATTCATTTTGTAGATAGTTAAAAAAATAAGGCGACCTGTTCAAATTGTTCAAAGATTATTATTTGTGAGTATGCTGCATAAAGCTATTAATATTTCAAAATGGCCTAGAAATCTGATTATATACATATCCCAGCTGGTATTATTGCTCGCTGTTACAATTTAAATGTGTTTTAAATAATGCCTGAAATAGCTAAAAAAAATTAATGTAAAAGCATTGAAAAATTCTTCTTAAAATAAAATAAAATTTAGAATGGAAAATGTATTTTAGAAAAACATGAACTATTCTAGAATTCGCCACACCGAAGAATCCTCAACAATTGCTCGAATTTTCTGATTATCTGTTATAATATTCGCAATTGATACATTGCCCTACAGTAAAAGATTAGTATTTCTAGGAATTTATTAGGTTGAGATAATTGTACTGGTTTGCTTAATCTTCCCCATATTAAAAGTGCTAATAACAAAACCTCAAAAGCGAATTTTATTGAAATCTCAAAATGCAAACCTCAAAACTTTGGTATTTGTTTCTTTGAATCTATTCGGAATCCTAAATAACATTTGTCGTATTATCCGTTAAATAATGTACCTTAATTATCCGCTCAATGTTACCATATCGCATCGACATTATTACTAGAAATCGTGTAAAACATGTTAACGTACAAGAGAAGCGCCGAAGTGCACTATTCAGAATCTAAAAATAGCCCCACTTTCCGAATCTGCAAAGATACTATAAAGCTATCCAGTCTATCGTAATATAGGCAGCTGTAGTAGGGAGTAAAACTGCATGAAAACAAAGCGTATGAACAAGGAAAACAAACAGTCCTTAGGCTTTGGCAAAGTTCAATGTGTGCGTTCTGGAAACATCTTCTGCATCTATAATCGTTTTGCCCTTGACGGATGCGAGGAATATTATGCTAACATTAAACATCAATAGAAAGCAACGTCGTTGGTTCATGCAGGAAACATCCACATAAAACTCAGAATACCCAGGTTCAAATCGCTATAATCCGCAAATAACCATCAGCGTGTCATATATTCGTAATAACAATCAGCCAGCATGTATGCAATCATTTGACCAAACTATAAAAAGCTTTTGCTACAAGAAGCTTTTTGCTTTCAAACGAAAACGCCTTAAAGTATGCTATATATTTCTATTCTATTTTTAGACCTGCACGCTAAATTTGTTGATACTATACAATAGGTAATACAAGCTATATTGGCCGAGGGAGAACCTAACAAAATTTGTTATAATTCTGATAGAAGCCTATCACAGGTTGATATAATTTTGATATATACTAGAAGAATTTCTGTTATGTTTTCTGTTATTTTACCAACTAACGAGACCAGAGTTATAACGCAACTTGTTATGATAACAAAGTAACACAGTCTGTTATAATTTTGTTATTTCTTTCTGATCGGGTATAGAAGCGATAGACGTGTCTTTGCCTTTAATATTCGTTTGGACAGCTACAGACTCAATGCCCGCAAACAAGGGGATGTTAATTCTATAGAAAGAATAGCACTTTTTAATTCCTAGAAGCACTCCTCCATACGGGGTGTCTCGGTCTAGGCGAATAATGTTGAAATTATTCAAGTTGAAATTAATGTTTGAGGTAAGCCATGTTTCACATAAAGCAAAAGCATCGCATTTCAAATTATGCAGCAAAATTTTTAAGGAATCAATTTTAGGTATGATACTTCTGCAATTCCACTGTAAAACAGTGATGGAATCTTTCACTGAAGGAGGTGAATTATCCATCGAAAGACACAATCGCTGCAAGGATGGGCCATTGAGCAATCAGCTGCTCTAAAAATGTTCTAATTGTTGGGAGAAACGCTGAAAGTATACTTTTCAGCGGTTCAGAAATATTGAATGCTTTGAAAATCCAATCAACAATTTCAGAAAATTTCAAACCTATCCCCGGTTGAGGCTTGGAGGAAGTTGAAGTTTTGTTATTTCCAGTAATGGTGTTCTGTTTGGATTGTACATTACCAAAACCGAGAGGAACTGGCTTCGGTATTGCATCTGAATTCTTTAGCTTTGGCCGCAATTTATTTATTGGAAGAGAAATTCTAAGGCCCTTGCTTGGCAGTTTGGGAAAAGAGGATTGTTTTCTTTTCCTGGATCCTCTAGGTAAAACAAATGATATACCTTCGGACGCTTCGTCAGAGTCAGACTCTTTCGGCAATAGTATCTGTTTCTGGGTATCTGTTTTCTGGGACCGTGAGTTCAGGAGTAGCATTTTTCAGTATTTCTGCATAAGAGCGCTTAGACCTCTCCTTCAAGGATCGTTTAATTTTATCCTCCCGCAATTTATATATGGGACATGCAAGGAGCTCGCGTGAATTTTCTCCGCAATGTAAACATTTTTCTACGTTTTTATTGCATGTATCCTCTTGATGATGCCCCCCACATTTGCCACACCGTACCTTATTGGAACAGTAAGCGGCTGTGTGGCCAAGCTGTTTACAATTGAGGTAATTCATCACACGAAGGATGAAAAGGCGAACGGGGAGACGAATTTTATTAATAAGAACATGGCTAGGCAAAGCAGACCCAGCGAAAGTTACACGAAATGAATAGGATGGTCGGTAAACTTTTTTCTCTTCTTCAAGTGATACTGAGTGCAATTGCTTTCAATCGAGTATTTTTACTTTCTTAAGCAGGGTATTCTTGAAACAACCAACACCATGCTTAAGTATATCCTCGGCAGTGAGGCTGGGTTCGGAGATGACTCCATCGCATTCTATATCGCGCGAAACTATATAAACTTTATATTCACGCGTGAAGAGTTCGCAGGCTACTATCTCGTTAGCTTGTCTAATGTTATCAATGCTAACTCGAAGTTTGCCTTTATTTACTTTCACGCTGTCTCCTTCTGTCACACGCTTGGGTTGAACACAGCGCAACCACCACTACCAAGATGGAGCCGCTGTTTACCTGTGAGTGCAGGGGTATTTCCTTACTACGCAGTGTGGCTAGGTACACAAATACGCAAAAGCCCGTATCTGCACTAGTACAGATGAATAAGTGATGATGAAGCGAGACGCTTCACCAACAAGATGCAGCTCTGTCTCACTTAGCGTCGACTGTATGCAGCGTAACCACTACCACCACCAAGGAAGGGCCGCCGCTTACCTGTGGGTCCAGAGGTATTCCCCTACTACGCAGCGTGGCTAGGTACACAAATACTCAAAATCCCGTATCTGCACTAATACGGATAAATGAGTGATGATGAAGCAAGCCGCTTCACCAACCAGATGCAGCTCTGTCTCACTCCGTCGCAAGCGCCGGTTGTATGCAGCGCAACCACTACTACCACCAAGGTGGGGCGCCGCTTATCTGAGGCTTCGTTGCCTTCGCACCAACACTCGCTTATCGCGTGGTACCACCACCAAACGACAGCTCTCTCAGCCAACAATCCTGCCTGTCTCCGCACCAACACAGCATCAAATACTGACACGGTACACAAACTTCTAGCCTATTCACGGCTTGCACAGCCTTGGTTGATACAACCAATCAGCAAACACAACCTTTCAAGGCGAAGGGGGGGGGGGGAAGCTTTAAAGTAGTTTTAAACTGGAAAAATAAGTTTTCCCCCCTTACCTTTATAACAGTGGCATTGCGCATGAGAAAGTGACGCTAAGGGCGATGGTAGTGTGATGCGGCTTGGCCGCATAGTCCAGTCCAAGGCTTCGAAGCGGCGCAAAGCCGCTGAGAATTCGCAGGACGGGGTGGTCTTGATCTTGCTATCGAAGGGTGCAATCAAACCTGTAATCCACTCGTTTGCCTAGTATACTCATAGGGGATATCCCTAGTTTAAGTCCGACTGAGTGGCAACGAAGTCGGACAGCACTTGAATCGGTACTTACAATATTATATTTTTGTTAATAAATGTTATCCTATTATCCGTCATTACACGTTCAATATTTTTGACAATACCAAAAATAAAAATATTTGAAAAACGTGTGTAAACATTTGAATTAATATAGGATAAACACTAGTGCCGCTAGTGAATGCTGAAGATGGACGTCTGTTCTCTGTGATACTAGAGAGTATTGACAAAAGTATTATACGTGTAATGGAAAAAGTTGTATTGACGATGTGGATTTCAAATGCGATTGAAATATTGTAACAATATCGCCAATACTGTGTATTGACAAAAATATTGAACGTGTAAGGGCCGCTATTGTTACTAAGTAAAACTTTATTAATGCCTAATGTGGCTACGTCACATCGCTTTTTGTCGTACTGTCTTAAATTAAGGATAACCCCTATGTTTGCGTATACCGGGCAAACGAGTGGATTACACATTTGATTGTACCCTTCGATAGCAAGATCAAAACCACCTCATCCGGCGGATTCTCCGCGGCTTTCCGCCGCTTCGAATCCTTGGACTCGACTATGCGGCAAAGCCGCATCACATTACCTTCACCCTTAACGTCTCTTTCTCATGCGCAATGGCACTGTTAGTAAGGTAAGTGGAAACAACTTATTTTTCCAGTTTAAACTACTTTAAAGCTTTCCCCCCGATTATTTTTTTCATTGCTTGTTATAAAATAGGCCATTTAGAACCATTTCCAAAAGAAATTAACACTTTATCCACCAATTCTCACACTCAATCAAACCGATTTTGTCTCCGAAATCGAGTACGAAAAACAAAAAAGTTTAACAAAAACACAAGTTAATCACCCCAAAAAAGTCTAAGTCGCAACGGAAACAAAACAACCTCGAAGAAAAAATATCCGTAGGTCACGGAACTACTTCCGCAAACATGAGCCCACGAACAAAAATTAACAAAATTTCAGTACTCACCGATTCCTGTTTCTAAATCTAGCTCTAATTGCTTTAATTAGCTATCTTCCTAAGATTTTCGGCTGAAACAAATTAATTTTAGTTCACATTATCACAAAATTAATTATAATTACCATTTTACTCTTCCAGAGCCACTTCATGAAATTTTCGCTAACCGCAACAACAATGGCTGTCAAAAACATTACCTACTATTTAGATCGAAGTGGGCTACCCAAAAAATAAGTACGAGGCGATGAACTTGAACTTGGGTAGACGCCATTATTCAATACCTACCCAATACGAAGTTCACAGTGACGAACTTAAATTTTGGGTAATCGCCATCTTCAAATTTCTGCATAATTTTGGGTTATCCATATATGAACCTCGCAGTGAGCAAATTTAACCCAAAAAATAGGTAACTTTGATTTTCAGTGTAAGACAAGACGAGACAGCTGGCTTCTTATTTTTTGGTTTTCTTGCTTTTTTGTGCCCTGCTGAATAATTGATGACAGTTGACTGTATGCACGGAAAAATAAAACAACCCACAGAATTAGTTCTTTTTACTTAAATTTAGGTAGTTTTGAATCTTGTGTCGCTTTCGCACTTATTAGTGTTGTCAATAACAAAGAGAGAGATTCGACTCAGTCGAGGCCTTCCATGGAATAAGGTACTTCTGAGTTGTTTGAGGCATACTCAAAATTAGGTAGATTCAACTTAAATTTAGGCATATTTAACTCAAGGTTGGCAGCGATATTTTGGAAATAGGCCAACTGCGGTCGGGTAAACGTCGATGTCTAACTGTTCCCCCTAGAAGTGATAAAGTTTCCAACGAGAACACCCCCAAGTGTGTACCCGTCCAGAACATTGCAGAAACACTCGCAGTGAAGTCTAATGCAATAGTAAAGCGAGAGCGAACAGTAGTCATTAGACCTACTAAGCACCAAGACGCGACTGTAACAAAAAAAGACATCCAAAGCAAGCTCGACCCTGTTATGTTGGGTGTAAACGAAACCTTTTTCCGATCCAACGGTGAAGCAACAGTTAGATGCAGTGCTGCATTCGGTAACCGTAAACAGAAAACCATCCTACACGGTCGCAAGCACTCATATTCGACTCTCTTTCCATGTAAGTTCTCACACTGAGATAGCAACATATACTATCAGTCATACTACGTGAGTGCCTTTGCGGAAAAATGTTCTGTCTTTTTGCTCTTTTGCTCACTTCGTTTCGTTTCAGCTTGACTGAAACCTTTCGATGACAGTCAGTTTCGAAAATTATTGTCATTAAGTCTGGCAAGGGAAGTTTTAAATTCTGCACGATACAAGCCTTGAATTCAATATTACAGTTCAAATACATTACCCATTCATTAGTTTGGTTGCTAACCAAAGATTGTTCGAGAAAAATTGTATTTCAATTTCCTTCGCCGTTTGGATAAAAGCTGTAATAGAATTACGCGCATTCATAAATTCATTTGATGTATGACTATGGAACATGCTAAAGCAATGTAATATTTAATAATATAATATTCGTGTTGCATTCTATGGGCTTCGCTAATAATATGAAACTGACTTTTATTTATTCGCAATCGCAGTAGGCAGAGTTGAAATGCAAGGAAAACACAACAAATCTAGAGAAAATTTTCAATAGGACGTAAGTAACAATGAGAGATTCTCTTTGCGGTCTTTCTCTTCTGTTAATTACTCGGCCATTACTCCCATTGAAAATTTTCTATAGAAATAGATTTTAGTTTTTTCGTCATACTGATGTGTTTGGTAGTTAAAAATGTGCTCTATCCAGGCTTACCAATATGACTGCCTTTTTACTACTGTCGCTGTGCAACAGAATCCGATGTCTCTATGTGTGCTCAATGCTCTCTTGCTACAGCAAGTTCGCTCGCCAAGCCGAACTGTAATGGCAACAGTGCAAGCTTGTGAGAAAAAGTGCTGTTTGGTGACAGTCTGTACCGCGCTCGTTTTGTTGAGAATATTCTACGCTAAACGTAGCGAGCCGAATGTGCTGTCGGTTTACCATTTTTTGTGTCTGCTGTTTCGCATAAACTGTCCCGGTGACAGCCTTCTGAGAGGGATAACATTCTTCGTCCAAACTGGTAAAACTGTCGTCTAGGGCTGTCATATGATGAATGTCACCATTGAACATTTGTATGGAGTTTGAATCGGCGCAGCGGCAACAATTTGCGCTAAAGCGAGCAGAAATATTGACAATAAATCATAGATTGATTCTTTAGAATTTAAATGAGATTGATGGACTGAAGCAGTCTTATCAATGGATTTATTGACAATATTTCTGTCTCGTGTAAGGTCCGCTTAAGGATCAACGCATGTTTAAGCGAACGATCGTGTAAAATGTACTTTTCAGCATAACAGTTATATTTTGGTTGCAGTTGAAAATCGAAATAGTGAACTTGCGCTTTTTGATTTTTCTCCTATTTTCAGCGTGCGGAACTAAAGCGCAACTGGTGTAAATGATGCGCAAGTTGATTCTCTAACATGTACACAAGATGCGCTGTAGTTGCCCACTCTGCAAATAGGGAAAACAACGAAAGGCGCAAGGTAATTTTTCGATTTTCAACTGCAACCAGAATACTGTTATGCTAATCATGCGCATTAATTTGGACGTGCTTTAGGCATGATAAAACGCAGAAAACGTAGAAAAATTTGCCCAGGATAGAATTCTGGCACGATTTTCATTGGATGTCATTTAACATCAGTCGCCAGTTTTCATTACGTTGTCTTGGGAAATTGATTTATAGCATGATGGATTCAATTGATTAAATAAATAGTCAGTTTTCTAATGCCGTTTTTTAATGAACAACCCCGGAGCAGTAAGTTGCATTTTCCAGCGAAAGAGCCGGCCACTAGAGGTGTTCATTCCTACTTCTGCCTTCTGGCAACACTAGTGCATTTCGCTGTCCCGGATAAACTTAATTTAAATAATTTTAGCATTTCACTTGTTTAGTTCTCACTGATTACTGTGACGTATGCAATCTGTATATTGTAAAAACGAAAACTGAACCATTAAAAAATATTAATCAAAGTTTTCAAAAATCTAAATATTGATCAAGATTAAAAATTCGGAATTAAAAAATCAAAATATTTAAAAATTGCAAAATTGAAGACTTCAAAGTTGCAAAATTAACATATTAAAATGTTGCAAATATTAAAAATCAAGAAATCGATTTTTTTTTAATTAGAGGGGAGTGGGCCAATTCGGATCCCAGGTATTTTTCAGCTATGGTAATACTGTGTAAAGCATGTATATAATTTTCATGACTGTAATGTAGCTCTGTTTTTTCTCCCAAAATTTCTTGGTTCTCAGTTTTCGTGAGCGTGCGCTTTTTTGATAAATGTGTAAACCGAAAACAAGATTATTGTCAGCAACAACAATTAATTAAATTAAGTGCATTATCGTAATTTTGAACCTGCCTAATATCTTTTATTTGATATCTTATTTTAGGCGAGACTATCAACTGTTTTCGTTTAATCTGTGTGTGAATATGGGTTGATCCAATTCGGACCTTGTACCATGTATACGAAATGATACGCGATCACGAAAAACTGTTTGAGAAGTCGAGCTTTCAGGAAAAGAAAAGTTTTCGCAAATCGGTTCACAGATTTCTACGTTTATAGCTCATAACCCTAGTAACAATTGAGGTTTTTTTTCTTGAAAACCTTCTTAAAACTTAGAGTGCACTTGTAGTGTGCTATAAAACGTAAAATGTTACTTGGAAACCTATTGCTAGGTAATTTGGCCCAACTCTTACTTTTTATGGAATATTTGCCACAAAATTTTATATATCAAAGAGAACTTTTCAATTCACAATTCGCAACTTAGCGAAAATTCAATAGGAATAACTTGGGTCAACATAGGCATTTATTTCCATTGCAAAAATCGATAAGACATGGGTGGTCCTAATTGGAACAGGGTTGGGGTAATTCGGACCTTTCATGTACTTTTGCGTAGAACGGAAAAAGTTACCTTAGACAAAATGTGCGCAATTGATCAGGCTTTCGGGAAAATATTTATTTGTGAATCGGTTGTAGTTCTATAGCTCATAAACCCTTATTAGGTCCGAATTGGCCAACCCCCCAATGATTACTGTACATTGAATATGACATAAAAATTTTACCGAACATTAAATATGACATACAAAATTGAAAATTAAAGAATTTAAGCTGAAATTTCAAAAAATAGGATTCCGGAATTAAAAAATCATATGATTAATATATGAGAAAATGAAAAATTGATAAATCTAAGAATTTAAAAATTTAAGAATTCAAAAATTTAGAAATTTTAAAATTCAAAAATTTAAAGATTTAAAAATTTAAAGAATTAAAGATTTGAAATTTTAAATATTTTGAACTGTAAAAGAAAAAAAATTAAAATATTGAGGATTGGAAAATTTTGAAAGTTAAGGATTTTGGAACTTTAAAATTTAAAATAAAAATTTAAAGCATGAAAAATATATTTTTATTTAAAAGTTTATAAATACGAGACCGAGGAAATATTTTTACAAACCATTTTCAACTATTCTTGATGATGAAAGCCATAATTTTTTTTCAAAAAAGTGCTGTATTAGGGCAGTTTACCACTAACAATAATAATACATTCCATATTAAATATAAAAAGTGATTGAAATTTATTTTTATTATTCTGTAGTACGTACGCTATGTTAGCAATGTTAAAGGCATTTTTTCTTATTTTTTAATGGGCCCATAGAAGTTAAATTTTAAGATAATTCTAAACTAAATATTAGTTAGAAAAGTGATCTGATTCGCAATGGATAGGTGACCACCATTGATTCACGCTAAACCTCCTAAATTCGCGGTTGCGGCACGGAACGATTAAAATTGTGGTATAATCCTGTTTTTCGGATAAAATTGCTAATAAGAAGATGAGGTCATGACATTTAACAGTAGTTACCATATTTTAATTATTTATGGCTTAGCGCTGCTCACAACCCCCCAACGTCCCCTATTTCGAGGTGTGCCTGTACCTTGGAAAGTACAAAATGTTAGGACAATCTCGACAAACGCGTTTGCTATTGAGTGGCATAATAAAACAAATAAAATCATCAGCTTGTTGATCACCTCAAACAAATTAGCATAACCAACAAATCACGAAAATATTTCAGGAGCCTGAAATCGGCGGCGCGCCGCTCTTAAAATTAAATTTAACTATATTATGTATTTCTCTATTGTAGCAACGCAATTTTTTTACTTTCCGATGAAATAAAAAAGCCTCATAACTCATGTTCACCTATGTTCATGCTGTGATTCGTGACTAGGTGCAATCTGCATTTTCATCTACACGGCATATCAAAATACGTACTTCTAAACGATTGCTTTCTGCCCCGATACGCCAATTCGACTCACATCACCATGACTGAACAATTACTATCCAGCTTCACTCTAACGATTCTCCCCCGCAACATAACAGTCTATCACAACGACTAAAAATATTTGCTCAGGTTTTTAATTTCGAACGACGTTAAAAATTCTCGACAAACATATGATTACGGCCTAAAAGCCAACTGTCAAAATTCACTTTGAATGGAAATTCCAGACAAACCGTTACTAGTCGAAAACAGTTCACAACAGTTTATGAAAGAGAAAACTTTTCTCTTTCATTTACTACCAACATCTGTGATTGGCGTCTAACGGTTTGTCCGGAATTTCCATTCAAAGTGGATTTTGACAGTTGGCTTTTAGGCCGTAATCATATGTTTGTCAAGAATTCACTAGCTGTTTAAAATCAAATCAAATAAAGCCGCTGGTTGTCATTCCGTCTGGAAAATGAATGAAAGAATGGTTTACCAGTACGTTTAAACCTGGCTTAAGCGCTAAGCGAGGGTGAAGAAATCGGTCCTAAATCGTTTTATACTCCGCACCGTACTGGGCTCAACTAATGTACAGAGCACGACTTTCACAGAAAAAAATGTTCTTTGATTGCATCGACGTGTCGGTTCTACCACTAAGAACGATAGAAATGTTACGCAAAACCAACTGAGGCTGTCATCGCTCATTAACTATAGTTGTAGACGTATGCGCAAACTGTCCTGTGCGGTACAAGACGGCAACGTTGCAAGTCGCATAACAGTTTTACTGAGAGCTGTCGTGCTTGATTCGGTCATCAAACTGTCGAAGCGAAAAGAAGACGACAGCCTCTGAAATACTGTCGCAAGGCTGTACTGTTGGAACCCCTGGGCTCTATATTACTGTTTTCGTTCGAATATAAGGCAAGCGCAGAAGGATCAATAAATACTGTCGAGTGATTGAATCATATGGTGATAATTCAATGAATAAAACTACGCTTGTTGAATTTACGAGGTAGACAAAACAGCGCGAGGTAAACAAAACGGAAAGAGGAGAATTTGCATTGTGTGCTCACTTAACTCTGCTGTCTGCGCTGCGTGCCGTCATTTTTTTTTCTCACTCTCTCTTGTCACTGTTGCTGGCACTCACAATGCTAAGTTTTGGTTGCTAAAGTTCTCTCAACTAAAAACGACGATCATTTTGATTTGTGACCGAAGTTTTACGTACATTTTGATAAAAAGGTGATAGTCATGATTTCGTGCAACTCTGGTTAGATGCGATTCCCAAGAATCAGCACTTAAACTGCTTAGTTCAGTAAAAGCAAATCTGTCTGGAAAGTACGATGCTGACGTTGTTCGTCAAACATCACATGACCCATGAACTTGACAGTGTCAGATCTGTATTGTGTTTTAACTGAGTTGAACTTTATATTATTTTTCCTCGCCCGCTCGAGAACAATAGCTAACGTTTTGTCATGTTCTTCCAGATTCTTTACAGCTATAGCAACATCGTCGAAGTATACTTCTACCCCAGGAATATCCCCAAACAATTGAACCATGCGTTTTTGAAAAAGTTCTGGCGCGCTGCTTATTCCAAATGGAAGACGATTCCAGCGAAACCGGCCAAACGGGGTCATGAATGTAGTTAGATCCGAACTTTGTCGATCCAATTCCATGTGCCAAAAACCATTACGAAGATCCAACACAGTGAATACACGTTTTCCTGACATACGGCTAAGCAGATCCTCAGACTTTGGGATAAGATAATGCTCTCTCTTGATACAAGCATTTAGGCGTTTTGGATCCAGACAAATGCGTAAAGTACCGTTAGGCTTTTCTACAATCTGCATATTGTTAACCCAATCTGTTGGATAATCGACCGGACTGATAATGCCCTGAGCTTCCATAGTGCCAGGTTCCGTTTTAAGGCGTTCATGCAAACTCATTGGGATACGTTTTTTGTAATGTAAAGACGGAACAACATTGTCTTTAAGTACAATAGTACAAGTACCTGGAAGCTTTCCTAATCCTTCAAAAACATCGGAATTAGCTTCAATGAACTTTTCTCTTTCAGCAGGAAATGACATTGAGGACTGAAGGCTATTCAAACGTCCTATAAGCCCGAAGGCAATACATGACCCAAGCCCCAGTAACGGCTCAAAAGAATCGTCCACAACGAGGAACTCAGCAGAATGAATTGTTCCTTTACTATCATCTACACACTCTAGTTTTACCTGGCCATGAATTTTTATTTCGTTTGAGCTGTAATCTACCACGTTAAAGTACCGTTTATTTGCAACTGGAATATTCATTTGGGTAACAACACTTAATGGTATGCAGTTCACGTCAGCGCCAGTATCGAGCTTAAATTCCACGGGCCGGTCCTGGATTAGATATCGCTTGGTCCATTTTTCGTGTGATCCCCTATTTGACGTAGTATTCGAATTTATTCTATGATAAGAGTTGGATCCACTTAATGCTCTACATCCGCTCTGTCTATTAATTAAGGGCACTGCACAAAGATTATCTGCATCGGTCCAGTTTAACATGTGTACATTATCTCTTTGCTTCGCATCATACTTCGATGTGCTCGACGATGGCGCTGATATAGTCTGGTTACTGCCTCTGTTATTGCCAGTTTGGTTGCTGTTCTTGTTATCGTATTTCGTTGCCTTGCAGTACTTCCTGAAATGACCACGCCGACCGCATCCAGCACAAACCACATCAATTGCCGGACAATAACGACGATGACGCCCGTTGAACGGTTGGCCACAATTGTAGCACATTGAAATCTTTAGCGCTGCTACTTCACTCCCCTCTTTTACAGATTTATCGCTGACGCTGTGTACATCCTTACGCTCCAACAATTGTGTTGATGCTTGAATTTTTCGAGAAATTGTAATGAACTACCCAAACCCAAATTTAAAGTAATTAAGCCTAATTGAATTAATTAAACACCTAAAATCTATAAACTAAACTTAATCGTGTGAATTTAGACAAGCAGTATTGATCTAAATCTTGCATAATAAACCGCAAGCAGATAAGTGCGCCACCCTATTAAAAGGCACACAATCCCGCAATGTAGCATAAACTGCGTACCGATCAGCGCAGCGATCATACACCACACTAGCACACAGAAAGCGATCGTTGTAAACGAAACCGTGCGAGACAGATTACGCAAAATCAGCTGACAAAGGCAATTGTGATTGATACCCCGATCAAGACAGTGCGTACGTACCCAAAGTGAATAGTCCGTCGTCGCGAGTGAGAATTGGTAAAATATTGGCCTTGTGAAAACCCCGATAAAAGGTGATAATAAAGATTATCAACGAGTGTAACTGGACAGTGTAGATTACCGAATAATCCCGCGAGTGCAGTGAACGATCGATGCTAGTTTACTAGTGAAGAAAGGCTCCCGTGCAGTGAGAATAAGTCTGGAGAAACTTTGGATTAGGACATCACCGACGATCATTCTGGGCCGTCTTACCACAGACGGAAGAAAAACCTTCGACCGGAATACTATAAAGTAAGTCGCCCCAACATTGGTCCTTCGAACCGGATACGGAGGAAACCCCAACCATAAAGGATCGGTGCGGTGAGTACACCATTACAAATTGCTGCAGACGCGACGCTACGGCAAAGACACTGCCCGTCCCAGCCCCCGAAGGTGCCTACCGTTAAGGCCATTTTGGACGCTATCGCTGCAGTTAATTGCGAACTTTTGTCATCGCAGCTGATTTGCGCCAACTCGGAACAGGATTTTTTGATAATTTTCTGTTTGCGAGAAAATTTGCATGTTTTTTGCTGAGGTGGTGGTGAGTGGCAATTTCGCGTAGATTGGTACGCTCGCGTCGGGAAGGATATTTCGTTCGATTTGCGTGCCATTCTCGGTCGTTCCGCGAAAAAGTGACATACCGCGACGGGAAGGATTTGTATCGTTCGATTTGTGTCATTTTTCGATTCCGTGTCGTGTAGGAACGGTACCCGCGCCGGGAAGGAGTTCGAATTTTCGATTTGTACCGTTTTCCCGTTTCCGATATTTAAAGTGGCGGTAGTGAAGATCAGTGAAGTGTACAGTAATGGCGACCAAGACAGAAAAGAAGCTGTCAGAGTACGTGATCCAACGGAAAGGGATCCTTGTAGTGCAGAGGGCAGTGGAGAAGTTTGCAGAGGATTTCGATTGCGATCGGGATGCCTGCCAAATTCCAATTCGCCTTGATTCACTGGACCGAATCTACAAGGAGTTCCTAGAGGTACAAGGGCAGATCGAGCTGTACGATAAGTCAGAGATGTTAGATACCCACCTGGAAGAGCGCATGGATTTCGAGACGCGGTATTGCAGAGTCAAAGGTTTTCTATTGTCGAATCGTGCTGCTGATCCCAACCAAACCATGCTAAACAGCACAATGGCGACCCCTGCTCACGTTTCTTCCTCGTTCCACCTACGCTTACCCAAGATCGACCTACCTAAGTTTAACGGCGATTTCTCGCGATGGCTCGCATTCCGTGACACATATACGTCGATGATCCACAACAACACAGATATGCCGACGGTTGCGAAGCTGCAGTACCTGTTGCAGTCACTAGAGGGAGAAGCCCGAAAACCATTCGAGTCCGTAGACGTAGAAGCGGACAACTACGCATCGACTTGGGAAGCATTGCTGAAGCGGTACGACAACAAGCGGTTCCTGAAGCGTCAGCTCTTCCGAGCTCTGTACGACCTCCCACCAGTCAATCAAGAAAGTCCCCATGAAATTCACACTTTGGCTAACGATTTCCACCGGCATGTAAGGGCTTTGGCAAAGTTAGGCGAGCCAGTTCATTATTGGGACACCCCGTTGGTCAACCTCCTTTGTTACAAGCTGGATCCAACTACGCTACGTGCTTGGGAGGAGAAAACCAGCAATAACGACGATGTAACCTACGATATGCTGATCGATTTCCTCTACCAACGTGCCCGTATGCTGACGTCCGTCATAACCGATCTGCGATATCGGTCCCAACAACCGGTTACAGCCAAGGTGGCCGGTTCCATTCCAACCCCGCAGCCGTTCAAGGTGGCATGCAAGGCAGCCACCGTTGAATCGAGCTCAAGTGCTCTGCCGTGTCTCGCCTGTCCGGAGAAGCATTTGCTCTTCCAATGTCCAGCATTTTCCGAGATGTCCATCTGCCAGCGTCGTGAGCTGGTTTCCCAGAAACGCCTATGCTGGAATTGCTTCCGTACGGGACACCAAGCCAGGAACTGTACCTCCGTGTTCTCCTGCCGTAACTGCCATGAAAAACACCACTCCCTGCTGCACGAGCCAATACCGTCGAACATGCAATCTACTCCTGTCTTGGCAGCAAGTCAGCCTCTTCCCTCGACGTCCGCCATCGCTGACCCTTTCAGCTCGGCGAATTCGAACAGCCAAGTGAGCCTGTCGGTCCAGGCTGAACACAGCACAGTTTTGCTGGAAACGGTTTGCCTCCTCGTCGTAGATCGAAACGGCAAGGAAATACCCGTACGCGCACTGCTAGATTCAGGATCCATGTGCAACTTAATCACCAACAAGCTTGCAAATTCCCTGGATCTTCGACGCACCAAGGTGGATATCGCAGTAGCTGGTATAGGTGAATCCACCAAGCAGATCAAGTGCCAATTGACTGCTAGGATCAAGTCGAAGTCGACACCGTACTCCACCAAGCTTAAGTTCCTGATCCTCAAGAGATCGACGGTCAACCTTCCAACCGCTCCGATCGACATTTCCGCGTGGAATATTCCCAAGTTGTCGTTGGCAGACCCCAGATTCCATATTCCATCCGACATTGACATGGTTGTCGGTGGTGAAGCGTACCACGAGCTGCATCCTGGCAGCAAGCGTTCCCTGGGAGAGGGATTACCGTTGCTAATAGAAACAGTGTTTGGATGGACTGTTTCCGGGAAGATATCCATCGATCATCCCACTGTTCACCGCGTCTGCCATCTGACCACTGTCGATCGAAGCTCAGAACAAGTAGTGCAGAAATTCTGGGATCTAGAAGCTGTTGAGTCGTTTTCTGCGTATTCCGTAGAAGAAAAACAGTGTGAAGAACTTTACGCTACTACCACCACTCGCGATTCATCCGGTCGTTATTTCGTTTGTTTGCCACTCACCCATGATCCGCTAATCAATCTCGGCGAATCCAGAGCCATCGCCGAACGTCGTTTCCTGAGCCCTGAGAAGCGACTAGAGCGTGACATACCAACCAAGGACGCATACTGCAAGTTTATGAACGAATACACACGAATGGCGCATATGAAGAAGTTCATCGATCCAGTAGACGATGTGAACCCGCACTGCTACCTCCCGCACCATCCTGTGTTCAAGGAATCCAGCACAACCACGAAGGTCCGAGTTTTCGACGCGTCGGGTAAAATGTAGTCAGCACATTCCGTCAACGATAAGCAGCTCGTTCAACCTGCCCCCCAGAAGACCAAATCAGACCCGTTTGAGTCTCATTCGACAAACGAACAACGCGAGGCTGATCTAGCCTTATGTCGCGTAGAGACATTCTCAAGAGAGTTCATAGAAGTAGCCCGCCGTGATCCCCTCATAGCGTTGTTGAAGTGGCAGCATCCGAAGCTGTACCAAAACGGCATCACCAGGGTCGGTGGGAGGCTCAAGCACGTCGCCGTTAAGTACCCGATAGTCCTGCTTGTGAAGCGTCTGCTATACATACTGCTGTCCAAATACTACCTCATGCTGCATACAAGACCGCAAATGATGCGAATCACTCTGCGTCAGAAGTTTTGGGTGGTAGCAGGACGTGACCCCGTTCACCACATGTGTCACACTCGTTTTCATAGAAAGTCTCGTTTGATCCTGGAAACCGTGGTAGACTTGTCGTCATCGGAAATCTCACTAACCAGACCGGTTTCTGTTTGTGATACAGACTATAACAGGCCAGTGTACATTGGAGCACCTATATGCAACCGTGGGTCAATGAAAGTGTTAACCGCGATCTCCATTTATCCTCCAACATACATCAAACTGGTTTCTGACCACGTCAGCGTTCTTGGCTCCTCTCAGCCGTTTCGTCGCCTGCAGAAGAAGCAAGTGTATTTTGAAGTATCCGAGCTACTTCAAGGTGGCCGGAATGTTGATGCTTGAATTTTTCGAGAAATTGTAATGAACTACCCAAACCCAAATTTAAAGTAATTAAGCCTAATTGAATTAATTAAACACCTAAAATCTATAAACTAAACTTAATCGTGTGAATTTAGACAAGCAGTATTGATCTAAATCTTGCATAATAAACCGCAAGCAGATAAGTGCACCACCCTATTAAAAGGCACACAATCCCGCAATGTAGCATAAACTGCGTACCGATCAGCGCAGCGATCATACACCACACTAGCACACAGAAAGCGATCGTTGTAAACGAAACCGTGCGAGACAGATTACGCAAAATCAGCTGACAAAGGCAATTGTGATTGATACCCCGATCAAGACAGTGCGTACGTACCCAAAGTGAATAGTCCGTCGTCGCGAGTGAGAATTGGTAAAATATTGGCCTTGTGAAAACCCCGATAAAAGGTGATAATAAAGATTATCAACGAGTGTAACTGGACAGTGTAGATTACCGAATAATCCCGCGAGTGCAGTGAACGATCGATGCTAGTTTACTAGTGAAGAAAGGCTCCCGTGCAGTGAGAATAAGTCTGGAGAAACTTTGGATTAGGACATCACCGACGATCATTCTGGGCCGTCTTACCACAGACGGAAGAAAAACCTTCGACCGGAATACCATAAAGTAAGTCGCCCCAACAAATTGTTTGTTTTCTGCAGCAGCTTCGTAAACTTTACACATTTCGACGATGCTCGCAAGCGGCTCGTTTTTGCCGTCCAATAATTTAAGTTGCAGCTTCTTGTTCTGAATGCCGACCACAATTCGATCTCGTAATATTCGGTCTGCATACGATGAATGGCAGGCTTCACATTCAAACTCGCAGTATGCCAATTGTGTACGGAGCGCTGTCTCAAATTCAGAGAACGGTTGCTTTTCTTTCTGAACGATGAGATTAAATTTGAACGCCTCGACAGCCAGATTTTTTCGTGGAAGGCAATAAGTGTCAAATGCATCAATTACTTGTGTTAGTGTGCGCTCTCGTGCTACATCGGCGACAGGAACCACAACTGCGGAACGATCTTCTCCTTCGTTCACGTTAGCTCTCTCAGCTGGTAGGTTTACGATGTTTGCCCCTGCGGCTATTCCACCAAACATGCTCTCCATATCACCATTATTTGGAAACAAAGTGTTATAGATTTCCACACCGTGTTCACCGACTAGCCATAAAAATGTTGCAATTTTGCTCATTTCTGTTTCGGCTGTTTTGTTGTTCGCAATCATATAAATGTTGAATTTCTGCTTCCACCTTGGCCATTCTTTGGCCAAATTAGTGCAATCCAAAGCTTGTGGTAATCGATCGGAGCCAGATGCCATGTTTACATTTCCTCAACTTCCGATAGCAATTTGACGTTTACTCTTCACTGTGTAAGTAGACACGAGGATAAATTTCGGTCACTCACTGAGTTCACTCTCGCTATTTGTTTCTGTTTTTTCGAGAAACACGTACACACTGATAAACAAAAGCGGGTCGCAGCTGTATTAGTGTTGACGACGGTGGTTTTTTCCGCTTCTATGCGATTTCTTTCAATGGTAGCGCTAACGATGATTCTGGTTTCTACTTTCCTGCCCGGTTTACACCGGTATCCAAGACAGCTTCTTGTACGTTTTCACGACAGTCTTTTTACTTCTGACACCACACGGAGAACCAAAATTCGGCTCAGATGCGAAAACCTTAGTTGATTTACTGAATTGAATTAGTTATTATTTAGGACAACTAAGAAAATTCTCAATTTGCTGATTTTGATTAGTTGTTCTCGATCCTCCTAAATAGAGCTAAACGCTAGTTGGAATTTCTGTTTTTTCTGTTGATTTGGCGAGAAAATGATGCTGTCACTTTTAGCGGAGACACATTCTCCATCTTCTCAACTATATTTTTTGCTGAATTTAATGCTATGTTCTGTTGGTTTCAACTAATTTATTCTCTAAATCCAAAACTTTTTTGCATTAAAATCAACTATTTTTTAGTTGAATTTCTGATACAAATATGCTAATTTTAGGGAGGTTGTTTTGTTCAATTTAGTTTTTTCTTCAGTTGATTTCAACAAATGTCAGTTTTAAATTTAAGCCATGCTGTTTTTAAATTTAAAATTTTTCGTAGTTAAATTTAGAATGTCAATATTTTAGATTTAAGACAGCTTTGGTTGAATGTAGCGTTTTTTTTTCTATTAATTACTGTTGATTATAAGATAGACATGAGTTGAAAATAGAAACCAGTTTGGCTGTTTCGATCTTTTGTTTAGTTGATTCAACTTCCCGACACGGTTCTAACAGCTAATGATTATGTTGATTCGAAAATGGGTTTGGGATTTGTAAATAAAAATCAAATTATTTAAAAAAAATTATTGCTGACTAAAAAACAATTTACTATGATTGTAACCTGATTTTGATGATTTCCTATTGGCGAGTGGTGATTAGTTAAATAACGTATTGTGTAGTTCTCTCCAAACTTGCATATTTTGTTCATTTTCTATGATCTGGAACATGACCAAAATGCAATTAGTTAGAAAAATGTTTGTTCTAAAGTATCTTGTTCTACGAGCGAACTGTCAGGTTGAAAAATTCTGATATCTATATAAGTAATGGAATTGTTAAAAAGTCCAATACACATTTTATAGATATTAGAAAATAGAACTAAAATATTACGAGCAAGACGACGTCCATCCTGGAACAACATCCAAATAAATCACTCCAAAGTCTTACCTTTGACGGAATATTGTAAATATACAATTCCTGAGATCGTGTACATTCTCGTGAAACATCAAGATTAATAAATACGACTATCATATGGCGAAGTGTTGTATTCAGGAACCACTCAAGCTTCTTCTTCATGTAACAAACGGAGTAAACAGGAGCAAAAATACTTGCTCCTTTTTACTCCGGTTTGCTACCAGAAGAAAAAAGAGAAGAAGAGAGTACAGGAACGATTTTCTCCGGAGTACTTTCAATTTCTCCTGGTACTGGAACAAACCTAATGAAATTAATTATGTCGCGTTCGGACAGCTCTCTTCATCGTCTTCATAACACCCCACAATAGTCGTTGGGTGATAAGAATCAGCTTTCCGTGCTCAAGTCTAGAAATATTAACGTTGGCATCTTAACATTTTAGCCGGTTATCTTAAAAATTAAATACTTACTTTCTTATCACCATCATAAAACTCTTTTCTAGCTTAGAGGTTCCCAACATAAATAAAACCTTTTCATTCTTGTATTTTAAAGAATCTTGGTGGCACCTAAAATTGACGAAAAAACCTAGACTGAAAAATCATTTGAATTACATTGATTAATTTCAATATATACCTTGTGATTTCAATGGTTCAAACCCGCCAAAGTAAAGGGAAACACGTCAATTTTGATCTTGGGGGCCGTACACAAATGACGTAGCTTTTTTTCGGCGATTTTTGACTCCTCCCTCCCCCCTCGTAGCATTTGGTCACAAAATTCTAACCCCCCCTCGTAAATAACGTAGCATTTACCTACCCCCTCCCCCTCGTCCCATGCAAAGCGCCCGGGCGATGAAAAAAAATTACATATGTTTTTCAATTATTTTAAATACATGTCCTTTCAAAATGTTTCATTTTCAAAAAAAAGTTTCAAAAATTTCAAAAGTTAAATCCGCATGCAAAATCTTTTCGTATTATTGTAATTCCGCGAATCGTAAAATTTACCTCATGAAAAACCGCATCAAAAGTAACTTGTTTGAATTTAAATTTATTTCTCTTGGGAATGGAGGATCATTAAATTGTTTTCTCTAAACAATGGGTTTTAAACTTAATGCTACGTCGCACAACTTCTGACCCTACCCTCCCCCTCGTCACACTTCGTCACAAATGTGGTATACCCTCCCTACCCCCCAAAATGCTACGTCATTTATGCATGGCCCCTTGGAGAATTGATGATGAAACTCAAAATACACTTTAGCTGATTTTGACAAGAGCAAAACACAATACTGAATTAATATACAGAGATGCCAGGTACTTTTTTCAAATGTCTGCAATAATAATTTTAAAAGAAGAACAAAAAATGTCAGGAAAGCTAGTGTAACCAAAAGACTTTATATTCAAAAATCTGCAAATATCTGCAACAAAACTTAAAAATCTGCAAATATCTGCAACCAAACTAGAAAATCTGCAAATATCTGCGTCATCCAAAAAATCTGCAGCATAAATTAAAAGTCTGCGAATTTGCAGACTTGTCTGCAAATCTGGCATCTCTGTTAATATAAGATGTAGAATAGGAAGGTATGGACATTTTTCGTTTGGGAGTGTGTTGGTTTCTTGCCTGTGAAATTAATTAAGGCGGTTGGGTCAGCGAAATATCACATCAACAAAACCAACCGTTAACCTTGGTTTAAAAGTTAAGCGATAGTGAAAAAATCGACCCTTACCAATCAGAATGAAGTATGGCACCAGCCAAGGCAAAAGAAGACAACTTGTAATGCGTTTATTGAATAGTTTATGGTGACGTCACAAATGAACTCGAGTGTTTATTTTTGACAGTTGTCTGTACATGGGCTTAGAAAAATGCTTTGCGATTTACTTCGAGCAAATTTAGTCAAAATTTTTCAAGTTCATGTAAAAAGTACTAGTGAACTGTCAAGAACATTACACATGCCTTAATTGACGGAGATAAGTATTGCATCAGAGGAAAAAATTAAGTTTTGGTAGAATTTAATGAAATCGTGGTTGCAAGGTGCATTCTAGGGTATATTTATTAATAAAAATTAGTTTCATTATTAATTAATCTGTTTTTCTCGAAAAATAGAAATGCATATCATTTGCAAAACAAATCCAACGAGTAATATAGAATTGCCACACCTGTAGAATCCATCACATTGGATTCAAGCATGATTTTTCGATTAGTGTGTCATTTCACCCCCACCTGTGCCATAAAAACTACTGCGCTGATGAAAAAATGACAGATGCCCCAGTAAAGTTCAACCGGACATGAACAGGAATTCCGGCTGGTTCCAGTTCGTACACCGGCTCCAGTGACAAAATCGATTCTAACTAGAATCGGTTGTGTCACTGGAGCCCGTGTACGAACTGGATCCAGCCGGAATTCCGGCTCATCTCCGGTTGAACTTTACTGGGGCCTTGAAGGAAACTAAAAAAAAATACAAGCGAATCTGTACTGAAACACCAAACACCGTTCAAAATTATTTGAAAATATAGAAGCAAAGTCGATGGACAAAAAAAATTTACAAGATTGTCCTGAAAACAACAAGTTTGAATTGAGGTAAAAACATTAAAAAGTAAAGGGCATTGCGATGTTTTCGTGCGTGTGCAATTAGGCCCCATTCGCGAGAAGGTACTACTCGGATATCTACTCAAAAAGATTCTATATGGCTAACCAAATTGACCAAGTTTCTGGAAAGCACCCGTCGATGTAGAGTTCAGGAACGTCCAACCAAATTGTTTGCCGTAGCCGTCCAATCGGCTGATATTGTAATGCGGGTTCCATGTGAAGATCCGATGTCTCGTGAAATGTTCCTAACCTAAGAATAAGTAGGAAGCGGATTGATATTAGTGAGAAAAAAGGCTTGACGTTTTGCATGCACTTACATCATCTTGGGTCATTTGGTCACATCATGACAATAAAAACCCTTTTCTAATTGGTGGACGATCCTGCAACTAGATAAAATAGATCACGAACGCGTAGTAAGTATTCAATTCTCTTATATACACCGTATTTTAATGCTATATGAAATGAAATGTCAATACTGTCGAAGTAATTTTTGGTTCACCTGGCAGAACGAATCAAAAGATTAAGCAAATTTTCCAGAACTGCTTTCCTCTATTTTAAAGCCATGGGGCTTTCGAAAATATATTATCAAAAGGGCTAAGCGTAAGCTGTACGTGCCAGTAATTGATTTTTCGTATAGAATAGCATAGCACAACAAAAACGAGTCCAATTTTCGTAGGTGGCTGATAAAATAAATATAACAATAGTGTAGTTCATTGAACACCTGGCCATGTCCTTGCGATCGCTAGAGGGAAGAAAATGTTAATTGAATACCTACTTAAAAAGATACGGGGAACCCACGCAATCTCCATAGGTATTACGGATTTTAGATTTTGTTAGTAGGAAAGGACCATGGGGTGTTGATTTGGGGTTTCATGCGCGTATATAGTGTAATTTTTTGATTTTCATATATAGGCATACTATGTTGGGTAATTCTTACCAAATTGTTGGTCACTTTTATTATTCCTTTTATCTTGGCTTTCTTCTTATGGGTGCTCTTTATCGTTGTTGAATGATTTTTTCATCGAGCATTTAATTCGGAGCCACACTGTCACATAGGAGTTGAGAACAATTTTAAACAACATCTAATGTTGCACATGTATATGATGTGAGACAACATACCGTACATAACTAAACTCACTGTTCTCCATTCACTCACTATGTGCTAGTAATTGATGCATCTTAGTGCACAATGTACTTGCCACTATTCTGTTACATGTTCAATTTGTTACAATTTTGAATCATGTGATGTAAACGGTAAAAGATATAATATGACATGCGTTGCGTTTTTTTTATTTTTTTTTTTTTATTCATTTCGTTTATTTGATAGGCACAAATGCGTTAGCTTGGCGGTGCCAAATGCTTTTGTTTTTACATTTGGATATCTTAAAACTAGGAGGTTACAATGTTGAAATATTTTTTTTTACAAAGGAAAAGAAAGTTTACAGCTATCTTAAGACTAGAAATAAGATTCAATATACAAAAGAGGGCCAAAAGATTTTTTTATGAAAAAATTTAAAACAAGGGATTCACTTTGATATACAAGAGGGGGAGTAATAGTATTTTACGAAATATTTTACGGTTATCTTAAAACTAACAATATAGTTTAGTACACAAAAGGAGGAACAAATATTTATGAGAAACTTCACAGAAATCTTAAAACTAGGGATTCAATTCTATTTACAAGATGGAGGACAAGAGTTTCAATAAAGAGTAAAAATTATAGCTATCTTAAAACTAGGAATACAGAATACTAATTTGAATTTTTTAACTAAAACTTATGCTTGGTCAAGATATTCAGAGGGTGGCTTATTTCCGCATCAGTGTAGCAGCAGTTGTATCAAAGACAGGGGAGAGACATGGAAAGAAGAGCAAAACTTGCAACTTTCGCTCGAACGGCGGGGGGGGGGGGGGGGAGAGGGGGATCAGCGAATCAAATTTGCGCCTCAGTATAGTAAGTCGTCGAGTACCGGATTGGCGGATGGTATTCTTCGGACCCGCGGGGAATCCTTCAAAAGTCATCGGACCTCGAGTCGCTCTCGCTTCAGTTTCCTTCTATGCAGGCGTAGTGGTAAGGGCGATGGCGGTTACATAGTGGCACTCTGGAGCTGATCGGTTCCACAAGGCAGGAGGAAACTCTAAAAACGAGAAATAAAAGAGAGGGGCTAAATTGGGATATTTATCGTTTTTATGAAGGTATAAATAAGGGACATATAGGGGAAATCACGAGTTGCCAGCATATCTCGGACTGGTACATTGGGTGGTCTACCTCGGGCCCGAAGGGATTCCTTTAACTGAGACCTGGCGTCACAATACCCGGCGCATACCCAGACAACGTGTTCGATGTCGTGATAGCCCTCGTCACAAGCGCACAGACTACTCTCCGCAAGCCCAATACGCCGCAAATGCGCATCCATGGTGTAGTGATTGGTCATAAGTCGGGACATTACGCGAATAAAATCCCGACCCACATCCATCCCCCCGAACCAAGGCTTCGTTGATACCTTTGGGATAATCGAATGTAGCCATCGTCCAAGTTCCCCGTTGCTCCACGAGGTTTGCCAACTGTTGAGCGTCCTCTGACGACAAATACTAAAAAATTCGTTGAAGCAGATTGGTCTTTCGTATATGTCACCATTTAATGCGCCCGCCTTTGCTAATGAGTCGGCCTTTTCATTGCCCGGGATAGAACAATGAGAGGGGACCCAAACAAAGGTAATCTGATAAGATTTTTCAGATAACGTACACAAGGACTCCTGTATCTTCCCCAGAAAATACGGGAATTGCTTTTTAGGCTTCACCGCACGAAGAGCCTCGATAGAGCTGAGGCTGTCCGAAACGATGAAGTAGTGATCTGTGGGCAGAGTGTCGATGATCCCAAGGGTGTACTGAATTGCAGCTAACTCTGCGACGTAAACTGAAGCGGGATCATTGAGCTTGAATGAAGCGGTGATAGTATTGTTGAAGATACCGAAGCCAGTCGACCCATCGAGATTTGATCCGTCAGTGTAAAACATTTTGTCGCAGTCGACTTCTCGGAATTTATTATAAAATATATTGGGAATCACCTGCGGGCGTATATGGTCCGGAATTCCACGAATCTCTTCCTTCATGGATGTGTCGAAGAATACAGTAGAATCAGAAGTATCTAGGAAACGGACACGGTTGGGATTGTACGAAGAAGGATTGATGCTCTGTGCCATGTAGTCGAAGTACAAGGACATAAAACGGGTTTGAGAATTAAGCTCGACGAGCCTCTCGAAGTTTTCAATTACCAACGGGTTCAGAATGTCGCATCGGATGAGTAATCGATATGAGAGTTCCCAAAATCGATTTTTTAGCGGAAGAACGCCCGCCAGCACTTCGAGACTCATCGTATGGGTCGAGTGCATGCAACCCAAGGCAATGCGCAAGCAACGATACTGGATTCTCTCCAGTTTGATGAAGTGTATGTTCGCAGCGGAGCGGAAACAGAAACACCCGTACTCCATCACCGACAATATCGTTGTTTGGTACAACCTGATCAGGTCTCCTGGGTGAGCACCCCACCATGTTCCAGTTATTGTTCGGAGAAAATTGATCCTTTGTTGGCATTTCTGTTTCAGATACCTAATGTGACATCCCCAGGTACCTTTAGAGTCGAACCAGACCCCGAGATATTTAAATGTGAAAACCTGGTTGATCGTTGCACCCATTAATAAAAGCTGGAGTTGCGCCGGCTCACGCTTCCTAGAAAAAACAACCAACGCAGTTTTCTCCGTGGAGAACTCAATACCCAGCTGAAGAGCCCAAGCAGACAAATTGTCCAAGGTATTTTGTAATGGTCCTTGCAAGTCGGCAGCTTTGGGCCCTGTAACAGAGACCACCCCGTCGTCTGCAAGTTGCCTTAGCGTGCATGAATTGGCAAGACAATCGTCAATGTCATTCACGTAAAAATTGTAGAGCAGGGGACTTAGACATGAGCCCTGGGGAAGACCCATGTAGCTAAATCGCGATGTTGTTAAATCGCCATGCGAAAAGTGCATGTGCTTTTCAGACAACAGGTTTAGCAAAAAGTTATTTAAAATTGGTGAAAGACCATGCTGGTGCAGCTTCTCTGACAGAATGTTGATAGAAACTGAGTCAAAAGCCCCCTTAATATCCAAGAAGACTGATGCCATCTGCTCTCTGTTAGCATAGGCCATTTCGATTTCTGTAGAAAGCAACGCAAGGCAATCGTTCGTCCCTTTGCCTTTGCGGAAGCCAAATTGTGTATCTGACAGTAAGCCATTTGCTTCAACCCAATTGTCGAGGCGAAACATGATCATTTTCTCGAACAACTTCCGAATACAGGACAGCATTGCAATCGGCCGATACGAGTTGTGGTCGGAGGCTGGTTTTCCTGGTTTTTGGATGGCGATGACCTTCACTTGCCTCCATTCATAAGGGACAATGTTACCCTCAAGAAACTTGTTAAATAAATTCAACAGGCGCCTTTTTGCAGTGTCAGGCAGATTCTTCAGCAAGTTGAATTTGATTCTGTCTAACCCTGGGGCGTTATTGTTGCACGATAAGAGAGCAAGTGAGAACTCCACCATCGTAAACGGTGTTTCGTTCGCGGTATCGTGAGAAGACGCGGCGCGGTACGTTTTCTGTACCGGGACAGAGTACGGACAGATCTTCTTGGCGAAAGCGAATATCCAACGGTTTGAATATTCCACGTTCTCGTTGGTACTATTATGATTACGCATACGTCGAGCCGTACCCCAAAGAGTGCTCATCGCTGTTTCTCTCGTTAACCCGTCGACGAACCGGCGCCAATAACTGCGTTTTTTGTCTTTCATTAGACTCTTCATTCGCCTTTCTAACGACGCGTACTGTTGATAGCTAGCGGGTAACCCGTCTTCCCGGAAGGCCTTATATGCAGTGGACTTTTCCGCGTACAGCTCTGAGCACTCTTTATCCCACCACAGGGTGGGAGACCGTCCATGGGTATTCGCGCTGGGTACTGGTTTAGTCTGAGCTTGATTCGCACTGTCGAGAATCAAGCCAGCCAAAAACCTGTACTCTTCCTCCGGAGGAAGTTCTTGAGTGGATTCGATTTTAACGGATATCGCGGTCGCGTAACTCTTCCAATCAATGTTCCGTGTGAGGTCATACGAGACATTGATTGTTTTCGATGGTCTTGAACCGTTAGCAATTGAAATCACGATAGGCAAATGATCGCTACCGTGGGGATCAGGGATCACCTTCCACATGCAATCTAACTGTAGCGATGTCGAGCAAAGCGATAAATCCAACGCGCTTGCGCGTGCTGGTGGTGTAGGAATCCGCGTCATTTCTCCCGTGTTTAAGATGGTCATGTTGAAATTATCGCAAAGATCTTGGATTAATGTTGATCTATTATCATCATGAAGACAGCCCCATACCGTACCGTGCGAGTTAAAGTCTCCCAGAACTAGCCGCGGTGCCGGTAAGGATTCCGTGATATTACAAAGCGTTCGGTGCCCTACCGAGGCTCTAGGAGGAATGTAGATGGAAGCAATGCAAAGGTCTTTACCTTTGATTAAAACTTGACAAGCGACAATTTCAATGCCTGGTGTCGAAGGGAGGTTAATTCGGTTGAAAGAATAGCACTTTTTGATCCCCAAAAGTACTCCTCCATAGGGGTTTTCTCGATCCAGACGAATTATATTAAAGTCGTGGAAGTTGAGATTTATATCGGAAGTTAACCAAGTTTCACATAATGCGAAAGCATCACATTTTAAACTATTTAGTAAAAATTTAAAGGAATCGATTTTCGGGAGGATACTTCTGCTGTTCCACTGTAGAACAGTGATCGAATCGGTGACCTCGTTCGATGACTTAGCCATCGAAGGATACGATCGCTGCAAGGAGGGGCCATTTAGTAGTCAATTGCTTCAAAAATGTTTGCACTATAGGGAGAAAACGTATCAGAAGGCTTTTAAGAGGATCAGTAACATTGAAAGCTGTGAAAATTAAGTCCACTATGTCAGAAAATTTCATTAGTCCGCTACTGGACTGAGTATCTGTTTGAAAAAAGGGGACACTTGGGGTTTTTGGTGTCCCTGGAAGTGGTGGGTACTCCTTGTTAGAATTAATATTTCCAAGTCCTGGAGCAAATTGCTTCGGCTTTTGTGCATCACTTCCGTTGGATTTATTGGTTGTAGATGGCGCACTCTGAGTGGACGACACCTTGGCACCCTTACGGGGCAATGTAGGGGAGGCTGGATTTCTCCTCTTCCTGGATTCCCCTGGGTTAACCAAAGATGTTCCCTCTCGTGGGTCGTCAGATTCTTGCTCAACGTTAGCCAAACCAGCATAGGGATTTTCGGACAGGACAGATGGCGAAGCATTCTTTAGCATTTCTGCATAAGAACGCCTTGAGCGTTCCTTAAGGGAGCGCTTAATTTTATCCCCGCGCTGCTTGTACGCAGGGCATGATTTAAGAGCATGTGAAGGGCCCCCGCAGCAAATACACTTTTCAGTTTCTTTGTCGCAAGAGTCATCCTCATGCTCTCCTTCGCATTTGCCGCATCGTTTCTTATTTCCACAATATGTGGCTGTGTGGCCCAACTGCTTGCAATTGCTGCAGCTCATGACCCGCGGTACAAACAGGCGAACTGGTAGGCGAACCCTGTCAAGGAGGATGTAGTTGGGAAGAGAGGACCCGGCGAATGTCACCCGAAGCGAGCCTGATAGAGAAGAGGTAGTCTTACCTCCCTCGGTGTTTGCGGTATACAATTGTTTGCATTCTAAGATCTTAATCTGTTCAAGAGAGGGGTCCTTAAAGCAGCCAACCCCGTGCTCCAACAGTTCTTCGCATTTCAGGCCCGGTTCGGACACTACCCCATCGATTTCACAGGCCACACAAGGCACGTACGCTTTAAATTCCCGCGTAAAGCGCTCACAGCAAGCAATCGCGTTTGCCTGCCCGAGATCATTCACTAGAACACGTATCTTGTTTGCCCGAACACGTGTTATCTGAGTTACGGCCGAGTAATTAGCAGTCAGATCTCGAGAAAGTTTTAAAATATTAACCGGTTTCTCTCCGGTCCGAAAATATACCACCCATGGCCCAGAGGAACCTTCTGGGTACTGCTTTATACGGGGAGCAATGCGAGTATTAGGGGGATCAGGGACTTCCATGATTACATCAGATGGTATTTCGCCCTCGGCCATTTAAGCACGAGGGCAGAGCGTTATATAAACGGGAATGTGTCTTATTATTTGATTACAAGGTAGAGTAAAAGTAGGGAAAAGGAAAGAAAGCAAACGAGGGAAAAAAAATAAAGCAAAACTTATCTGCAAACAACGTCGATTGTTCCGCACCAGCGAAAACAATGTGCTGGATTTACTTTCGGCACCAGCAGAACGGCAGCTAACGAACGAACAAAGGATGACCTTGACTCACTAAAATTTACACACCGAACACCACTGTGAAATATAACGATCCGTTCCGTTCAAAGGTTGGGAGACGTATGGTTTTTTTTTATTTGATATGATGCATTAGGAACTATAACTATACAATTTGTGAAACATAAAAATCACTGCAAATTACTTCAGCACTAATTCAAACCACAAACATCTATTACTGCATTATAAATGGCAATTACTTCGCTATTACTGATTTCAACTAACGACCTATTGGTTTCAACGAATGAGATTATTGCTTTTTCATTTTGCTTCATTTTTCATATTAAATTCAGCACAGTATTGGTTCTATTAAAACAGGTAGCAATTCAATATTTTTTAATCTGCCGCCATTATCTTAGTACTTACCATTGAATCTGCAGCAAATTTTCAATCTATTTAAACGACAATTGAAACTATACTGGCGAATACTTCTAAACACTGGAACATTGTCCTTACACTACATGTTTACTCTGTTTACTCATAGCACCAAGATAAATTGTGTTACACAGTTACAGTTTCATATAATCAATAAAAAACAGTATTTATATTCGAAACAACTTTGTTGGTGCAATCACTTCAGTATGTTATACTTGACATGAATGACATGACATTATTGAACAAATTTTTTATTTTTAACGATTTTTGTAGTTACAAAAACGAATAAAGATGGTTGTTTTCCTACCTGCTGGATTCTGACAGCCAATATTTCCAGCACAGAAAAAATACTGCTGTATTTAAGAATTATGCAGTTAAAAACATCATTCTAACTTCTGATTTTGACAACATACGTAGTTGAAAATGCAAATGGCGTTTTTGGTTTTTCTTTTGCTGTATTGTGTCTAGGATTTAATTTAACTAAACAGCTTTGCTGAAATCAAAAAATCTTTTAGAAAAATCTGAGCTGAATTTTAACTAAATTGTTAGTTATTTTTTAGAATTTTTTCTTAAAATCAACTAATCAAAAAACAGTAATTGGAATTAGCAGCAGAGCTGATTTTTGGTTTTCCGTGCATGTTTTGTGTATCAGATTAATAAAAGAATTCACTTTAAGTTTTGGTAACAATTTGATTTTTTATTTTTAACTGCACTTCTAGTTTACCAGCTATCTCTAACAACTGTATCTTTTTGCTTTTTCTGTTTGCGAGAAAATTTGCATGTTTTTTGCTGAGGTGGTGGTGAGTGGCAATTTCGCGTAGATTGGTACGCTCGCGTCGGGAAGGATATTTCGTTCGATTTGCGTGCCATTCTCGGTCGTTCCGCGAAAAAGTGACATACCGCGACTGGAAGGATTTGTATCGTTCGATTTGTGTCATTTTTCGATTCCGTGTCGTGTAGGAACGGTACCCGCGCCGGGAAGGAGTTCGAATTTTCGATTTGTACCGTTTTCCCGTTTCCGATATTTAAAGTGGTGGTAGTGAAGATCAGTGAAGTGTACAGTAATGGCGACCAAGACAGAAAAGAAGCTGTCAGAGTACGTGATCCAACGGAAAGGGATCCTTGTAGTGCAGAGGGCAGTGGAGAAGTTTGCAGAGGATTTCGATTGCGATCGGGATGCCTGCCAAATTCCAATTCGCCTTGATTCACTGGACCGAATCTACAAGGAGTTCCTAGAGGTACAAGGGCAGATCGAGCTGTACGATAAGTCAGAGATGTTAGATACCCACCTGGAAGAGCGCATGGATTTCGAGACGCGGTATTGCAGAGTCAAAGGTTTTCTATTGTCGAATCGTGCTGCTGATCCCAACCAAACCATGCTAAACAGCACAATGGCGACCCCTGCTCACGTTTCTTCCTCGTTCCACCTACGCTTACCCAAGATCGACCTACCTAAGTTTAACGGCGATTTCTCGCGATGGCTCGCATTCCGTGACACATATACGTCGATGATCCACAACAACACAGATATGCCGACGGTTGCGAAGCTGCAGTACCTGTTGCAGTCACTAGAGGGAGAAGCCCGAAAACCATTCGAGTCCGTAGACGTAGAAGCGGACAACTACGCATCGACTTGGGAAGCATTGCTGAAGCGGTACGACAACAAGCGGTTCCTGAAGCGTCAGCTCTTCCGAGCTCTGTACGACCTCCCACCAGTCAATCAAGAAAGTCCCCATGAAATTCACACTTTGGCTAACGATTTCCACCGGCATGTAAGGGCTTTGGCAAAGTTAGGCGAGCCAGTTCATTATTGGGACACCCCGTTGGTCAACCTCCTTTGTTACAAGCTGGATCCAACTACGCTACGTGCTTGGGAGGAGAAAACCAGCAATAACGACGATGTAACCTACGATATGCTGATCGATTTCCTCTACCAACGTGCCCGTATGCTGACGTCCGTCATAACCGATCTGCGATATCGGTCCCAACAACCGGTTACAGCCAAGGTGGCCGGTTCCATTCCAACCCCGCAGCCGTTCAAGGTGGCATGCAAGGCAGCCACCGTTGAATCGAGCTCAAGTGCTCTGCCGTGTCTCGCCTGTCCGGAGAAGCATTTGCTCTTCCAATGTCCAGCATTTTCCGAGATGTCCATCTGCCAGCGTCGTGAGCTGGTTTCCCAGAAACGCCTATGCTGGAATTGCTTCCGTACGGGACACCAAGCCAGTAACTGTACCTCCGTGTTCTCCTGCCGTAACTGCCATGAAAAACACCACTCCCTGCTGCACGAGCCAATACCGTCGAACATGCAATCTACTCCTGTCTTGGCAGCAAGTCAGCCTCTTCCCTCGACGTCCGCCATCGCTGACCCTTTCAGCTCGGCGAATTCGAACAGCCAATTGAGCCTGTCGGTCCAGGCTGAACACAGCACAGTTTTGCTGGAAACGGTTTGCCTCCTCGTCGTAGATCGAAATGGCAAGGAAATACCCGTACGCGCACTGCTAGATTCAGGATCCATGTGCAACTTAATCACCAACAAGCTTGCAAATTCCCTGGATCATCGACGCACCAAGGTGGATATCGCAGTAGCTGGTATAGGTGAATCCACCAAGCAGATCAAGTGCCAATTGACTGCTAGGATCAAGTCGAAGTCGACACCGTACTCCACCAAGCTTAAGTTCCTGATCCTCAAGAGATCGACGGTCAACCTTCCAACCGCTCCGATCGACATTTCCGCGTGGAATATTCCCAAGTTGTCGTTGGCAGACCCCAGATTCCATATTCCATCCGACATTGACATGGTTGTCGGTGGTGAAGCGTACCACGAGCTGCATCCTGGCAGCAAGCGTTCCCTGGGAGAGGGATTACCGTTGCTAATAGAAACAGTGTTTGGATGGACTGTTTCCGGGAAGATATCCATCGATCATCCCACTGTTCACCGCGTCTGCCATCTGACCACTGTCGATCGAAGCTCAGAACAAGTAGTGCAGAAATTCTGGGATCTAGAAGCTGTTGAGTCGTTTTCTGCGTATTCCGTAGAAGAAAAACAGTGTGAAGAACTTTACGCTACTACCACCACTCGCGATTCATCCGGTCGTTATCTCGTTTGTTTGCCACTCACCCATGATCCGCTAATCAATCTCGGCGAATCCAGAGCCATCGCCGAACGTCGTTTCCTGAGCCCTGAGAAGCGACTAGAGCGTGACATACCAACCAAGGACGCATACTGCAAGTTTATGAACGAATACACACGAATGGCGCATATGAAGAAGTTCATCGATCCAGTAGACGATGTGAACCCGCACTGCTACCTCCCGCACCATCCTGTGTTCAAGGAATCCAGCACAACCACGAAGGTCCGAGTTTTCGACGCGTCGGGTAAAATGTCGTCAGCACATTCCGTCAACGATAAGCAGCTCGTTCAACCTGCCCCCCAGAAGACCAAATCAGACCCGTTTGAGTCTCATTCGACAAACGAACAACGCGAGGCTGATCTAGCCTTATGTCGCGTAGAGACATTCTCAAGAGAGTTCATAGAAGTTGCCCGCCGTAATCCCCTCATAGCGTTGTTGAAGTGGCAGCATCCGAAGCTGTACCAAAACGGCATCACCAGGGTCGGTGGGAGGCTCAAGCATGTCGCCGTTAAGTACCCGATAGTCCTGCTTGTGAAGCGTCTGCTATACATACTGCTGTCCAAATACTACCTCATGCTGCATACAAGACCGCAAATGATGCGAATCACTCTGCGTCAGAAGTTTTGGGTGGTAGCAGGACGTGACCCCGTTCACCACATGTGTCACACTCGTTTTCATAGAAAGTCTCGTTTGATCCTGGAAACCGTGGTAGACTTGTCGTCATCGGAAATCTCACTAACCAGACCGGTTTCTGTTTGTGATACAGACTATAACAGGCCAGTGTACATTGGAGCACCTATATGCAACCGTGGGTCAATGAAAGTGTTAACCGCGATCTCCATTTATCCTCCAACATACATCAAACTGGTTTCTGACCACGTCAGCGTTCTTGGCTCCTCTCAGCCGTTTCGTCGCCTGCAGAAGAAGCAAGTGTATTTTGAAGTATCCGAGCTACTTCAAGGTGGCCGGAATGTTGATGCTTGAATTTTTCGAGAAATTGTAATGAACTACCCAAACCCAAATTTAAAGTAATTAAGCCTAATTGAATTAATTAAACACCTAAAATCTATAAACTAAACTTAATCGTGTGAATTTAGACAAGCAGTATTGATCTAAATCTTGCATAATAAACCGCAAGCAGATAAGTGCGCCACCCTATTAAAAGGCACACAATCCCGCAATGTAGCATAAACTGCGTACCGATCAGCGCAGCGATCATACACCACACTAGCACACAGAAAGCGATCGTTGTAAACGAAACCGTGCGAGACAGATTACGCAAAATCAGCTGACAAAGGCAATTGTGATTGATACCCCGATCAAGACAGTGCGTACGTACCCAAAGTGAATAGTCCGTCGTCGCGAGTGAGAATTGGTAAAATATTGGCCTTGTGAAAACCCCGATAAAAGGTGATAATAAAGATTATCAACGAGTGTAACTGGACAGTGTAGATTACCGAATAATCCCGCGAGTGCAGTGAACGATCGATGCTAGTTTACTAGTGAAGAAAGGCTCCCGTGCAGTGAGAATAAGTCTGGAGAAACTTTGGATTAGGACATCACCGACGATCATTCTGGGCCGTCTTACCACAGACGGAAGAAAAACCTTCGACCGGAATACCATAAAGTAAGTCGCCCCAACAAATTGTTTGTTTTCTGCAGCAGCTTCGTAAACTTTACACATTTCGACGATGCTCGCAAGCGGCTCGTTTTTGCCGTCCAATAATTTAAGTTGCAGCTTCTTGTTCTGAATGCCGACCACAATTCGATCTCGTAATATTCGGTCTGCATACGATGAATGGCAGGCTTCACATTCAAACTCGCAGTATGCCAATTGTGTACGGAGCGCTGTCTCAAATTCAGAGAACGGTTGCTTTTCTTTCTGAACGATGAGATTAAATTTGAACGCCTCGACAGCCAGATTTTTTCGTGGAAGGCAATAAGTGTCAAATGCATCAATTACTTGTGTTAGTGTGCGCTCTCGTGCTACATCGGCGACAGGAACCACAACTGCGGGACGATCTTCTCCTTCGTTCACGTTAGCTCTCTCAGCTGGTAGGTTTACGATGTTTGCCCCTGCGGCTATTCCACCAAACATGCTCTCCATATCACCATTATTTGGAAACAAAGTGTTATAGATTTCCACACCGTGTTCACCGACTAGCCATAAAAATTTGCTCATTTCTGTTTCGGCTGTTTTGTTGTTCGCAATCATATAAATGTTGAATTTCTGCTTCCACCTTGGCCATTCTTTGGCCAAATTAGTGCAATCCAAAGCTTGTGGTAATCGATCGGAGCCAGATGCCATGTTTACATTTCCTCAACTTCCGATAGCAATTTGACGTTTACTCTTCACTGTGTAAGTAGACACGAGGATAAATTTCGGTCACTCACTGAGTTCACTCTCGCTATTTGTTTCTGTTTTTTCGAGAAACACGTACACACTGATAAACAAAAGCGGGTCGCAGCTGTATTAGTGTTGACGACGGTGGTTTTTTCCGCTTCTATGCGATTTCTTTCAATGGTAGCGCTAACGATGATTCTGGTTTCTACTTTCCTGCCCGGTTTACACCGGTATCCAAGACAGCTTCTTGTACGTTTTCACGACAGTCTTTTTACTTCTGACACCATGTTTTGTGTATCAGATTAATAAAAGAATTCACTTTGAGTTTTGGTAACAATTTGATTTTTTATTTTTAACTGCACCTCTAGTTTACCAGCTATCTCTAACAACTGTATCTTTTTGCTAACTATTATATCGCCAGTGCTGCCAGTTCTCATCACACATATTACATTTAGTAAGGTTTGATGAAACCATTTTCTGACAAATTTTAGATTCATTTATTCATTTTTACTCTTTTAACGATAATAATATTATTAGTCAAAAGTAATTACATTATGTTTCTATAAATACACTGCCAAACATCATTTAGCTATCCCTGCAGTAACATTGCGTACGGTGCAAAAAGTCAGAATCAACCAATCAGGAGTTGGACATTCTGACGTAAAATTGGAACAAAAACAACCCCCTCTATTGTCATGTCTTGTCTTAGAACCAAACGTTGAGACATTTGCACAGTTGTTTTTGGGAGCTTTTATTTTTTGGTCGATTTTCGATTTTTTCGTGGCACTTTAAAATCAAAGTCCGATTATTGCTAAAAAACGATTAACATGCTATTGTAAAATAATAATATTAAGTAGCTTGCAAAAAGCTCTTGTAGCCTGGGCAATGATGTGAAGAAGAAAAACTGTGCGAAATTCAAAACGATTGGTCCAAGAAATTTTGAGATATGATTTACACCGGATTTCGTCGAGTCGTGTCTGTCTGCATCCAGTATCAGATTCAATTTGTAAATTTATAATGATCAATTCATTATCAGACAGATTGCAGACTATAGGAAGTAACTAATTGTAATTTTTATTAATTATAATTACTGGACTTTTGGCTTTCAGGCTTGATTGGGTAATCGTGCTGATAATTTGGATTACCTTATTTTCAGCAAAGTAGGTCTTCCATATTCATGGTTAGTAGAGAAGGTGGGTAGGATGGTATAATAAGCCCCACCAGGCTAAAATGTCAGATTTCTATTCCATGGACGACTGATACAAATATTTCAAAATATTTATGACATATTCGACGTTTTTTCACTCAAAAGCCATTCCGCGTAAAATTAAAATATCGAAAAAATCCTACGTACGTCGCTATTGACATAAGGAATCAGAAAAACTTTAGTTTTTGGCACTAGGTTAAAAATCACGGCAGTGGACCCCTTTTAAAAACGCGCATAAGGTAAAAAAGCTGCAAAGCCGCCATCTTGCGATGAAATTGCTCGAAAAAAAAATTTTGTTTGATTCAATATTTATGTTATAAATCCCATTCAACAAGTTGTCGATTGACCTTTTTATTGAGCAATAAAAAATTCTCGAAATAAGCCTATTTTTGTGCTCTACAGTGGTGTAACCCCTTAAGCTAAATCGAGAATTTCAAAATCGTTTTAAAAACATAAATACATAGACTAATAAATGGCATAAACAGTGAATTTTAAATTAACTTCACTGTGCAGTTTTTCAACATTGCCGTGTATTGCTGACCAGAACCACAGAGAACAGACATCCATGATCGAACAAAAATATTTAAAAAACGTGTGTAAACATTTGAATTAATATACGATAAACACTAGCGTCGCCAAACCAACGTATCCCAACTATCGATCAAATCCATTCCGGAACCGGTTCGAAATCCTGAATGGATTCAGTATGGATTCTTGCTCAAAGAAAACAACCGATTCCGACTCTATCGGTTGATGCATTTGAACTGGAATTCATGCTGGAAGTCCGAACCGGTTCAGGACTAGTTTGACTGGGTAGAGAAATAACCGCTGTCAATTCTGTCGAACTCAGCCACAAAAAACATGACGACAGTAGCGCACCTGGTTTGGATATCCCAACTACCTTCGAAACCGTTAGAGATTTTACACAAGTTGAATGCTGACGATGGACGTCTGTTCTCTGTGCCAGAACGCAGCAATGCAAATGGCAGCATCATGTTACCGGAAGAAGACAAAAATATGCAAAAATTTGTCATGCTTCTCTTGCATACATTTCTTTATTTTCAATCCTCTTTTCAGCTTTGTTCTGGATAAATAAGTCTCTCTTTGCTCGCAATAAAGATAGCAATAAATAAGCCAGTTTATCAGGTAGGAAAGACAAGCACTGACGAACGACACTGATAAAATAAAGTACTAATTAATGCATTTTCAACAAAAATGGAATAACCCATTAACTGGGTAAAGAGTCCGTACCCATAAATGAATACAGATCTTGTACGTCAAACTGGGTATGTTTTACCCATTATTTTTCGTAGAATTGTTACAACAAAATGCGTAAAAAATATCCATTCATGAAAATCGCGCCAGAATGAAAAATACTGCCAATAGAATTATTTCTAAATTAAAAAAAAAAACACAAATTAACATTCATTTAACATTATTGTCTCCTTAACTACTTAACAAAATAAAATCGCCAACTGGATATATTTTTGATGGCTGGATCTTTTGGCTGCTCTAAAAATGCCGAACTAGCGCATATTTGCAACATCCTCAGTAATCTAAACAGCCGTTGTTTTATGAGCGTTGACGAAATGTTCCGTTTCCGCCACGGATTCAGATGCTGGCCGATAATTTGCAGGTTCCGCTACGAACTAAGGTTCGCAGGTTAACTCTCTTAAAATAATTCTTAATGATTTTTCACTCATTATTAAGATTAAAATATCAATGGACATTACCTCATCGAGTAGTTGAGAAATGGATAAATTGCACTCATTGTTAGTAGCAAAAAATACCCATTTTTTGACAGCTCGAATAATTTCCGAACATGGGCAATTTGAATACAATGGGTAGAGTTTTTTTTACCGTGTATATTTACCCGCATTACACAGAAAACTTGCATTTTCTAGCAGTAGGTAATCTTAAATCTGCGCATCCTGCTTCCTCCAACGAAAAACGAAAGAGAGGGAGTCCAAATTTACCCAAAAATAATGAGATATTCCCCAAAGCCGAATAAACTTCATCCCATTAATTTTGAGTAAAAAAATCATTCTCTCTCCCTTGTTTTCCGGCCGTGAAATAAGGACAGCAAATTAAAGTTACCTACTGGTATGTAATACATTTTAAGTGTGTAACTGCTATGAACTGTGTTTATTCAATAACGGTTTGTCCGGAATTTCCTTTCAAAGAGAATTTTGACAGTTTGCTTTTAACCCGTAATCAAATATCGGAAAGAAAAACAATTCACCATGTTGTCTAATTTACTCGTTTTCTTTAACTTGAATTGGTTGTTTTTTAACATTGACGTGTAACGCAGATCAGAACGCAGCCATATAAATGACAGCATCGTTGGATTAAAGCTTACCAAATATTTTAGGCCGGTTTAAAAGTTAGTCCGGTTTAAAAACTGTTGGTACGGCTTTGTGCTTACGGCTATAATTGTCGTTAAAAGGTAAAAAAGTTTATTTTGCTTCTGTCAATAAACTGAACGTGAACTTTTATTTATGCGCCCAAATATCATTCGCCGATTTCGGCGTAAAGTAGGAACCCGGTGATAGTACTACAAAAAAATTTGTAGTAGCGTATATTCAAAGTAGTTTTTACATTATGTCATATAGGCTTAAACTTTCCGAAAAGTTTGTGAGAAAACTAACGACTGTTGGTGGAGTTCTTTTTATAGGGGTTATGGTTATGAAAGCCAAACATAATCCCTATAAAAGAAACTTCGAAAAGTTTATCAAAAAATTATAAAATATCTTGAAAAAGCAGTTCTCTTGCATTTGTTCTGAATATATCTGATAACATTAAACTATTTCAAGCTTTGTGATTCATCATACGTTTGGGAATAAAGTAGTATTGACATATATGTTTATTTCTATGATAAATAAAATAAATCTATTCTCATATTTTTGCAGTGGAACCTAGTATGTGAAATGGACTTCTTCACAACAGGTGCTCTCAGCATATTTGGCGCAGCTGGTCTAATTGGAAATTTTATTTTTGGATATATGCAGGACTATTGGGGTCGCAAACCTTCTTTTTTTGTTTATTTGCTAATCGAAATTGTAGCATGTGCCTTGGGAGTCATTACCCAAAACTATGTTCAATGGTTGATAACAAGATTTGTTGTTGGTCTAACTGTTCCAGCTATTCTCTCCAGCCCATATGTGTTGGGTAAGTATTTCCCTAATATACCCATCATATAGTTTTCTTAACTTCACATATTTAGCTATAGAACTGGTGGAACCGAAAAAACGTGAATTTTGCACGATTGTTACCAACATTGCCTATTCAGTTGGTTTAATATTGCTAGCTGGAGTTGTGCACATGTTTCGTAGTTGGAGAAGTTTATCACTAGCTGTATCACTGCCGTTCCTATTACTATTTGTATTTTATTATTGTATTCCTGAATCACCACGGTGGTTGATTGCAAGGAGCAGATTTCAGGAGGCTGCGAAAGTCATGACTTTAATGGCAAGGTAGTATAGATATTATAATTCAGAGGAAATAACAATATAGACTAGATGAGTAACAAATATGTTTTAAATTCTTTCATTAAATCACTTATATGAAATTAGCCTGAATTCGTTTTTTTTTTCTTTTGTGTGACTAATATAAGCTCGTTCAACGTTTATTGCATTTTAACGAAATTTAATGGGAGCAAATTGTTTAATAGAAATCTCACGATTTTGGAGATATGATAATAGCAAGTGAGCACAATTGAATGAAGGCTGCATCCTCCTCTAGTACAACCGTACCAGAGATTGATTCTAATTATGCTCGATATATTAACTCGGCTTCACTCCTTGCGTAATTGTTCATTAGACCTGTGAGAGTGAGATTTTGAATATAAACCTCGTCGACGATCGTCATCATCCCATCACTGCGAATAGTTCGAGCACAGATAACAGTCGTTTAGATTCATATATGATGAATCAAATATGAAGAGCGAATAAAATACCTAGTCTGTCTTGGGACCAATTAGACACTCAATCCAAAAAGTCTCGTGTTAATACCTAAAGAGATGTGTCTGAAAGTTCAAGTTTACTGTTGGTTTGCAGCATCATATTTATAGTTTGCAAGGCTGGGATCTACATGCTAAAAATAATTTATGCCAAATTTGTGTATGACCCTCTAACGAGGTTACAATGATAGCTTTTAACCTTACCAATACATACAACGTTCATTAGGCTTAGTTTTCTTAGTTAATAGTTTTTGAGCTTACCTTTCATATTGTTTGATATTATAGGATATATAATACGGAAAAAAGCATTTTGGCGCAGAAATTGATGAAAAAATTTGCCTGTGGTTGCCATTTTCGGAGCCTTGACAATTTACAAACTATTTGTCCGGAATGTCCGTGTGTGGGCGACATGACGACTTGTTGCGCGGTACTGTATATGCGAATGCATCAGTGTTGAATCGTATTGAATTAATGAATGCATGTGTGAATGTCAGCATAAAATTGTTTTGGAATTAATTCGAAGTGCTTAGCAATATGTGAACGATTGAGCAAGCCAGTGAAAATGAATGAATAGGATAATATGAGTGTATTTGGATTGAAACCCCAGAACACGAAAGTTGTTAACAACATTAACAAACATTAGCAAACATTTCAGCTATGAGGACACCCGGTAATAGATCCAGAACACTAGATTAGGATTGTCACTGGTGTTCCTATTGTTTTCGCTTCAAAACATGCTTGTTTTGTCTTCGATATGTATCTGTCAAGGTGTCGGTTGTGCCTCCAGCTGGAAAGTTTTGCTCTCGAGAGAACGGCAGCTTGCGAGACGCTATACGTGTTAGTGAAGTGTGAAAGAGAGACCAGTTCGTTAATTGTGAGTCGACAGTTGAGACGTCGTAGGAGTGGTCGGCGGTAGTATTGGTGTCGTCAGGCAACTGAGTCACAGGTAAACCCAGTGGCTCTATTTATCTACCGCAGAAGGTGGAGTTTCCACAGCAAGTCACAGGTAGCCACATTTGTCTACCGCGGTGGTGAAAACGGAGAGAGCGCGCTTGTGGTGGAGATACCGACTAGCAGCTCAAAAGGAAGAGATTGGAAGTGTCGCAAGTAGGCCTATTTCTCTGCCGCAGAAGCAACGCGACAAAGAAGGACAGCAGGTGGCACGGAAAAGTGTCACAGTGTTATAACAGGTAAACGGCGGCTCCTCCTTGGTAGTGGCGGTTGAGCTGCGTTCAAGCCGAGCGTGCGAGAGAGGGAGACAGAGTGAAACTGCAACTCTTCGAAGGAACATGGAGATTTTTAGTATAATGTTGCTAGTGTTAGTATTTAATCAACTTATTGTATATGGTAGGCGAGATGAAGGATAGTGAGATGGAATCCTCCATTTCACAACAGAAAAATTCTTCTGATTCCCCTCCCTCAACTCCCCCTAGAATTAAATTATACCCTCGAGGGTCTTCTGGACCTTAGCAAGTTTTATTCAGGCGGAAAGGAAAGCAACTAAACTTTGTGCAAATTGCATGGGATCTGACTTCACGATTTTCTGCTGTAACAGAGATCGTGAAAGTAAATAAAGGCAAACTTCGAATTAGCATTGGTAACATTACACAAGCTAACGAGATAGTAGCCTGCGAACTCTTCACGCGTGAGTATAAAGTGTATATACTTACGCGCGATATAGAATGCGATGGAGTCATCTACGAACCCAGCCTCACTGTCGAGGATATACTTAAGCATGGTGTTGGTTGTTTCAAGAACACCCTGCTTAAGAAAGTAAAAATACTCGATTGAAAGCAATTGCACTCAGTATCACTTGAAGAGGAGAAAAAAGTTTACCGACCATCCTTTTCATTTCGTGTAACTTTCGCTGGGTCTGCTTTGCTTAGCCAAATTCCTATTAATAAAATTCGTCTCCCTGTTCGCCTTTTCATCCATCGTGTGATGGATTGCCTTAATTGTAAACAGCTTGGCCACACAGCCACTTACTGTTCCAATAAGGTACGGTGTGGAAAATTTGGGGGCCTCATCAAGAGGATATATGCAATAAAAACTTAGAAATTGCATGTCCCATAGATAAATTGCGGGAGGATAAAATTAAATGATCCTTGAAGGAGAGGTCTAAGCGTTCTTATGCAGAAAAAGGCTATTCCTGTACCCACGGTCCCAGAAAACAGATACGCTATTCTATTGCCGAAAGAGTCTGACTCTGACGAAGCGTCCGAAGGTACATCATTTGTTTTACCTAGAGGATCCAGGAAAATAAAACAAATTTCTTTTCCCAAAATGCTAAGCAAGGGCCTTAAAATTTCTCCTCCAATAGATAAATTGCGGCCAAGGCTAAAAAAATCCGATGCAATGCCGAAGTCAGTCCCTCCCGGTTTTGGTAATGTACAATCCAAACAGAACACCATTACTGGAAATAATAAAATTTCAACTTCCTCCGAGCCTCAACTGGGGGTAGGTTTATTGAAATTTTCTGAGATTGTTGATTGGATTTTCAAAGCTTTCAATATTTCTGAACCTAAAAAGTATACTCTCAGCGTTCCTCCCAACAATTAGAACATTTTTAGAGCAGCTGATTTCGCAAAGGCCCATCCTTGCAGCGATTGTATCTTTTGATGGATAATTTACCTCCTCAACTGAAAGATACCATCACTGTTTTACAGTAGAACTTCAGAAGTATCATACCTAAAATTGATTCCTTAAAAATTTTGCTGCATAATTTGAAATGCGATTCATTTGCCTTATGTGAAACATGGCTTATCTCAAACATTAATTTCAACTTGAATGATTTCAACATTATTCGCCTAGACCGAGACACCCCGTATGGAGGAGTGCTTCTAGTAATAAAAAATGCTATTTTTATATAGAATTAACATCCCCTTACTTGCTGGCATTGAGGCTGTAGCTGTCCAAACGAACATTTATCGCTTCTATATATACCTCCCAAAGCTCAAATTGGATAACGTCAGATTTTTGAGGTAGTGGAATCCATGGCTGCTTTGCGGCTGATACTGGGAGACTTCAACTCGCACGGAATATTGTGGGGTTCCCTCTTCAATTATAATCGATTCTCTTTGATATACAATGTTTGTGACAAGCTCAATATGACAGTTTTAAATACAGGCGAAATATCACGCTTGGTTTTCGGAGGGGAAAGGGAACAAATGATTGTCTTGCGCTACTTTCGTCAGAGATTCAACTAGCTTACGCAAAAAAAGAACAAATGGCGTCTGTATTCTTGATATGATGTGATTGCAGTAGAACCACCGTTCATGCAATGGACTGATCTCCCAATACGACTTGATCAAACATTATTCACTGGTCCCTTTCAACTAACCACTGTATAAAGGCCCAAAAAGTAGTAGATTGGTCGGTCAGCAAAGTTGCCGATACGTACCACAGGGGAGTTGAGAGTCTCCTTCCAGAGTTTAGATCTTGAGAGCCAATCGTAGTGTAAGCCGTCATAGTGGTGAACAGCCCCAATAGATGGGGAGAAGAGCCCCCTCTGTCCACCACATGTTACCAACCAGGAGTTGGCATTTCCACTCTCCTAGTCCATGCAGCTTCGATCGGGTGCCCTGACGGTTCCGCCCAGCTCCCAAATCTATTCAAAAATAAAATAAAGTAGTAAATATAAAACAAGAAGATAACTGCTTGTAAATTACGTAGGAAAATAACTAACTAAATAAATAAATAGCTCACCAATATAATGACTAGAAATCCTTTGCCGTAAGTGTGCTGCAATCTAAAGCTGCAAAACTTGAGAATGATATCAGGAATATTTTTCAGTTACAAGAAATATTGTTAACTTATGTATGTAAAATATATATGGTCACTACGAACGAGTTTTATTCATATCCTCATTATCGCCGAAAATGTCCATCCCCTCTCTATTGTACCTGTAATCTCTAATTTAAATTTTATATTACAAGAAGTTTATAGATATTCTATAAGGTTTATAAATATACTATACTATATAATGAATAATAAGAAAAAATATATTTAGCAGTGAAATCTTAAAACATCTTGAGTAAACCTTTTTGTACACAGTCAATACACAGTAAATTTGATAACTGGATTTTTATATACCAAAAGTTATCAAAGACAAGAAAAATTAGTAGTATTTTTCTTGGTTTTAATAAACTTTTCTGTATAAAAATCCAGTTATCAAATTTTCTATTGCGATTAGAGCTATGTTCACCTGTTAAAACATGTTAAGATATGTGTAAGGAACAACATTTGATGATATATGGGCATGTAGGGCCTATTTAATCAGAGTGTAAGTGATCTTACTATGGAAACATAGCAAAAACACGATTTTTGATTGGAGACACCTCTAAATCATGTCCAAATTAAGTCATTTTTGGCGAAACTTCTTAAATTCACACGTAGAACAAAAATCCGGGCTGACCCATGCATATTTCAAAATTTTTTCAAAATGTGGAAAGGTCTAATATATATATATATATATATATATATATATATATATATATATATATATATATATATATATATATATATATATATATATATATATATATATATATATATATATATATATATATATATATATATATATATATATATATATATATATATATATATATATATATATATATATATATATATATATATATATATATATATATATATATATATATATATATATATATATATATATATATATATATATATATATATATATATATATATATATATATATATATATATATATATATATATATATATATATATATATATATATATATATATATATATATATATATATATATATATATATATATATATATATATATGTATTCTTTTTCCATTTTGCATTCGTCCTAATAAGGACACACACATTTGAAAACATCGATGTACCACAATTCCATTTGCTCCAACGAACGTGATTTATTGTGAATGTAATGTCAGCGTGTGCATTGCGAAAAGGGAAAAAATCCTTACTAATGGACCCCTCACCCTATGCTTTCTACCCACTCGGGCGTAAAGTGTTTCGCCGCTCCTGCATAAAGCCAAAACAAACTTTGGGTGCTATTAGTTTTGTATTCCTAAATACGGCTTTGGGACGCACTATGGTCAGCTTTCGATATGTAATGAAAATTAAGTGCCAAGTTTTGTAGCGAAGTCGTAATAATCGAAAGAGAAAGAGGCTCGCAATGTTACTAAGATTCTATTGAAAATTTTCTCCAGAACTAGTCTTATTATGCATGCATGCGCATTCCTCTGTTCTAGACTCTCAAATGGCAAAGACTCTGGGTCTTATTATAAAAATTGATTCCGTCAGACACTAAATAATTCATTTATATACTTATTGTGATCATTAAATACAACACGTATAGTGTAAAATTTAGTTAACCCTTAAATGCATAACGCTGTTTTAAAACAACATTGCGAAAACCACCTCAAAATTATCACAGTAATGTATTGAAGCTATGAGACAATTTTCACAAAATTTTATAAAAAATTGATTTGCGTCTTTTAGGTGTTAATATGACTCCAATCATTGGAAATACAGTCAAATTTATAATTAATTAATATCAACAGACACAGTGTGGTCCTAATGATAATTTCTTAATCTATTCAAAAAGTCAAATTGTAATCTGCTACCTGGAATGTGAAGATCGAACTCGGATGACACTCTGTTGATGGTCCGCTGCAAACCAATGATGGCACCGTTTACTCCATAGTTAGTCCGGCGAAGAGGTAATCGGAGGAATAAATTATTGCGAAGGCCGAACGTTCATGTTTATCGCACTGAGAAGCTCGGGGCAGTCAAGTCGATCTTGCAAAATATCCGAAATCGTCATAGGGTGATGAGCCTATTTTCACCATACTAAGCAAGGTGCCTCACTAATTCGGTAATTTCTTGCCTTACAATCAATGGAATGCATAAAAATTGACATGAACTGCTTTGCTTCGTTATTAAGAACCAATATAATAACACAAAAGCGTTCAAAACAGTAAAATTCTCGTGTTTGAGCACAATTAAAACTCGAATCTAGTGCCCCTATTGTTGCGCTACCATTTGACTCAATGCGTTGAACAAAGATGGCAGACACTGCTCTAACCAACGGCTTCAAATGGGTAGGGTGATAATAGAAACATGGTGCAAATAGGCTCATCACCCTAGAACGGAATAGATCCCGTCGCACTTGCAATGTATCGAGTCCAATAAGCAAACCCCGGCTTTCATAACTTGGCAGCTGGTGAGGGTTGCTCCAAGGCAATCGATGAAGGGCAAACCGAACAAATCTGCGCTGTACTGTCTAAATTCGATGGACACCGTTGAGATAATGAGGGTTCCACACAACTGAACAATATTCCAGAGTTGATCGAACGAGTGAGCAGTAGAGAGATTTCAAGCAGTAAATATCTGAAAAGTGCTTAGATATTGTCATTATGAACCCCAAACAGCGTGATGCCTTTGCGACAATTTAGCTGATATGCTGTTTAAACGTCAGTTGTTCATCGAAAAAATCTCCGAGATCTTTGACGCAATTCGCTCTGTCAATTGTGGATTCAGCTAGACAGTATGTGATATCAATTGATACAAAAAATATCTATTGTAAATTTTTAAAAGACTTATTAAGTACAACAAGACTGTTGCCAACAACGGAACCCAATTGTTACCAAAAACGGAATCATACTGTATTTTCGAAATTCATTTCTCCATCATGTGATGAAATTACTCGATTAAATTTGTTATGTTATAAATTCCATTTAACAAGATCTCAATTCATCTATTTATTGCATATTGGTAATTTCTTGCCTTACAATCAATGGAATGCGTAAAAATTGACATCAACCGCTTTGCTTCGTTGTTAAGAACCAATATAATAACACAAATGCGCTGAAAACAGTAAAATTCTCGTGTTTGAGCACAATGAAAACTCGAATCGAGGGCCCCCTATTGTTGCGCTACCATTTGACTCAATGCGTTGAACAAAGATGGCAGACACTGCTCTAACCAACGGCTTCAAATGGGTGATAATAGAACCATGGCGCAAATAGGCTCATCACCCTACCTCTTTTTTCGCGCTTTATAGTGGTGTAACCCCTTATTTACAAACCATTGATTTACTTGCGATGTTTTTTCCGCCAAATTAATTCATGATTTATGTTATTGGAATGCCTTGAACACTGCGCTCCATTTCACGACAGACGTGCGCGCTTTCATTTAGTATATCAGATAATTTTTCACGCAAATTTTTTGATTCCCGGAGACGGCAGCAGCCCATTAAAATCAGTTCCTTCCTAATCAGGGAAGCGAGGCAGAACACTTTATAGCCACCAGCCGCTAGCAGTATTCCGATGTTCGTTTTCCAAGAGAATCAATTACGTAGATACTTATAACCGCACAAGAACAGCAACAGCACCGGCATCGAAATGGCGTTCACGAATGGCATTCACGCGAAAGCGATTCATTAAATTATTGCGAATTTCATTCTCATGATTCTTGATTCCGAAAATTCGTGCAAGTGTGGACTCACAGCCTACACGAAAATGGTCTGAGGAGAATGGCTTATGAATGAACCTATGCTGTGAGTTAGTTTATTCTCTGTCTCCCGTCGCTCTCACTCTCTCGAGCTTGATTTCGGCTCTCGTTTTCAAGCTGTTCGATGGTTCTTTCAAGTATTGCCTTTCGATAAATCTAGCACGGAAAGCCATTCGGCAGATGAGTTTAATTCGCATTCAGGCGAATGAAAATTATACAACCTTGGTGTGTAGATTAGAAAAACATTTTATTATGATTCACTGGTAAAAGTACAGATTTAGCAAGCGCAAACTTAATACTACCCTAATAAAAAGAAACTATACACGTACTATAACCCATATGGAAAAACCATTCCATATATAGTTTGGATGATATCCTGAACACGTCGTTAAGCTATTTAACCATAAAACTTTTATTAGGAAGGTTATAAAAGAAACTTTCTTATTAAATTCTTTTTCCATTTTGCATTCGTCCTAATAAGGACGGTTTGTAGATAACTATGTTGATACAAGACGAGAATCTTTTGAAACAATTCAAACCTTGCCGACGATTTTTTTTACTGTGTACATACATATGATCTTTCCCCTTTCGCAGCTCACACCGAATGAGTACGCTTTGCAGCCTTCGATGTTTTGGTGGCATTTTAGTGGAAGTTACTATCGTCTTTTCAGTGACTGCGTTTCTTAGCCTTTGGCTTTTTGGCCTTCTCACCGCCACCACCTCCACCAACGTTTTTCTTCCCTCCGGTGGTAGCCGATTTGATTGGTCGTCCACTCAACAACCCGTAACTCCGGAGCCGGAAGTCGGATGGGGATGGAATTTAATATCAGTTTCCAGGGACGCAACACCTTTTATTTGAGACTAAGTTGACCAAATCGGTCTAGCCATTTTCGAGAAACCAATATAACCGTTATTCTGAATTTGGATGCTTCCGGATCCGTCGATGGTGGCCAGTGTGGCCAAAGAGACTTTGAATGACTGTTGGTGACCTAGATCTACAAATTCAACAGTTGTGTTTACATTTTGGAAAAAAAATTCACCTTTTTACATTCATCGCAGAATTCGTTAGAATCGGGATCCACACAAAATTCAAATGCAGCTGATGGACCTTTCATTTAAAATCAAGTTTACCAAATCGGTTCAGAAAATTCCGAGAAACCGATGTGGACAAATCAACAAATTTTGTTTTGTAACCATACTCTTCAACTCGTAATCCGGAACAGGATGTCGGTTGAAAATGAAATTCAATAGCAACCTATGGGAATATTATACCTTTCATCTGAATCTTAGTTTGTAAAAATCCGTTCAGCCATTTCCGAGAAACCGATGTGGACATTTTGTAAACAAATCTGCACATACACACACACATACATACATGCATACATACACACATACATACACACATACATACACACAGATATTTTGCTATCTCGGCGAACTGAGTCGAATGTTATATGAGACTCGGCCCTCCGGGCCTCGGTTAGAAAGTCGGTTTTTGGAGCAATTGCATAAACTTTCTATATGAGAAAGGCAAAAGAATAGTATTTAATTACCTTAATAAGCATGAGTTCAATGTTATCTTCATGTGATTATAATTTGGAAAGGTTGGTGGAATGGGTTTGAACGTGTAGGGAATGGGGGGTTAGTAGAGTGGGAGTGGAGGATGCGTCAGAAATCCTTCATCTTATTTCGGTATACGGGATGGATGAAGGAAATGCGGGCGTGAGGGTGGTCCAAGGGGAGGGGAGTGATGAAGGAGGGAGGTGTAAGGGCAAGACGGGGGGGGGGGGGGCGGCGACGCAATACTCAACTGCATATTTTGCCTTCCATTTGAGACTTGGTTTGAGAAAATCGGTTCAGTCATCACCGAAGAACCGATTTGACTTTAATTGTGGAATATGCCCGGAATTCCGGACTTCCGGAATCGTCGATAGTGGACAATATATTAAAAGAATGTTTGATTGGCAATCAGTGATCTAGATCTGCGATTAGAAGTTATTTGGTGACCATTTCAATAGTTTTAGCCTCTGAGGTATTACGATTGCACCGATTTATATGGGAAATTCCAGTGTATCCTTACTAACACCCCTGTAACTCCGGAAGCAAGAGTCAGAACCGAATGAAATTCAGCAGTAGTCAATGGCATTACTGTATCTTTCATTTGAAATCAAGTTTGTAAAAATCGGTAGAGAATTCGTTGGGGAATGGGTGTGATATTAGCTTAGGAACTTAGCGGGTTCCCCGGGGGCGTCATGAACCGTCATAGGTGGCCAATGTGGTCAAAGCTACTTTGATTGATCATTAGTGATCCAGACCCGCATATATATATATATATATATATATATATATATATATATATATATATATATATATATATATATATATATATATATATATATATATATATACGCATATATATATATATATATATATATATATATATATATATATATATATATATATATATATATATATATATATATATATATATATATATATATATATATATATATATATATATATATATATATATATATATATATATATATATATATATATATATATATATATATATATATATATATATATATATATATATATATATATATATATATATATATATATATATATATATATGTATTCTTTTTCCATTTTGCATTCGTCCTAATAAGGACGGTTTGTAGATAACTATGTTGATACAAGACGAGAATCTTTTGAAACAATTCAAACCTTGCCGACGATTTTTTTTACTGTGTACATACATATGATCTTTCCCCTTTCGCAGCTCACACCGAATGAGTACGCTTTGCAGCCTTCGATGTTTTGGTGGCATTTTAGTGGAAGTTACTATCGTCTTTTCAGTGACTGCGTTTCTTAGCCTTTGGCTTTTTGGCCTTCTCACCGCCACCACCTCCACCAACGTTTTTCTTCTCTCCGGTGGTAGTCGATTTGATTGGTCGTCCGATGCAGCTTCTCACGACCACGCACGTCTGTTATGCACTGCGTCTTACACACGTCTGGCTTTGAGAAAAGCTGCGACACCCCTATTTGTAGGTTTTATCATTAATGTTGATTCTCATTTAAAGTAGTTTACGAACTATTTAAACAAATTTCATATAGCAAACAACGTATCGGTAGCAAGCATTGAACGTTTTGCTTTCGATTTATGAAACACGATTGGCAATCCGTTTTGTAGAAGAAAAGTTAATAAGGTTCAAAATGTACGTAACGCTTTCGCTAATATGCACTACTATCGCTTTCTCGCTCGTTCTCATGGCGTGCATGAGCCTTTCCTTTCCGTCCGGCTTCTAATGGCATAACCAAAACTAATATGCCGGCTTTCCCCCACCAACTGCTCTCGTCAAGCAACCCAACACGAATAATCATAGGAACAAACATGTAGTGGACCTATATATAAACTTTTCATTATTTTATTGTTCGGTTCCTGCACCATATTGACGGCTCTGTGCGGGATGGGCTGAAAATTTTCATTTTTCCGAGTCGTTTTCGAAAGATTTTTCAAAACACTATTTTTCCGTTGATAATGAATGTCCTACATATTCCAAAATTTAATACAACATTGGTACAAATATTTTCGACAAAATGCCGAAGAAATTGATTAAATCCATTCAGTACAACAAAAGATATAAGCGTTCAAAATCTTACATCATTTTCCTTCCGAAATTTTGAAAAGGGGCCCCTATATTGAAAGGTAAGTCGTTAGTCACGACAAAAGTTATTAGCAAACAAGTGCGGAAAGAAAAATCGGCCAACCAACCCCAGGGCTGGAGTAGGTTGGCCGAGTTTGGTAAAATAAGTTAAATACGTCAAATGAATCAGTGGCAAACTTTTAATTCAAAAAAAATATCGTTTTGTTGTATATAGGTAACGAAAATAAAATCCACACTTCACTTTTTAGTCTTTTTAACCTTTTTAGACTTACATTTGGCAGCTTTAGTGTACTTTTTACCAGCTCTCGCTGATTTTTTACCCTCCGCCAGCGTACGCTTACGTTTGATTTCATTTTTCTGCTCCTCCAATACTGCTTTTATTGGGGAATTGGTCAAAATTTGAAACGATCGGCGTTTACGAACTTGCCACTTCTTCGAATAAGACCGCGCACTCGCCTTGGGAAGAGGTCTGACGTCTTCAGAGAGGCTTACATCTGCATTCTATGCCAGAAACTCTTCAGGAAGAAAAATTTCAGGATTGAAGGAGCACACGCCAGAGACTTTGAAACCTGCTTGGCATTTAATTAATAAAATATTGGAACCAACTTTTTATAAACAATTTCCTGCTTTTAATGATTCTAATTTCTTATTTCTATTTGGTAATAATTTTCAATTATTTTTATTACTTATTTCTCGTGTATATTTTTCCTTATAATCATCAATATTAGCATAATATCAAATTTTGCTTTGAAAAAGGTTAGCATTTCACAAATATGCAGCGCACATTACTCCACACTAAATTTACAACTCGGCCAACCAGCCACGCACAGAACTCGGCCAACCTACCCCAATGTATATTTTCGAAAACAATCACGATTTACGCAAACAAATATAAGGCTACACTGGTAGCCGTTATACCATTTTATTGGGTTTTGAATACCCTTTCCAGCAGTACAAAGTTATTGGAAATCGGATGTAAATTGATTCGCGTTACACATATTATTTTCAGAAACAGAAATTTACTCACCAGTGCCGAAAAAAGAACAAACGTGCTCCTGTACAAACGACACCACCAAAACACCTGAAATTACGTCGGTATATTGGTGACCTAATACTCCACCAAAATCACTAAAGATGTCGCCAATGCACATAATAGCATTTTCATATCCCGATTTGGGGGTGTTTTGATAGCGGTAGCACAGCAGTATGTCAGTAAATTAGTGAGAACGATGAATGGACAAAATTTAGAGCAAGTTTTTGTGTCTGTGCTAATAAAAGGGGAAAAAATATTGATATGCGCCACCATATCGTAGTCATGATCTAAATGTGATCGCTCCATTGCCTCCGTAAATGAATAGTGTGATAAAAGTTCGCCAGGCGACGCAGTGCTCGTGTGTGGTGATTACAATCAGCTACGTATGCATTGGGCTCAGAGTGATTTTGGAATTGTATGCAATAGTTCGCATTTGCCACTTACTAGCCACACACTGCTAGATGCCACGGAGTTTATGGGTCTTGCACAGAAAAATCTTGTATGTAATTTGCTCGGACGTACACTCGATCTTGTTTTCTGCCTTTTCGATTCGGAAAATTCATTTTCGGTACATACGCGGTCTGAACGATTTTTGCCTTTCTCATATAAAGAAAGGCTATGCAATCACTGTAAAAATCGACTTTTTAACCGAGGCCCGGAGGGCCGAGTGTCATACACCATTCGATTCAATTCGTCGAGATCGGCAAATGTCTGTGTGTGTGTATGTATGTGTGTATGTGTGTGTGTATGTGTGTGTGTCATTTAAACTCACACAATTTTCTCAGAGATGGCTGAACCGATTTTCGCAAACTTAGTTTCATCTGAAAGGTATAACGCTCCCATAAGCTGCTATTGAATTTTTAGTTGATCCGACTTCCGGTTCCGGAGTTACGGGTTGAAGAGTGCGGTCACACAGCAAATTCCCATATAAACTGGTACCACCATGATGTTCAAATGATGTAAAACATATTAAAATTGATGTAACATTACTCTAGTTTGCGGGTCTGGATCACTAATGATCAATCAAAGTAGCTTTGACCACATTGGCCACCTATGACGGTTCATGACGCCCCCGGGGAACCCGCTAAGTTCCTAAGCTAATATCACACCCATTCCCCAACGAATTCTCTACCGATTTTTACAAACTTGATTTCAAATGAAAGATACAGTAATGCCATTGACTACTGCTGAATTTCATTCGGTTCTGACTCTTGCTTCCGGAGTTACAGGGGTGTTAGTAAGGATACACTGGAATTTCCCATATAAATCGGTACAATCGTAATACCTCAGAGGCTAAAACTATTGAAATGGTCACCAAATAACTTCTAATCGCAGATCTAGATCACTGATTGCCAATCAAACATTCTTTTAATATATTGTCCACTATCGACGATTCCGGAAGTCCGGAATTCCGGGCATATTCCACAATTAAAGTCAAATCGGTTCTTCGGTGATGACTGAACCGATTTTCTCAAACCAAGTCTCAAATGGAAGGCAAAATATGCAGTTGAGTATTGCGTCGCCGCCCCCCCCCCCGTCTTGCCCTTACACCTCCCTCCTTCATCACTCCCCTCCCCTTGGACCACCCTCACGCCCGCATTTCCTTCATCCATCCCGTATACCGAAATAAGATGAAGGATTTCTGACGCATCCTCCACTCCCACTCTACTAACCCCCCATTCCCTACACGTTCAAACCCATTCCACCAACCTTTCCAAATTATAATCACATGAAGATAACATTGAACTCATGCTTATTAAGGTAATTAAATACTATTCTTTTGCCTTTCTCATATAGAAAGTTTATGCAATTGCTCCAAAAACCGACTTTCTAACCGAGGCCCGGAGGGCCGAGTCTCATATAACATTCGACTCAGTTCGCCGAGATAGCAAAATATCTGTGTGTATGTATGTGTGTATGTATGTGTGTATGTATGCATGTATGTATGTGTGTGTGTATGTGCAGATTTGTTTACAAAATGTCCACATCGGTTTCTCGGAAATGGCTGAACGGATTTTTACAAACTAAGATTCAGATGAAAGGTATAATATTCCCATAGGTTGCTATTGAATTTCATTTTCAACCGACATCCTGTTCCGGATTACGAGTTGAAGAGTATGGTTACAAAACAAAATTTGTTGATTTGTCCACATCGGTTTCTCGGAATTTTCTGAACCGATTTGGTAAACTTGATTTTAAATGAAAGGTCCATCAGCTGCATTTGAATTTTGTGTGGATCCCGATTCTAACGAATTCTGCGATGAATGTAAAAAGGTGAATTTTTTTCCAAAATGTAAACACAACTGTTGAATTTGTAGATCTAGGTCACCAACAGTCATTCAAAGTCTCTTTGGCCACACTGGCCACCATCAACGGATCCGGAAGCATCCAAATTCAGAATAACGGTTATATTGGTTTCTCGAAAATGGCTAGACCGATTTGGTCAACTTAGTCTCAAATAAAAGGTGTTGCGTCCCTGGAAACTGATATTAAATTCCATCCCCATCCGACTTCCGGCTCCGGAGTTACGGGTTGTTGAGTGGACGACCAATCAAATCGGCTACCACCGGAGAGAAGAAAAACGTTGGTGGAGGTGGTGGCGGTGAGAAGGCCAAAAAGCCAAAGGCTAAGAAACGCAGTCACTGAAAAGACGATAGTAACTTCCACTAAAATGCCACCAAAACATCGAAGGCTGCAAAGCGTACTCATTCGGTGTGAGCTGCGAAAGGGGAAAGATCATATGTATGTACACAGTAAAAAAAATCGTCGGCAAGGTTTGAATTGTTTCAAAAGATTCTCGTCTTGTATCAACATAGTTATCTACAAACCGTCCTTATTAGGACGAATGCAAAATGGAAAAAGAATTTAATAAGAAAGTTTCTTTTATAACCTTCCTAATAAAAGTTTTATGGTTAAATAGCTTAACGACGTGTTCAGGATATCATCCAAACTATATATGGAATGGTTTTTCCATATGGGTTATAGTACGTGTATAGTTTCTTTTTATTAGGGTAGTATTAAGTTTGCGCTTGCTAAATCTGTACTTTTACCAGTGAATCATAATAAAATGTTTTTCTAATCTACACACCAAGGTTGTATAATTTTCATTCGCCTGAATGCGAATTAAACTCATCTGCCGAATGGCTTTCCGTGCTAGATTTATCGAAAGGCAATACTTGAAAGAACCATCGAACAGCTTGAAAACGAGAGCCGAAATCAAGCTCGAGAGAGTGAGAGCGACGGGAGACAGAGAATAAACTAACTCACAGCATAGGTTCATTCATAAGCCATTCTCCTCAGACCATTTTCGTGTAGGCTGTGAGTCCACACTCGCACGAATTTTCGGAATCAAGAATCATGAGAATGAAATTCGCAATAATTTAATGAATCGCTTTCGCGTGAATGCCATTCGTGAACGCCATTTCGATGCCGGTGCTGTTGCTGTTCTTGTGCGGTTATAAGTATCTACGTAATTGATTCTCTTGGAAAACGAACATCGGAATACTGCTAGCGGCTGGTGGCTATAAAGTGTTCTGCCTCGCTTCCCTGATTAGGAAGGAACTGATTTTAATGGGCTGCTGCCGTCTCCGGGAATCAAAAAATTTGCGTGAAAAATTATCTGATATACTAAATGAAAGCGCGCACGTCTGTCGTGAAATGGAGCGCAGTGTTCAAGGCATTCCAATAACATAAATCATGAATTAATTTGGCGGAAAAAACATCGCAAGTAAATCAATGGTTTGTAAATAAGGGGTTACACCACTATAAAGCGCGAAAAAAGAGGTAGGGTGATGAGCCTATTTGCGCCATGGTTCTATTATCACCCATTTGAAGCCGTTGGTTAGAGCAGTGTCTGCCATCTTTGTTCAACGCATTGAGTCAAATGGTAGCGCAACAATAGGGGGCCCTCGATTCGAGTTTTCATTGTGCTCAAACACGAGAATTTTACTGTTTTCAGCGCATTTGTGTTATTATATTGGTTCTTAACAACGAAGCAAAGCGGTTGATGTCAATTTTTACGCATTCCATTGATTGTAAGGCAAGAAATTACCAATATGCAATAAATAGATGAATTGAGATCTTGTTAAATGGAATTTATAACATAACAAATTTAATCGAGTAATTTCATCACATGATGGAGAAATGAATTTCGAAAATACAGTATGATTCCGTTTTTGGTAACAATTGGGTTCCGTTGTTGGCAACAGTCTTGTTGTACTTAATAAGTCTTTTAAAAATTTACAATAGATATTTTTTGTATCAATTGATATCACATACTGTCTAGCTGAATCCACAATTGACAGAGCGAATTGCGTCAAAGATCTCGGAGATTTTTTCGATGAACAACTGACGTTTAAACAGCATATCAGCTAAATTGTCGCAAAGGCATCACGCTGTTTGGGGTTCATAATGACAATATCTAAGCACTTTTCAGATATTTACTGCTTGAAATCTCTCTACTGCTCACTCGTTCGATCAACTCTGGAATATTGTTCAGTTGTGTGGAACCCTCATTATCTCAACGGTGTCCATCGAATTTAGACAGTACAGCGCAGATTTGTTCGGTTTGCCCTTCATCGATTGCCTTGGAGCAACCCTCACCAGCTGCCAAGTTATGAAAGCCGGGGTTTGCTTATTGGACTCGATACATTGCAAGTGCGACGGGATCTATTCCGTTCTAGGGTGATGAGCCTATTTGCACCATGTTTCTATTATCACCCTACCCATTTGAAGCCGTTGGTTAGAGCAGTGTCTGCCATCTTTGTTCAACGCATTGAGTCAAATGGTAGCGCAACAATAGGGGCACTAGATTCGAGTTTTAATTGTGCTCAAACACGAGAATTTTACTGTTTTGAACGCTTTTGTGTTATTATATTGGTTCTTAATAACGAAGCAAAGCAGTTCATGTCAATTTTTATGCATTCCATTGATTGTAAGGCAAGAAATTACCGAATTAGTGAGGCACCTTGCTTAGTATGGTGAAAATAGGCTCATCACCCTATGACGATTTCGGATATTTTGCAAGATCGACTTGACTGCCCCGAGCTTCTCAGTGCGATAAACATGAACGTTCGGCCTTCGCAATAATTTATTCCTCCGATTACCTCTTCGCCGGACTAACTATGGAGTAAACGGTGCCATCATTGGTTTGCAGCGGACCATCAACAGAGTGTCATCCGAGTTCGATCTTCACATTCCAGGTAGCAGATTACAATTTGACTTTTTGAATAGATTAAGAAATTATCATTAGGACCACACTGTGTCTGTTGATATTAATTAATTATAAATTTGACTGTATTTCCAATGATTGGAGTCATATTAACACCTAAAAGACGCAAATCAATTTTTTATAAAATTTTGTGAAAATTGTCTCATAGCTTCAATACATTACTGTGATAATTTTGAGGTGGTTTTCGCAATGTTGTTTTAAAACAGCGTTATGCATTTAAGGGTTAACTAAATTTTACACTATACGTGTTGTATTTAATGATCACAATAAGTATATAAATGAATTATTTAGTGTCTGACGGAATCAATTTTTATAATAAGACCCAGAGTCTTTGCCATTTGAGAGTCTAGAACAGAGGAATGCGCATGCATGCATAATAAGACTAGTTCTGGAGAAAATTTTCAATAGAATCTTAGTAACATTGCGAGCCTCTTTCTCTTTCGATTATTACGACTTCGCTACAAAACTTGGCACTTAATTTTCATTACATATCGAAAGCTGACCATAGTGCGTCCCAAAGCCGTATTTAGGAATACAAAACTAATAGCACCCAAAGTTTGTTTTGGCTTTATGCAGGAGCGGCGAAACACTTTACGCCCGAGTGGGTAGAAAGCATAGGGTGAGGGGTCCATTAGTAAGGATTTTTTCCCTTTTCGCAATGCACACGCTGACATTACATTCACAATAAATCACGTTCGTTGGAGCAAATGGAATTGTGGTACATCGATGTTTTCAAATGTGTGTAGTGCGAGATACATGCGTTGCACATCTAAATTTTTTGAAATGGTTCAAAATTTCGAGTGGGTAATTACCCACTCGGTTATTTTCGAGTGGGTAGTACTACCCATACTACCCACGCTTTCCGCCGGTTCTGGCTTTAGGTCTTTGTCAAATTTGTTAGTTTTTTTGGTGATTTTTTTTAAATGAATGGAATTAGGGTGGTCCTTGTGGTTAGGGTGTTCAAAGTATCGACTGTTTAGATGTGTGAAGTTTACCTGCGCAATGCCCTACATGAGCATGAGCATGAGCATGATGACCGTACAATTCGTAGTTGCTACTCCGTGATTGACCAGAACAAGCAAAATTGCACAGAGAATCAACGAATGGAGCCTGGGAGTAGCTTTACATCCTCAATGTGCACGTTTCGAGGGTTCTAAATTTTGAGGAGTCAATAACGGCGCCGGCCACGTCCTTACAGTCATCGGGAAAGGAAGGAAATGTTAGTGTGACAACCGTTGTTATAGAGACCGTGTATACCTCTGCATCTCTGCGGTTGCCACGGGAAGGAATTTTGGTTAGTGGGATGGGATCAATAGCTACATAGATCAGAATTCACCTTGATAAATGATACGATCTATGCAACTTTGTGAAGCGTTAGCATGTATTTATTGCTCTCGGCAGCCGGCTGCCGAGAATTGAGATTAGATTTATCGTTTGTTGTATTAATACGGAAATTATTGGTGCGCGAAATATGCAACTCAAACTCCGGACAGCCGGCTATCGGGAGTGTTGCTTATATTTAATAGAATTTTTCATTTTTTTCGTGTTTCTTTGTTCCGGTGAAACTCCACAATACTAGAATAATAAGATAGTTCTGGTACGATTATGTTTGAAGCAGTAAACATAATCGTACCAGCCATCTCGTAATAGAAAAGTTGATATCTAATAAAGTTTTAATATAATTAGCAGTTACCTTGATTAAATCGTGATAGAATCATAATAATGTATTACATACTTTCTCCTCAAATGAATTAACAAAATTCCGACTCTATATTGCCTTCATTATGTACGCGCGATGTTATGATATGTGTCGGTGATCGCATAATAAATTGGTTCATAAATAGAGGCAATGCATCTCATCGGCTTCGAAAATCATACCAGCAGAAAATCATTAATAAAATGTATACCGCAGTAATATGACAAAGACCCCACCACGGACACCAGGAACACACAGAAAACGGCATCAACATCTCCGCCTCGTTCCGTAGAACCAATACAATAAGAGGTCGTGCACAAATGACGTAGCTTTTTTCGGCGATTTTCGACCCCTTCCAAGGTCACAAAATTCTTGTAAATTGTAAATAACGTAGCATTTTCTAAGACCCACCCCCCTCGCACCACTGCCGGCCGACGAAAAAATTCAAATTTGTTTTGCATAATTCTTTCAAATATATGTCCTTACAAGTTTTTGACGGCTTTTATCAAAATTTTCGCTATAACAAGAATTTGCATACACAATGAATCAATTACATGACAAAAATCGTGTTGACAGGTTTGTTTTGAATTTTATATGTCATGGATTAAATTTGCAACAGCGTACAAATAACCTTAACTTTTTGTGGACATCTTACAATACCACGAATTGAAAAACTTACTACATGAAAAATCGTATGAAAAGTATTTTTTGTGAATTTACATTTATTTCTCTTTAGAATAGAGAAAAATTAAATTATTTTCTTTAATGCGCGTCGAGAAAATTTAAACTTAGTGTTACGTCGCACTGCCCTTGCCTATGCGCAGCGAAAACCCGAATTGGACGCCCCAACAGTCGTCCACCATTCGAGCCAATACGATGACAAAGCCAGACCTATACATATCCGATCCGTCCCAGTGACTGTCCAGCTCCGCGCATGGACACCAACACCCCTCAACACGATTCAAATGCGAGCACTCACACCCGTCCGGCTGTGGCTCCCAACAACGAAGCAAAGCTGTCGATGCCAATCCCTACGCATCCCCTCGACCGTAGGCCGAGCAGTCAATGAACCAGTGAGGCCCTCTCCCCAACAGGACGAAAATGGCCACTTTACTCTATCGTCTTGATATCCGCTAGCAAATTGTTCTCCTTTCTCTTGAATGTGGTTGTACGTGTCAGCGGTGTCAGCTCCCGAATCCAGAGACAAACAAAATGAACGATGCTGATCCGAGATTACACGAATTAGGCGCTATCCCTTCATCGCGAACACTTTCAAATAAATCACGTGACACAAACACCTCGTTGTCTTTCCACAATCATTTTCGGGTTCCCAACTATCCCAGTGTAAATCCGACCTGTGCATAATAATACGAGCGTGTGCATGTCTGGTACTTAGTGCCGCTCATGCTTGCATATATATGTGTGGCATGAAACTTTGATCACCTCACTGCCGTTTACTCCGTGTGCAGGGAGAGGGATAGAGATAGCATGTTGACAGACCGCCATCAAGGTTGCCAAAATGCATAAAAATCAGTATGTATACCGATTCATATCCTTTTTATAAACCAAGAAACTGTATGTACGAATACACAAACTTTGGTTCCAAAATAGATATTCGCGTAATTCGGTACAAGGCCACTACAGCCAAATGTCATAATATCCCCAAAATATAATTAAACCAATGCGCAATATCGTCATGACTGTACATTCACGTTATGAGAAATTCAAAAAAATCCGTCGATGCATCTGAGTATTTGAGGAAATAATAAAGAAATCAGCGGAACTTGAAAAAAAATGTGTGATCTGTGAAAGTGTATCGAACAATGCCTCCACTGAAAAAATCTGTGAAAGTGGTAACCCTGATACGTTCGCTGTAAAATTTATCGTTGGCGTACCACCATTTTGTGAATCGAATTCTATACGATAAACCTGTCTTTTATGGCATATGCTTTTCACTGCCTTTCTGAATCGAATATTCTGGAATATCATGGTCGGTATAATGATGAATGAATCGAAAGCGATCTTATGGCGTCGCTACTTGCACTTTTATATAAAAAACAAAGCGGTTCCCCGGTATAAAATAGAATAAAAAGATACTTCCTTTGGTTGTATAGATGTGCGCCTTTTGGCAGAATGCAAATGGCCGGATCTCTGGAGATCTTCATTGATTTACACTATCAAATCACTTCACTCGCGCAGCACTCGACTTAATTTCATTTTCAATTAGTAGAACATTGCTTTATTTGGAAAACTAATATCCACTATAACTTTTAAATTGCAAATATCACTAAGAAATTTGATAAAATGACAGCTCAACATTAGTAGACGACAATTGCACAAGGCCGTGTTCTTTACCTGCGCAATGCCCTACAACATAATAACACAATTAAATGGGAGCAAGTTTGCTGAATAAACAGGGTCATGTATAATGGTTAATTTGTTATAATTTTTTAAAAAGATTTGAGGTAGGGTGGCTCTCGAAAAATCGGGTTGTTTACCTTTCAAATGCATTGTTTTAGAGATTTTTGGAACTTTCATTGGCGCATATTTTTACCGTAGCACTGATGTTTCAATCCATTTTGTTTGAACAGTTGCAAGTGATTTTTACAACAAAAATGTTTTGTTTTTCAAACCTACATATCTTCAAGCATTGCAATTCGATTTTGAATCTATCAATTGCATTTGAAAGATCAACGATTGGTTTGTTATGGAGAATCAATAAACGTAATTATTTTTTAAAAGAGCTGTGTTTTTTAAACAAAGTTGTTCATTAATTTTCAGAAAGAAGAGATAACAGCCCCAGGAGCGAAATCAACACTACCATGCGGTGAATCGTTTGAGTTTTGACGTCCAGTGGACCGAATAAAAGCGATTGGGATTAAATGATATGTTACACCTCCGTAACAAGGGGCATTGTGCCCGAGAAGTGCTCGAAGATTGTAAGAATTTTACTTTTTTATTTTGGTTATAGATATTTTAACCTTAGGGCCATTTGCCTCTTTTTAGGTTAGAGAAATTTTTTTTTAACTCAAGGCAATCGATTTACTGATTGAGTTATGCCCGTTATCTCGAGAATTCTACTGGATGACGGCTCAATTTGATTAAACATGAATAAAATTGAATTTTCTAATTTTTTCTTTCATCTCATTCCATTTCACATAATATTAAACATCCTTGAAACATTTTAGAAGTCGTAAATTGAAAATCCACACTTTAAAAATAAGGTTCTATTTTTGGAACGGTTCCGGTTTTGATAACTGAATAAAATAAAAAAAGTTGCCAAAAACGAAATCCTACTGCAATGTGAAAATTTCAAAACGATAAAAAATCATTTGCTCTAGTTACATTTCGATCAGTTAAAAAATATATTGCTTTCGTCTTCTATTTATTGGGATATCATTAGATACGAAATTTGCAAAAAGCACATTTTAGGCAATCATCATGGTGTAATAAATAACAAAAAATAGATTGAATCCATATTAAATTTTCTCAAAGTATGCAAATTATATATACTTTCCATCAACAATGTCTATTTAAGAAAAGCGTCTCGTATGGAGCATAAAGTAGCTAAAGTGACAACAATTGGGTAATCTGAATTTTGTTTCTCATAAAAATTTGATTCGTCGAAGTCGATCTGTAAAAAAATCTATATATAGTGTTGTGGAGAATAAACTTCTAAAGGGCAGGTTATTTTTTCTTTTGGACGTAAATTAGGTAAGTTTGAAATTGTTTGTGGAATAATTAAAAAACGTAAGAACTTTCGGCGATTTCCGTCTGAGAATCCGCGCGAAGCATGGTCCGAAAACTACGAGCCTGAAGTAAACTGAAAACAAAGATCATTACAATTTATTAACCCTACAACGGTTTCGTGACGTTTGCTATACGTAAACGGTTTTGTGGGGTACATTCATACCCCAGCACTAGAATCGCTCTAATATGTCTAATTTTTATTCAATTTATAAATAAATTGGATAGTTTTGTTCTAAAATCAATCGTTAACCAGCCTGTTTAAAAATATTTGTGTTTGGTCTATTTTATTATGCAATATTAAAATTTTTATAGAATAAATCTTTAAAATATGCCAGAATTCCCATTTTTCCCTAATGATTTCTATAACTCCGGTAGTTTATAATCGATTTTAACCTTCTACACTGCGTTGTGAAGATTATTAAATTTTTGAACTAAAAGTAAATAGTTCCAAAACCAGTCAAAAAGTGTATTTATTCCGATGATTTTTTGAACATCAAACGCTAACACAAACAGTAAAGATACAACAATATGCAGTAACGGTGATAAAACAGGAAGGCGTCAAAGGGATAGGTAGAGCCAGTGCATTGTAGTGTATATAAAGTAGGGTTCGTCGCGGTTGCGGTATTTACCGCAACCGCGCGGTATTCACCGCACCCGCACCGCAAAATCTGCGGTGCGGTAAGACATTTTTTCCCGCAGATGCGGTGCGGGAAAGAGCTTTTACCGCGCGGTTTTACCGCAACCGCACCGCAAAAAAAAATTGATAAAATATCACGTTTGCATTGAAAAGTGAATTAAAACTAGGACTTTAACCATTTGAGAAAGACGCAACTAGATTTATTTCCTTAGCAAATGCTTAGCAATGACATTGTTAGGAAAACCCCTCTGTCAGAACGTTCGAGTTTTACTTTTCAGCCTACAATAGAGAAATATAAAAAAACTTTGAATTGGTATAATTTTCATTGACTTGCAAATGATTGGAGAAGAAATCGAAATATAATAAATATTCGACTTATCGCTACTTGATTTCTCACATGTTGGTTATTCTAAGTTTATGAACAGACTGCTATTACGAAAGAAAATCAAGCTTTGTCCGAAATAATTTGACGCTATTATTTTTACGACATACATTGGATACTAGTTATTTTGTACTTCTAAGTAAAACTTCACAAACTAAGCATATCAAACACATAAAATTCAAGTTCCAAATAGAGACAAAATTATTAGATCATTCAAAAACAATAAATTTGTACTCTTAAATTCAATTTAAAAGTGCATCACTTCTCCCGCTTCCTGTTGGAAATCATGGAACTATGAATCGTTTTCGATATCAATTAGTCAACTGCGAATTTTGATTAATTTTAGGGAATTAGAGATGAACTAATTATGCTGGGACTTAAACACAACCCAAAGAATATAATTATCTTCCTCAAACCAAACGAATTTGGCGTAATTGGCAGTAAAGGAGACAAATGTATGAAGCGTCCAAAATAAGGAGGGATCCAAATTAGGCTGATTAGTGATTATTCTATCATTCGTTCATCAACATCGTATTTGTATCTTCTTTGATTGCTGTGTAAATTCAATGTGAATTTTTCTGCAGTCATATTTATTGGACTCTTTCTCAAAAAGTATGATACATAACTTTTTTTCGCGTACTTCCATTCAAATTTACGATAATTTTCTACCAAATTAAGTCCTAATATTCGTCAGTTAAGACTATTTTGTCGCTTTTTTGAAACTTTTTGCCAAAAACCACATAGTTTGATTCCCGTCCTCTTAAATTGAAGTTTTTGCCATTGGCTCTTTGGGAAAATATTAGAGGAAAATATATTAAATGCTAGAACTTTCGAACTAGCCTTTAGAAAATTACAGTTCATACATCTTTAAATGGAGCAATCTTAGTATTTGAATGAGAATACATCTGTTTCTTGAAAAATACGGAAGCTAGAGCTTTGGGATATTTTGTCCATAAAATCCCCTATTTTTAATAATATTTCTGCTGTATGCTACAAATCATTCATTTTTTGCAGTTTTTCTAATGTTCAATAATTTCGTACCGGTTAAGACCGGACTCCTGATTAGATGTAATGTATAGAACATTTTTTTCGTCAAATATGGCGTCGTTCTTATTGATGAAATACAATATGTTTTTATTTCATTGTATTGGAATATATGCGCTACTATATAGAAGTACTGGTATTGCGAACTAAATTTTTTTTTGTGAAATTCCTTTAAGAATTAAAAGTGGTTTTTACTGCGTAAATGCGGAAAACATCCATTTCGTTTTTAATATGTCAAAAACATGGAAAATATGAAAATTTAAAGATAAAAATATGCAACTTCATTTATTATTACATTTTTATTCCACTTTTTCAATTAACTGAAGGGTTGCTAAAATAAAGGTTTTGCTATTACTGCAGTAGAACGTTTTCGAATGTATAATGTTTGCCTTAAAATGAACGGAATTTTATTAATAGAAAAAGCAAAAGTTGATTTTTTTCATAAACATTACATTCTGAGGAGTCTCTTAAAGTTTATTTTCGTGTGGATAAGAATATTATATATGATTACACAAATGAACAATTTTTCAACACTATTTTTAAAAATACAAAAAATTTACCGCATTTACCGCATTACCGCGCGGTGCGGTAAATAAAGTGCGGTTGCGGTAAGCGGTGCGGTTTTATTATTTTTTTGCGGTTGCGGTGCGGACAATCCATTTACCGCCCACATCCGCACCGCGACGAACCCTAATATAAAGTAAGTGCGCTCCAGATCCTGGGATAGAGAAGATGATGTGTAGTGCGTGATACGTATTAAATACAAATCATATTCACGAATGAGTTTTGCTTCTTTCATCCGCTAAAGCAAAAATTACGATAATGATTCAAGCGCATTTTATAGTTACTGTTGCGACGCCTTTTATGCGAAATTATATGGCAGTGAAACTAATGATCATTCCCTCGCGCATCTGTCAATACGGGCCAGTTTGCTATTGAGTGCTAGAAGTGTTATAGGACGAAACAGAGACGGCATAGAAAAATGCCGTAGTCCTCAAAATTAAATGTTAGCGGAACTAGTACAGGGAACCGAAAGAACACTGAAATGTGATTTATTAAATGAAATTGTTGATTTGAATTGGTGAATTTATCAATAAAACTATTACAGCTTTGAAGCCACTGTACAGCAGGACTATCAAAACGGTGTTTCCTTTCAAAACTAGCCGCAACAAACTTCAAAGATTTCAACTTAACTATGTTGAAATCTCAATCAAACGGGCTGTGGCCGACGACGGTGGATATCAGATGCAGCCAATCATTATGGGATTCATCAATTATAGGATCAAGCGAACGATTGCAAATTTTGGAGCAACGGTTACAAATGCTAGAAAATGAACAGTTGCTGCAAAATGAACAATGGGAAAAAGAACGCCGTGTGAGAGAACGAGAGTACGATCGTCAAATAGTTGAGATGGAGCAAAAGTACAACTTCATATCAGCCACGATCCAGGAGGATTACGAACGCAAGCTTGCTGATATTCGGCAAAAATATGACCGTGAATCAGTTGCTATGCAGTGCAAAGACGTGCGAAACCCACCTAACGAACCCAAAACTTTATATCGAGATCGATCAAAAAATATTGCGGATGAGACGATCACCCAAGAGAAGGCGAAACCGTGTAACAATAAGGAACAGGCAAATGAAATACTTCAAATATTGTTCATCTCTGTACGGCATGAAAACCCGTCCCTGCGTTTGAGAGATAGCGCAAAACAGTTTGATCAATATTACTGTTTTCCAGTTGTTGTGCTTGTTGTAATCGCAGACGAAATATCTTATATTGCACGGTGGGAGCAAAGTATTCTGCTCACCGATAATGGGAAATCTTACCCAATAAGAATTTGGGACCCTGGGTCTGAGTTAACAAGCTATTTTATGTAAAATATGCATCTCTGTGCTACTCGGGAGATGGATTAGTTCACGGGTGGGGGTATGTTGCGACGCCCTTTATGCGAAATTATATGGCAGTGAAACTAATGATCATTCCCTCGCGCATCTGTCAATACGGGCCAGTTTGCTATTGAGTGCTAGAAGTGTTATAGGACGAAACAGAGACGGCATAGAAAAATGCCGTAGTCCTCGAAATTAAATGTTAGCAGAACTAGTACAGGGAACCGAAAGAACACTGAAATGTGATTTATTAAATGAAATTGTTGATTTGAATTGGTGAATTTATTAATAAAACTATTACAGCTTTGAAGCCGCTGTACAGCAGGACTATCAAAACGGTGTTTCCTTTCAAAACTAGCCGCAACAGTTACTTTGCTGTAGTAGCTTTATTTTATTAAATAAATTCTATTGTTCAGCAATGTTGAAGCTTACACCACAGACAAACAGACGTAACAGCTCGAAGAAAATTCTAAAAAAAATCATCGCCCACGTTATACTAGCGACATCTGTTGAACACATTGCACAAAATGTGATTCTGGCAACCATGGGAAATATTTTTTTTTTCAACCGAAGTCCTGGCAACAACGCCCACACCGGTTGTCAACTGCAAGATAGTAGATGAAAGGTAGGAGCATTGTTGCAGTTGTTAAATTTGAAGAGCGAAATAGAAAAATCACCTATGTCACGTACTTCAATTTGCATAGCATAATAACTAGACACTTTATACACAGACTAGCCAAGTGTCAAAAATTGCAGCCAAACGGAGTGCAAGAGGAAGCCCATGCAAAGCTTATGGGAGCTTCCATGATGCCAGTTTACATCCATAGTTGCTAGTTTTATTGTTTTTCTCTCCGCTAGTATGTTATATAAAGTGTCTGTAATAATAACTACAATTGACAAATTTAAAGAATGTAGAGCTACATCTGCATTTTTAAAATCCAACAACCATTTATTGTTACGGGAAGTTAGGCAACACTAAAATTGTTTTTCTTTTCGTGTGAAGAAATCAATTCTTAAAGTTAATTGGTCGTAAGATTGATTTTTGTCTCTATTTACTCTTCTTTGCCGTCGCGCTTTTGGAATCCCGGAGACATCAGGGACTCTTTATTTTATTTTTCAAACTGGCGTTTGCTTTTACTATAAAAACAAGGTTATGTAGCCTAAAAAATTGGCTGTGTTATCGAGGTAATTGGATCAAGATCGCAGAGAAACAACCCCTAAAATTTCCTTGCCAATATCAAGATCAATTCGCATCAACGATTTCATTTTTAGTTTTTCGTAAATGAAAACTCACTATGTAGGTTATGGGAGAATTTAATTTTATAAAATTCTAAGCTGATGGTTCGCCACGATGATTCTGCATACGAGTACATGACACTACTTTCCCTTTCAACGAAATCTTTGATCTTTCTCTTGAGTGCAAACTATGCTCGATCTGTTGGTTTTCTACGGAACTGTATATTTCTACGATTTTATAAATAAACAGTAATGAAAGTTTTGAGCATCCTAGCAATATATTTTTACGAACAAATATATTGATCGCCGTTGCGTTCGCAATTAATTTTAAATATTTTTATTTGGATGTTTTATGTGAGTTTATTCATATAGGAAAAATGCGTATATTTAAAATCTTTTATTTTTATCTTTGCTTTGGGTATTAATGGAGTTACTTTGTAAGCAGTTGACATTCTGAATCAATTTGAGAACTGGTAGTGAAAATAAGAAAATTTATAAAATAGTGCATTTTACGATCTACATCCGATTGTCATTTATTTGGATCTATCCAATAAAGAAAAACTATTTTTTTCGTTATTCACTTTCTTTGATGTGTGAACGACAGATATATGGGCAATAATTCGTGATAACATGTTATTGATTTATATTACGGAATAAAATGATCCCACTTATTCTCACAGCGATATGTAAAAGAAAATAATCAAAACAATTCTTATTGCAGTTTTGGTTCTAATTCGCAAAAAACAACTTTGATCTGAATATGCGATAATCGATTCGATTTATCCAAATGCTCTCCTGTAACTCTTCGATGAGCAATTGGAATCAAGCGTGTAGAGAGAAGGAAAGAACAGAAAAATCAAAAATACAGGTAAATATAGAGCACTCTAGTTAGAGTGCGCCCAAGACGCGTTTGACGTATCCAAACGAGCAGAAATCTGACGTATTTCTATTGTGAATACGTCAAATTTCATGTTCGTTTGGATACGTCATGGCCTCTTGACCACACTCTAACTAGAGTGCTCTAGGTAAATATAGTTCGACGGTGCTTGTCTTTTCTACCTGTTAAAACTGGCTTTATTGCGAGCAAAGAGAGCCATATTGATCCAGAAGAAAGCCGAAGAGAGGATTGAAAATAACGAAGTATGCGCAAGAGGAGCATGTCATATTTTTGTCTTTTTCCGGTAACATGATGCTGCCATTTGCATTACTGCGTTCTGGTCGGCAATACACGGCAATGTTAAAAACCGTATAATGAGGTTAATAGAAAATTCACTGTTTATGCTATTTAATAGTCTGATGTATTTATATTTTTAAAATAATTTTGGAATCCTCGATTTAGCTTAAACAAAGTAACATTAGAATTATTTAAGATTCAAGTGGCTACTACGTTCACACAACAAGTAAAAACGTGTTTTAACGCTATCTCGATGACATTTTTTTTGTTGCTAATTATTAAAACATGTTTTAACTGTATAGTGTGAACATGGTATACAACGTTATTTCGCTATTTTGCTAATAATGGTGCATACTATCGTGAACGTTATAAAATTGTATTGTAAGTCTCTAGCCACTCCAAGGATTGAAAAAGCTTCTCTAACATTATATTTAGTAGTCAGACAGTTTAGCCAAATCTGACTATTTCAAATCAAATCAAATGCTTACAGAACAATAATGGAAGCTTACCTTTTTTGGAAACGTTTGTATTAGTTGCTGTTCTGCAGCACATGAAAAAGCCAAAATCAATTATTTATTTGCTTCAGATAATTATGTGGTCATTGGAAAAGAAATCTGACATTTTAGCCTGGTGGTGCTTATTATACCATCCTACCCAACTACTCCACTAACCATGCATATAGAATTTAGCGGACCTACTTTGCTGAAAATGAAGTAATTCAAATTATTATCACGATTACCTAATCAATCCTGAAATACCAAAAGTTCCGTAATTGAGCTGAGAATTTGACAACCTCAAACGCTGATTTTCAATGACGTAAATCTGTCAAATGGGTTAAATCCAAATTGCTGAGCTTTCAACATCTATTGCTAAAACGATCAGTTCAACGAAATTTTGCGACGTCGTGCGAAAATTGAGAAAGCTTCAAATCCCGGTTACAAAATAATAAATTACAATTAATTATTTCCTATAGTCTGCAATCTGTCTGATAATCAATTGACAGATATAACTTAACAAATTGAACCTGACACTTGATGCAGACAGTGAATCTTCAGGAGGCACCTCGACAAAATGCATGTTAACCGTAACTCAATATTTCCTGGACCAATCGTACTGAATTTTGTACAGTTTTTATTCTTCACATCATTGGTCTACAGCGGAAATGCTAATCGTCCAAGATCTGATGGAAAATTATAAATAGTGAAACAATATAAGCAATCTTCGATGTTATTTAAATAACGATCAAAATGAGAATATTTGTAGCAGATTGTTTGCCGTCATAGTGTTACTTAGGTTGTATGGCAGGGCTTTATTTACAATCTGTTTTTTTAATCTTTGTTTGGATTCTTTCGAAAGCAGTAAATTATAAGAAAACTTCCACTTACTTATTGTGTTCTTTGTGAGAAGATATAAGTAGAAAAGAGTACACAGTGTGATTATATATTCTTTTCTTTTCCTCTAGTTAAACTAACTAAAAAATTGTGGGTATATTAAACAGCTTCACTCATTTCGATAGCCATAAGTAAACTAACAAACGAAAACAGTTTTTTTAATGCAGCTTTGCATCCAATTTTAAATTTTCGTTCTACGGTTTGTTTCAAAATTATTCGACTTCTGCTAACTTGCAATATAACTCTTCGACATGGCATTTTCAAATGAGCGTGCAGCACCTTATGGATAGGACGATAAAGAATGTCAAAAAATGACATTTAAAACTCGATTATACCTGTTTTTCGTACGGGGTAAAACTTGCTTACTTACCCTCATATGGTTTGTGTACAACATGGGCCATAATATTGCACATAAAAGTCGAAAAGTTGATTCAAATTATTGAGATGTATGCAAGAGGAATATGGCGCCCCTTTACACTGTTTTCATTTGGCTTCAGGATGCAGCCATTTCTGCGATGACAGGTACTAACGTCTTAGACCGGACTAAACTGAGGCCTAAAATCAAAGATAGTACCGTGCGGCGGTACCAACTAGCTTCAAGCTTACCGCTATAAGTGTTCGAATCGGAAGATCCGTGGTGAAGTTCATCCTTTTCTCTCTTTTCAACGTGCACAAAAGAATCAGCATGCTTGTTCGGATCTTTATGTTTATTTATTTTATGGGTCGCGGACGCCATGTTCAATTTGACCTGTATAAAACTAATACATTCAAAAGTGACGAATGCTTCCACCTTTTTTCCCCTTCATCTTGGTTTTCGGCTGCTTGCGGTAACGAAGTGACGCATTATGGCTATGTGTCAAAATCGCTTCACAAGCGCCACGCTCGGTGAGGTGGCGCATTTTTCATAATTCAAATCGACCGTTTTTTCTATGGGCGATGAAAATTCATCTCGTGTTACGTCTGTTTGTCTGTGCTTACACTATTTTATACAAGAAAAAGATATAATCAGTTTTCCGAATTATGTACGCATGAACGCGTAAACGGTTTTGTGGGGGTACATTTGTACCCCAGACAAACTTTAAACGGGCACTGTTAAGTTGATCAAGTGAAACGAATAGGTATCGCCGGCTATAATGGAAGTTTAATAATAAAAATGATTTATGACAAAGATTGCTTGCAGTTAAAATAAACCGTAACAGAATCACAGGGATTGCAAATAGCCCTGGGGTTCAAATGTACCCCACAAAACCGTTCTAGGGTTAAAAGTCCATAATTTCTTAATTTAATTTCGGATCTCTAAAAAATTAAAAATATACTCAAGTAAGGATTTACTCGAAATCAGCTCGGTTCGTCTGCTAAAGCCCTTCAACCTACTAACTATCAATCGGGTCTTCAATGTATTCCACAAAAAAAAAACAATTTTGTTTTTAATTTTTTGATTATAGAGGTTTTAACCTTAGAGTCATTCGCCTCTTTTCGAGTTAGAGAAATCTCTTTTGGAAAAATCTCTAACCCTATGTGCGGGGTGAGCTGCGTACAAGGTAATCGATTAACCAACTACCCGTTCTCACAAAAAAATGAAAAACAATTTTTTTTTATTTTCATCCAAAAGATAAAGAACAGCCAATTCAGTCTGCAAATTATTACAGACAAAATCTTTTACACGTACAGCCATAAAATAAATATTATAAAATTAATACCTCATTAAAATTCAGAAAATGTCTGCGGTTACTCGTATATGTACATTACTTAACATATATCGTTGTCGCAGACAGCTAAATCGATTATTACAATCTTTCTCTCGTTTAAAGACTAATCAGTTATAATGCATGTTCAACATATCGATAAGAAATAGAAGTTCTAGTGGTCAGAAACAATCTGATAAAAAGTTTGATGGTCTGATACATTTTGCATAAGCGGTCCAGGGTTGGGGTAATTCAAACTTCTGATGTACTTTTGCGGTGAAGTGTTTATACACAATAAAAGTAAGAGATCGAACCGTATCAGCTAAAATATGTGTAATTGATCAGGCTTTCCAGCAAATAATAAGTCCAGCAAGTCGGTGAACACATTTCAGATCAATAGCTCATAAACCGTTACAGGGTCTGATCAAAAAAAATCGGAGGGGGTTCGAAACTTCGATTTTAAAATGTTCTTTGAACAATAACCTCATTTAATTAAAATCATTTTTGGTGGTCTAATTTAATTCGGAACGAATTTGAGTTTAAAAATTTCGGGAGGGGTCCGGACCCCCAGGACCTTTCCCCTGGATTCGCCATTGAACGCTTACTAGGTCCGAATTAACCCAGGTCCCCTAGGCCTTTCTCAAGGACCGACTGGATACTATATTGCTCTTATATGCAAATCTTTTTACATTTCTTACCAAAGAAATGTATAGGATTCGCTCAAATTTTGAAAACTTTTTCCGAGGCCCGGAGGGCCGAGTTTCATATACTAATCGACTCAGCTCGACAAATTGAGACAATGTCTGTATGTGTGTGTGTGTATGTGTGTATGTATGTATGTACAAAATGTCATGTAATTATCTCAGCAATGGCTGAACCGATCTTAATGAAATTAGTTTCTAATGAAAGGCCTGACGTTGCCATTTGACACTATTATTTTTGATTTTCGATATGTTGTTTACTTTTTGAGATATGGGCGATTTTGTCAAAACACAGCCGGTTTTTTGCAAATAACTTTCGAACGAAACAATATTGTCCCACAAACTGCACATAAATAGAAAGCTTGTAAACATACCTTTCTAACAAGCTATAGATTGACGATATCCGTGCACGAGCGGCGGAGATATTAAACATTTTCTATTTTTAGTCCTCGCTTACCAATTTCCATTAATGAAAAATGAGATTGTTTCATACAGAGTATTGCTTGACTGGTGTTTTAGGGGCAAAACTAAACCGATTTTGAATATCGGGGTATGAAAATACATCTACGTGATTCAAGGAATTCGATGTTGCGAGCATTTTGTGAATTACCTTTATAATAAATGAACTATTTCTCAAAAATCAATGTATAAGTTCACTTCAAAGACAAAATAATGTGTTGATAAAAAACAGTGAGTTCAAGTATTTATTCCTTGGATTAGACATTGCGTTCAATCATGAGGTAAATGTTGGATGGTATATCAATACCAATACAGATCAACAAGTAATTCACCTAGTAGTGAGATAAAAGATTTCTAATATAATTATACTTGTGGCGTCACCGAAGCAACTGTATGTTTGAAGCCCAAAAATCTAGCGAAAATTTAGCTCTTTTGCAAGATTTAGGTTATACTGGCTATGGCGCAAAAATTACTGCTTACATTATTTATGATAAGAATGTAAGACTCAATATATCATAATAATATACCTATAAAAATAATGTCACTGCATTAACCATCATTTGTCATTCCTCACACGCACCCCCCCCCCCCATCTCTCTCTCTCTCTCTCTCTCTCTCTCTCTCTCTCTCTCTCTCTTTCTCTCTCTCTCTCTCTCTCTCTCTCTCTCTCTCTTTCTCTCTCTGTCTCTCTTCTATCGCATCTATCTAGCTATTTATGTATCCATTTCTAAGTTGTGTGATAAGATCTTCTGCCAATCTGAAATATTTATTAATTGTAATTGCGAAGGTTTGAGAAAACAAAACTATTTTTTGTCTGCTGCTACATCAACTCAACTTTAATTCAATTGTATTCAAAATCTGTATCTATTCATGGCTATATCAGAAAAATATTTGGCTTAACTGGGTAATATGAAAGTTTGACGATGAAAATTTTCAAAAGAGACATTCCACGTGCAATATTTAAGCTATTCGTATCTCTATTGAATTTTGAATGAAATATATGCTCAAAGACTGAAAGCTGAAGCCAGCAGGATTGGAATTACCATCAACGTTTCGAAGACAAAATACATGAGAGGAAGAGGTTCTAGAGACGACAATGTGAACCTCCCATCCCGAGTTCGGATTGACGGTGACGAAATCGAGATGGTCGACGAATTCATGTATTTGGGCTCACAGGTAACCGACGACAATGATAACAGCAGAGAAATTCAGAGACGGATCTTAGCGGGAAATCGTGCCAACTTTGGACTCCAGAGGACGCTCCGGTCGAACAAAATTCGCCGCCGCACGAAGTTGATTATCTTCAAGACGCTGATTAGATCGGTGGTCCTCTACGGCCACGAGATCTGGACTATGCTCGTGGAGAACCAACACGCCCTTTGAGTTTTCGAACGAAAGGTGTTGCGTACCATCTATGGTGGCGTACAGATGGAAGACGGAACGTTGCGCAGGCGAATGTACCATGAGTTGTATCAGCTGCACATTCGTTGTATTGGTACGAACTTTCATGAGAAAAAACGGATCAAAGACCAAAAATATCCACAAATTAGATCCAGGAAAAGAAGTACCCACTCTCGATGGGGGATGCAACTACAATGCATCTTCTAACTTATCGTCGTCCATATTTGGATATACTGAGTAGTTTGAACCATTTCTTTTTCACAGTATTGGTCTGTATAGGACTTATTTATCCATATTTCCTGCACGAGAATTCCAAACGAAACAATATGAAAACTATAAGGATGAATGGAAAGAGACTGCATTGCAATCAACTGAATGCACGGCTTTTATGCTATCAACATAAGCCTAGACATTTCACACTATTTACTTCAATGCAAATAAAGCAGCAGTGATGCGCAGGACCGTCAGTTGTCTTCTACAAATTCGTCGTGTTTTTATTGCTTTTTATCGGTGTTTTAAGTCGTTTTGGAAGGAGATTATTAGTGCATTTGGAAGCTCGTCAAACGAAGATTCCTGTGATATTTTTGGTGTGTCGGTATACGTGAACTAACTTGCACAGGAGGTGATTAAAGAAACGTTATAGTTACACCCAAGCGAAGTGATACTATTGTGCTGCTTGGCGGGCGACCTACGGGTCAGCGGCCGCGGGGATGACCACAACGCTACAATGCGGTGCCTGTACGAGAGCGATAAGCGAAGAGAATGAAAAAGTTTTCTGCTACGGCCCGTGTGGAGTGATATTGCATTTAAAGTGTACAGATGATATCGATAAGCATGGGCTGAAAGCAATGACAACAAATCGCGGGTTAAAATATTTGTGCCATGGCTGTCGGAAGCATCAAAGCGGTCACAACGATATTCTGGCCAAATGTAATAGCATTCTAGTGGAAATAACTGAAAGTATGAAGTTGTGGAAAAATGAAATGAACGAGAAGATTGAGTCATTGGAAGATGCTATTGGGTCACAGATACAACGTGCAGTTGAAAGTGTCAAGCTAGAAATCTTGCGGGAATTAACTGAAAGCAGAAAATTGGTCGAACAAAAATCGTGCACATTTGCTGAAGTTTTGAAAAACGGAAGTGTTGCTGGCGAAAAAGATGCTACACCGGCTGGTCCGAGCAGGAATCTCAGGCCTAGAAAACGGCCCAGAGTTGAAAATGAACAAAAAATTGGTGAAAGCTCTAGTTCGTTGGAACCATACTCGCAAGTTAGTGAAAAGTGTAACAGTGAAACCCCGAAACAGCCTCGTAAGAATGAACCCGTTATTTTAGTGCGCCCTAAAGAATTGAATCAAAGTGCTAGGAAAACAAAGAATGAATTGCGTAGCCAAATTGACCGTGCATCGAATAAAATTCAAACTGTTCGAGAAGGCAATGGTGGCTCAATCATCCTCGGTGTGAAAAGTGCGGAGGCAATAGAATCAGTTGTGGCAGTGGTGAGAGAGAAGTTTGGGGAGAATTATGAAATCTCAGTTCCGAAACCGGCAAAACCAAGATTGAAGATTGTGGGGATTGCGGAACAGTTGTCAGAGAGTGAACTTAAAAATAGCCTGGAAGAACAAAATGAATCAGTGAACTTAACAGAGTTAAAACTCATAACGTTATTTAAAACTAAGCGGAATGATTACACAGCATATAATTATGTGATTGAAGTGAATGCTGATTCGTTTGAGACCATGCTCAAGTTAGGGCGTGTAAACATTGGCTGGGAAAGATGTAGAGTGGTTGAGTGTTTTGGAATAGTACGTTGCTTTAAATGCTGTGCGTATGGACATAAGAGTACTGAATGTAAAAACTCTCAGGTCTGCTCTAAATGCGCAGGGGACCACATTACAGCAGAATGTGCATCAGAATTACTTTGATGTGCTAATTGCGCTCAGATGAATAAGGACCGGAAGCTGAATCTGGAGACAAAACATGCAGCCTACAGTTTCGAATGCGCTGTGTATAGGAAGCTTGTTGAAAGAAAGCGTCAGCAAATTAGTCGTGACGAATAGCAATTACCGTTGACCAGCATACCAGGATATCTGAACGGAATACTTTCTGTTACTCCAGGTAAAGCCAAAGAGGGTATATGTCCTCTCGAAGCTACCCTTGATACTGCACCCCCTCAAAATAATTTTCGGTTCCAGTCTTCTGTTGGACAACATACTCCCGGCTCCGTAGCTGATATTCATCCAGCAATCTGCAATCCAAACGATGATGAACTCGCAACTGTTTCTCCAGGTAAAGCCAAAGAGGGTATATGTCCTCTCGAAGCTACCCTTGATAATGCATCCCCTCAAAGTAATTTTCGGTTCCAGTCTACCGTTGGACAACACACTCCCGGCTCCGTAGCTGATATTCATCAAACCATCTGCAATCTAAATTATGATGACCTCACGACTGTTTCTCCAGGTAAAGCCGAAGAGAGTATATGTCCTCTCGAAGCTACTTTTGATACTGCACCCCCTCAAAGCAATTTTCGGTTCCAGTCTACCGTTGGACAACACACTCCCGGCTCCGTAGCTGATATTCATCAAGCCATCTGCAATCTAAATTATGATGACCTCACGACTGTTTCTCCAGGTAAAGCCAAAGAGGGTATATGTCCTCTCGAAGCTACCTTTGATACTGCACCCCCTCAAAGTAATTTTCGGTTCCAGTCTACCGTTGGACAACATACTTCCGACTCCGTAGCTGACTTCCACCTAGCTATCCGTGACTCAAATTATGAAGACACCACGACTGTTTCTCCAGGTAAATGCCAGGAATGTATATGTTCCTCCGAAGCTAGACATACAGATACTGCCTCCCTTCAAATGAATTCCCGTTCCCAGCTCAGAATATACTACCAAAACGTGAGAGGATTACGCACAAAGATCGATGAGCTGTTCGTAGCTGTAACCGACGCAGAGCACGACGTCATTATCCTGACAGAAACATGGCTGAACGACGAAATCAATTCCCTGCAGCTGTTTGGACCTAGATATACGGTCTATCGTAACGATCGTGACCCAGTCGTTTCTGGTAAAAAAGGGGCGGGGGTGTACTTATAGCTGTTTCTAATCGGTTAGCGTCTAAACAAAAAAGTTTTAACAATAACGGCGTAGAATAACTCTGGGTAAACCTTAATAGCCATGGTATTAACACATGTGTGGGCGTCGTATACCTCCCTCCGGACTCCGCAGATAACATAAACGTTATTCAGAACCATATTCAATCCGCACTTGACATTGCTAATTCGCTAGAACCCCAAGCTTCTCATTTGTTATTTGGAGATTACAACCAGCCTGGTCTTGTATGGAAAACGACTTCTTTCGGTTATGCTTACGCCGACCATTCCGACTCATCCCTTTCGAGATCTAGCGTTGCGTTACTAGACGGGATGTCATTACTCAACATGCTGCAAATGTGTACCATCACGAACAGACTAAATCGCACGTTAGATGTTCTGTATGTAAATGAAGATGCATACAAGAACTGCCATGTCTATCGTGCAGATGAGCCACTCGTAGATTCGCATCACCCTCCCCTCTTAGTTGAGCAGACCTGTCCTGGACAGGTTATTTTTGACGAGATTCTTGACGATTTGAAGTATAACTTTTCAAAAACCGATTTTCTTGGACTCAACAACTCACTGCAAACGATTGACTGGGTGACTTTGTTCAATAACGCAACCGATGTAAATGACGCAGTAGAAGAGTTCTCATCGATCCTGACCCAACTGTTTGAAATATATGTCCCAGCCCCGCGTCCTAAACCAAAACCACTTTGGTCCAATCGACGTCTCCGAGAACTTAAACGACTGAGGGCAGCCGCGCTTCGGCACTACACTAACCGACGAAATCCCAATACAAAGCGGGAATTCATATATGCTAGCAACAATTACAAAGCTTATAACCGCTTCCTATACTCTCGGCATGTATTACAAACGCAATCTGACCTTGAGCGAAATCCGAAACGTTTCTGGTCTTTTGTAAATGAGAAGCGTAAAGAGAGTGGACTTCCTTCTAGCATGACTCTGGCAAATGAAACTTCTAGCACGACTCGCGGTATCTGTAACCTGTTTGCAAAACATTTTTCGTGTGCATTTGAAACAGTTCCGACTACTCCAGAACAGGTCGAAATCGGACTACGAGATGTTCCCAGGGGTGTTTCATTCCGCATCTTTTTATTCGTTTTGTTCATCTGCGTTCATTTTACTTATAATATTCATTTCATTCTTTGGATTCACTCTGATCAGTTTATTCCTTTTGTGCATTTTACTCATATCATTCATTGTTTTCATTGTATGCATTTTTACTTTTTCAGTTTTAATCATTTCATCCAAATAATTTATTTGATTCAATTTATTTTTTTATATTAATTTATAACCTTTTACCATTGTTCAATTTTTCATTTTAATCAATGCATTTAATTCTGCTCATTTTCTTCTTTTTATTCATTTTATCACTTCAGCTCATTTTGTTTATTTGATTCGTTTGTTTTATTTATGCTTTTCATTTATTTTTTTTACTTCATTCATTTTGTTCATCCATTATTTTTATTTATTTGATCCATTTCATTAATTTGATTCATTGTATTCACTGGATGAATTAAATCAATTTGATTCATTTAATTAATTTGATTAATTTGATTGATTTGATTGATTTGATTGATTTGATTGATTTGATTGATTTGATTGATTTGATTGATTTGATTGATTTGATTGATTTGATTGATTTGATTGATTTGATTGATTTGATTGATTTGATTGATTTGATTGATTTGATTGATTTGATTGATTTGATTGATTTGATTGATTTGATTGATTTGATTGATTTGATTGATTTGATTGATTTGATTGATTTGATTGATTTGATTGATTTGATTGATTTGATTGATTTGATTGATTTGATTGATTTGATTGATTTGATTGATTTGATTGATTTGATTGATTTGATTGATTTGATTGATTTGATTGATTTGATTGATTTGATTGATTTGATTGATTTGATTGATTTGATTGATTTGATTGATTTGATTGATTTGATTGATTTGATTGATTTGATTGATTTGATTGATTTGATTGATTTGATTGATTTGATTGATTTGATTGATTTGATTGATTTGATTGATTTGATTGATTTGATTGATTTGATTGATTTGATTGATTTGATTGATTTGATTGATTTGATTGATTTGATTGATTTGATTGATTTGATCGATTTGATCGATTTGATTGATTTGATTGATTTGATTGATTTGATTGATTTGATTGATTTGATTGATTTGATTGATTTGATTGATTTGATTGATTTGATTGATTTGATTGATTTGATTGATTTGATCGATTTGATCGATTTGATCGATTTGATCGATTTGATCGATTTGATCGATTTGATCGATTTGATCGATTTGATCGATTTGATCGATTTGATCGATTTGATCGATTTGATCGATTTGATCGATTTGATCGATTTGATCGATTTGATCGATTTGATCGATTTGATCGATTTGATCGATTTGATCGATTTGATCGATTTGATCGATTTGATCGATTTGATCGATTTGATCGATTTGATCGATTTGATCGATTTGATCGATTTGATCGATTTGATCGATTTGATCGATTTGATCGATTTGATCGATTTGATCGATTTGATCGATTTGATCGATTTGATCGATTTGATCGATTTGATCGATTTGATCGATTTGATCGATTTGATCGATTTGATCGATTTGATTGATTTGATTGATTTGATTGATTTGATTGATTTGATTGATTTGATTGATTTGATTGATTTGATTGATTTGATTGATTTGATTGATTTGATTGATTTGATTGATTTGATTGATTTGATTGATTTGATTGATTTGATTGATTTGATTGATTTGATTGATTTGATTGATTTGATTGATTTGATTGATTTGATTGATTTGATTGATTTGATTGATTTGATTGATTTGATTGATTTGATTGATTTGATTGATTTGATTGATTTGATTGATTTGATTGATTTGATTGATTTGATTGATTTGATTGATTTGATTGATTTGATTGATTTGATTGATTTGATTGATTTGATTGATTTGATTGATTTGATTGATTTGATTGATTTGATTGATTTGATTGATTTGATTGATTTGATTGATTTGATTGATTTGATTGATTTGATTGATTTGATTGATTTGATTGATTTGATTGATTTGATTGATTTGATTGATTTGATTGATTTGATTGATTTGATTGATTTGATTGATTTGATTGATTTGATTGATTTGATTGATTTGATTGATTTGATTGATTTGATTGATTTGATTGATTTGATTGATTTGATTGATTTGATTGATTTGATTGATTTGATTGATTTGATTGATTTGATTGATTTGATTGATTTGATTGATTTGATTGATTTGATTGATTTGATTGATTTGATTGATTTGATTGATTTGATTGATTTGATTGATTTGATTGATTTGATTGATTTGATTGATTTGATTGATTTGATTGATTTGATGGATTTGATTGATTTGATTGATTTGATTGATTTGATTGATTTGATTGATTTGATTGATTTGATTGATTTGATTGATTTGATTGATTTGATTGATTTGATTGATTTGATTGATTTGATTGATTTGATTGATTTGATTGATTTGATTGATTTGATTGATTTGATTGATTTGATTGATTTGATTGATTTGATTGATTTGATTGATTTGATTGATTTGATTGATTTGATTGATTTGATTGATTTGATTGATTTGATTGATTTGATTGATTTGATTGATTTGATTGATTTGATTGATTTGATTGATTTGATTGATTTGATTGATTTGATTGATTTGATTGATTTGATTGATTTGATTGATTTGATTGATTTGATTGATTTGATTGATTTGATTGATTTGATTGATTTGATTGATTTGATTGATTTGATTGATTTGATTGATTTGATTGATTTGATTGATTTGATTGATTTGATTGATTTGATTGATTTGATTGATTTGATTGATTTGATTGATTTGATTGATTTGATTGATTTGATTGATTTGATTGATTTGATTGATTTGATTGATTTGATTGATTTGATTGATTTGATTGATTTGATTGATTTGATTGATTTGATTGATTTGATTGATTTGATTGATTTGATTGATTTGATTGATTTGATTCATTTGATTCATTTGATTCATTTGATTCATTTGATTCATTTGATTCATTTGATTCATTTGATTCATTTGATTCATTTGATTCATTTGATTCATTTGATTCATTTGATTCATTTGATTCATTTGATTCATTTGATTCATTTGATTCATTTGATTCATTTGATTCATTTGATTCATTTGATTCATTTGATTCATTTGATTCATTTGATTCATTTGATTCATTTGATTCATTTGATTCATTTGATTCATTTGATTCATTTGATTCATTTGATTCATTTGATTCATTTGATTCATTTGATTCGTTTGATTCATTTGATTCATTTGATTCATTTGATTCATTTGATTCATTTGATTCATTTGATTCATTTGATTCATTTGATTCATTTGATTCATTTGATTCATTTGATTCATTTGATTCATTTGATTCATTTGATTCATTTGATTCATTTGATTCATTTGATTCATTTGATTCATTTGATTCATTTGATTCATTTGATTCATTTGATTCATTTGATTCATTTGATTCATTTGATTCATTTGATTCATTTGATTCATTTGATTCATTTGATTCATTTGATTCATTTGATTCATTTGATTCATTTGATTCATTTGATTCATTTGATTCATTTGATTCATTTGATTCATTTGATTCATTTGATTCATTTGATTCATTTGATTCATTTGATTCATTTGATTCATTTGATTCATTTGATTCATTTGATTCATTTGATTCATTTGATTCATTTGATTCATTTGATTCATTTGATTCATTTGATTCATTTGATTCATTTGATTCATTTGATTCATTTGATTCATTTGATTCATTTGATTCATTTGATTCATTTGATTCATTTGATTCATTTGATTCATTTGATTCATTTGATTCATTTGATTCATTTGATTCATTTGATTCATTTGATTCATTTGATTCATTTGATTCATTTGATTCATTTGATTCATTTGATTCATTTGATTCATTTGATTCATTTGATTCATTTGATTCATTTGGTTCATTTGATTCATTTGATACATTAGATTCATTTGATTTGATTCATTTGATTCATTTGGTTCGTGGGATTCATTTGATTCATATGATTCATATGATTCATTTGATTCATTTAATTCATTTGATTCATTTGATTCATTTGATTCATTTGATTCATTTGATTCATTTGATTCATTTGATTCATTTGATTCATTTGATTCATTTGATTCATTTGACTCATTTGACTCATTTGATTCATTTAATTCATTTGATTCATTTGAGTCATTTGATTCATTTGATTCATTTGATTCATTTGATTCATTTGATTTATTTGATTTATTTGATTCATTTGATCCATTTGATTCATTTTATTCATATCTTTAATTTTATGCATTTCATGTTCAGTCATTCGATTTATTTCATTCAATTTGTGAGTATGAGTTAATTTATTCTATTAATCTTATAACTATTTTTAAATTTAATCTTAATTTTTATGTAATAACCTAATCTAATTTGATTCGTGTATATTATAATTTTGATGTTCATTAATTTTTCTACTCATTTTATGAATTTAAAAACCTATTGTTCCATTTTTTGCTTTACTTTTTTATTTCGGTCGTTTTGTTGATTTCTATAATTTATTCAGTTTATTCGAGATTTTATTCGTGCAAGACTAGAAACTGTTTACATCCCACCTCTAGTTGGGTGCCTACTTCTCGTGAGTTCTGCAAACTAATCCAATAGTGAAATGTGTAAGAAATGTCTCATCTCACTGCTAGGTGGATTAAATCGGTTTTTTTCGATAAGTTTGCTACATTTACAACTCAACTTGTTACGAAAACAGCATTGCAATAAATTGTAGGAAAACTTGTAAATGTTAAACTTGATGTAATATAGTGAACTGTGATTATATATGATCTATTTGATGGAAGCACTAACAAAATAGCTTACAATGATAGAATACATATAAAAATACATTAAGTGAAAATCAATTAAAATGTCAGTTTAAATACAATTTATAATATTTCAAATTATACGGTTCATCAAAATCAATTCATTATAAAATATGGTTCTTCTACCTTGTAGAACCCGTATTACAACGTAGAATTTTTATGTTAGTGTTGAAAAAAGTTGCATACAATAATTACCTATAATTTGCTTGCGAAAATTGAAAATAACCCCATCGTTATTTTGTTCTACAAAAATTCTTTCTGATGATGGCGGTAATGTATATTTTTTTTGACATTCAATTTCTGTTTCCGACTCTGCACTTGCTAGGATAGTTTGCATTGGACCTGTAGACTCAATTTCCGAATAACTCTGTCTTACGCAATACACTGCCAAATATTTGAAAAAGGAAAAAGTTTTGATGAACAGTTTAAAAACACTATAGCACAGTGACTATAGTATCGTTTAGTCATAAGTTTGCAGAGAATACAAAATATTTCCTTATAGTGTTATAGACCGAAAAATGGCGACAATTTCATTCCTATCACCCATATCCTTTTTGACTCTTCATGCAATGGCTCGTGATTATGGTTAGTGGGTAATGCTTGATCAATTTATAATGAAAGGACAGCCCAGTGCTATGGGCGGTGGACCTGCTGCAATGGTTGGTAGTAATACACACATCATTGGAAGCGCGATAATTTTTTTTTGCAAATCACTGGGCATCTGCACACTTTCGAACGCTATGCATCTGGTAGCCTTTTTATCTACTGACTCTTTATCCGGCATCCAAACACAACATACATTCTTTCAAAAAAAAAATTCTCACGAGTGGCGAAAATCACATTCGCATGAAAGTGCTGCCTCCAGATTCAGTGAGCGTGGCATTCGGAAGAATTTGCTTCATCCATCGAACGAAATGCTGTGTGAGCAATTCTAAGCTAGATTGTGCCAGCCTCTACTCAACTACGCCACTCATCAGGCATTGTATTCATCGCATGAACAGAGAGAGGGGGGTGAACAAACTATTATGAGATTCGACGTGTGCATCATCACAGCATAAAGCGAAACGGGAAAAAAATCGACGTTCACTCAGCAATCAACAAGCTTGCTACAAACCCGAAGGTTTTTGCAAATCCTTCCAAGAAAATCAGTGAATGTGGCAACTCTGCCACTAAGCGAAATCTACACCAAAACGAATGATGAAAATATTTTCATTTATCGAACAAAAGGATGGCCTTCCATCTGCATTGCAAAGTCAATAAATAGGAACGCCTTGATGCGAAGCGTTCTCATTCGGTGTGAGCTGCGAAGGGGAAAGATGTATGTACGCAGTAAAAACAATCGTCGGCAAGGTTTGAATTGTTTCAAAAGATTCTCGTCTTGTATCAACATAGTTATCTTATTAGGACGAATGCAAAATGGAAAAATAATTTAATTAGAAAGATTCTTTTATTAACTAGTATTAAGTTTGCGCTTGTTAATTCTGTACTTTTACCAGAAAATTTAATAATTTTAATAAGAAAATGTTTTTCTAATCTACAAACCCGAAGGTTTTTGCAAATCCTTCCAAGAAAATCTGAATGTGGCAACTCTGCCACTAAGCGAAAGCTACACCAAAACGAATGATGAAAAGATGGGTTGGTAATGTATATGACATAACAGAGGTGTCGTGACCACACTTCGAACTTATTTCAAATCTTGCAAAGCATAAATTGACATAATTTCAATGATTGTTCCTATATGAATGAAATGACAAATTTTCAGGTCAACGCGGCAATAACTTTGCAATTTATAGAACAATTTTATATTTTTAGTTATCATATATTAACTTCATCTCTTCCAAACAACTTTACCCTCTGCTGCCAACCCCGTGGTTTTGCAGGGTTAAGGAGAATCATTGTAAAATGTCCAGTACATGATTTTATGTTGTTACCTCCACTAAAACCACTTCAGAACACTCCCACCTGTCATACATGTACATTGTCTGCTTGTTGAAATCATTATATGAAATTATTGACCTGTATTCAATGCGGAGAACTCGGTTATAAAATTGTTTTACTGAATATACTAACGAACGGGATTTCCAGGAAAATTTCGCTGAGCCCGGTGAATCGAACTTAATGCGTAAAATTTAGCCATTTGAAAGAGATACAAGCAGAATTTTAAGAATATGATCATCGCGGTTATGTCCCGGACATTACCCGCCCCTAGTTTTTCGCTAAGCGTGTTCATTTCTGTACGCTAGGAAAAAGATTCCGATGGTTGTTTCGAGAGATTTTAACATTGATATTTCAAAGCAAGAAAATATGAAATTTGTTAATTTCATGAATGAATGTCTCAACGAGCTTAGAATCCAGCGCATCCCCTATCAACGCAGACGCCAAAGGTTCTTTTCAGAACCACAATAATTATTATAAAGAATAACTTGAAACATTACCACATATTTCATTGAGTATCATTCGATTTGAATTACAAGTCCAACGAGTAGTCACGACAATCCGGTTATGTCCTAGACATTACCCAACCATCTTTTTTCCCTGATTTTGTTCCATGAATGAAAAAATTACATATGTGCTCAAGGGTTATATCTTCATGACAGCGCAAACCGGTTTTCAAAAAGTCTAATGGGTACAGAAATTCCTAAAGCAATACTCGGCCAACCAGCCCCGGTCTCCCCTACACATCGAAATTTGATAATTGAAGCTCAGCAAAACTTCACCGAACTACCATCAGCCGAGAGTCTCAGCAAACGCCCAACCAACAAAAATTCGGCAAAATTAAGCGGATCATCGGTGAAATAACTTCGGTGCGTAGAGTGAACGTTCCGCTGCGTAATGCAGCAATTGGGGAGTTCGCGCAACTCTTCCGGAACAATTTTACCCATAGCACGGGTCGTATGACACTATGGAATTGGGGTTCCCTATTTGGTGGATTTTTACCACTGGAACAGGTAGTCCGTAGTGTAATTCTTAGTCAGTTGAAACAACCACTACCGACACTACACGACTTTTCTAGGTTGTTCGGAGAAAGAATCTGACATTGAAGGACAACTTCCATAGATGGCCAAGCAGCCGGCTAATATTAAAATATATCTTCACTTTTGAGAGTGGTCGCTCATTCTAAAAGGTAAAGGTAATACACTCAGGTTAGCACCCAGCAAACGCCTGGCTGAAGTCTACTTCCAGAAACGTTAATTGTAATGCTCTGTGAGTTTGTTAATTCTGAATTTTTTGTCCTAAAATTCGACAGCTACACTGGTCGACTTAATGTATATTACATTATATATAAACAAAAGTCATTGAATGTTGAAGAAAAATATTTTTCCATTGTACACATCGGTAATGTTCAAGTTTCTGGATGTAAAACATCAGAACGATTTGTAGTGTTTTACAAAAATGTAAACAGGTCCTTGCATGACTGATTTAAACCACAGGAATTAATATCTTTGATAGATATTGTCTATCTCGAGATAATCTAGCATTTCGTCGAGTTCTTGCTATATGGGATACACACGAGTGCGATCGAAACAAAAACAAATGTCAAAACGTTTTCTCTCTCGCACTGATGCAAACTAGATGGGCGCGTAACTCAACGCACGGCCCGGTGCACAGTGGGGCGAAACTGAAAGAAGACGGTTAAAAGTCTTTCCTGAGTTTCACAGACGTTTTCATGCTTTGATGTCTTCAGGAAAGTTTCCTAGGACTACATCCCACATCTTTTAGGATAAGCACCTTAATTTTTCTTAAGGTGCAAGTGTCACATAAAAAAATTTTTTTTAGCTCGACAGCCAAAAATTATTTGTTGCGCGAAATCGTGTAGAGCAATTTATTTTGAACAACTTTGAAGAACATATCTGCCATCTGTAAATTTTTCCTTAAGAGATATTTACGTTGCACCTTAAAATCAATTTTTTAACTTTCTCTTCTACAACTTAATTTTTTCTACATTCGTATATTCTACAAAGTTTTAATTACCGTCGAAACACACAACTTTTCTGAAGACTCCAATGATGTATGACATGTGTATCGGGATATAAATCGATTTTTCTTTAAAAAATACTCTTTTTCATTACAAAATTTCTCAAAATTGTGAAACTTTGTGAACCAAAACTCAGCATGATTAGATTCGCAATGTTATGTAGTATATGTAAGCGAAGTATATCAATCCGGACTTTTCGGTTTTTTAGTTTTCCTACATTTTTATACTGTATAATGTATGGATATTTCGCAGTGTCTATAGAACGGGCGTTAGTAAATCAACACGTCATAATACAGAATACTAAACTCAATGCAAAATATATCTTCTATTATCAACAATCAACATGTAAAAACAATAAAAGTGTATGAAGCACTAATTATACATTAGAAGGACGACCAAATTGCTTTTTACACAGAGCATTACAATTAACGTTTCTGGAAGTAGACTTCAGCCAGGTGTTTGCTGGGTGCTAACCTGAGTGTATTACCTTTACCTTTTAGAATGAGCGACCACTCTCAAAAGTGAAGATATATTTTAATATTAGCCGGCTGCTTGGCCATCTATGGAAGTTGTCCTTCAATGTCAGATTCTTTCTCCGAACAGCCTAGATAAGTCGTGTAGTGTCGGTAGTGGTTGTTTCAACCGACAAAGAATTACACTACGGACTACCTGTTCCAGTGGTAAAAACCCACCAAACAGGGAACCCCAATTCCATAGTGTCATGCGACCCGTGCTATGGGTAAAATTGTTCCGGAAGAGTTGCGCGAACTACCCAATTGCTGCATTACGCAGCGGAACGTTCACTCTACGCACCGAAGTTATTTCACCGACGCACAGTGTCGCCTAGCCGGACAAAACCTCAAAACTTTATTTTCGATTTTTCGTGATTTAACATGTTTCTCTGTTTCTTAACAGGTTGAATAGAGTCTTCTCAAAATATTAAGTCCCGAAGACGAGAGTTCAATTTTGTACAGAATTTCAAAGGTGAAATAGATGATGAATTCTGAGGAAAACTATTTTCAAACCTAAGTTATTCAAATGAATATATCTTTTTAGTTAGTATTCCGATTGAGGTCAAACTGATTTCATTTGAAAGGTTATTCGCTGGACTTATAGCTGCCATTGGATTTAGTCGATACAAGTCTTTCTTCTCGCTCAGACATGAAAAACAAATAATAAATCGAGCAATAGTTTAAAGTTATAATGTTCCAAGTGGCTGTACTTTTTTTTGAAACGGTTTGGAAAGATCGATTGTTGTTCAATGAACAATGTTCATTATACTTGAAAATTAGTGTACTTTCCGAAAATGAATATCTTGTTTTGCCCCTTTCTGCCCCGAGGTATGAAAAAAGGTGATTTTTCATGATACGTCTGAAGGAGACGCATGGTAGCCTTTGACTACCCAGGGTTCGCAATATAATTTATAAATGTGTCTTATCATTATCAACAATTGAAAAATGTGTATTCTGCTAAAAAATTCACCGAACATAATTTTTTGAAAATGAATTTTCGGAAATAGTGCACTTTATATTCGTAAATATTGAATTTACGAACCATCCTAAGTGCCAAAATTTTGAGGATTTATCAAACAAAAAAATAAACATCAAATACGAATTCAGCGTCACAAAATTACCCTAATGTGAAGTTTTCATCAAATTCGGGCCACTTTTGAGGACTTTTGTATGGAAGGTGATCACTGTGCGACGATCCGCTTAATTTTGCCGAATTTTTGATGGCTGGGGGTTTGCTGAGACTCTCGGCTGATGGTGGTTCGGTGAAGTTTTGCTGAGCTTCGATTATCAAATTTCGATGTGTAGGGGAGACCGGGGCTGGTTGGCCGAGTTTTGCTTTAGGAATTTATGTACTCATTAGACTTTTTGAAAACCGGTTTGCGCTGTCATGAAGATATAACCCTTGAGCACATATGTATTTTTTTCATTCATTGAACAAAATCAGGGAAAAAGTTATTAGCAAACAAATGCGGAAAGAAAAATCGGCCAACCAACCCCAGGGCTGGAGTAGGTTGGCCGAGTTTGGTAAAATAAGTTAAATACGTGAAATGAATCAGTGGCAAACTTTTAATTCAAAAAAATATCGTTTTGTCGTATATAGGTAACGAAAATAAAATCCACTCTTCACTTTTTAGTCTTTTTTACTTTTTGGACTTACATTTGACAGCTTTAGTGTACTTTTTACCAGCTCTCGCTGATATTTTACCCTCCGCCAGCGTACGCTTACGTTTGATTTCATTTTTCTGCTCCTCCAATACAGCTTTTATTGGGGAATTGGTCAAAATTTGAAACGATCGGCGTTTACGAACTTGCCACTTCTTCGAATCAGATCGTGCACTCGCCTTGGGAAGAGGTCTGACGTCTTCAGAGAGGTTTACATCTGCAGCAGATTCTATGCCAGAAACTCCTCAGGAAGAAAAATTTCAGGATTGAAGGAGCACACGCCAGAGACTCTGAAACCTGCTTAGCATTTAATTTATAAAATATTGGAACCAACTTTTTTATAAACAATTTCCGACTTTTAATGCTTCTAATCTCTTATTTCTATTTGGTAATAATTTTAAATTATTTTTATTACTTATTTCTCGTGTATATTTTTCCTTATAATCATCAATATTAGCATAATATCAAATTTTGCTTTCAAAAAGGTTGGCATTTCACAAATATGCAGTGCACATTACTCCACACTAAATTTACAACTCGGCCAACCAGCCACGCACAGAACTCAGCCAACCTACCCCAATGTATATTTTCGAAAACAATAACGATTTACACAAACAAATATAAGGTTACACTGGTAGCCGTTATACCATTTTATTGGGTCTTGAATACCCTTTCAAGCAGTACAAAGTTATAGGAAATCGGATGTAAATTGATTCGCGTTACACATATTATTTTTCAGAAACAGAAATTTACTCACCAGTTCCGAAAAAAGAACAAACGTGCTCCTGTACAAACGACACCACCAAAACACCTGAAATTACGTCGGTACATTGGTGACCTAATACTCCACCAAAATCACTAAAGATGTCGCCACTGCACATAATAGCATTTTCATATCTCGATTTGGGGGTGTTTTGATAGCGGTAGCACAACAGTATGCCAGTAAATTAGTGAGAACGATGAATGGACAGAATTTAGAGTAAGTTTCTGTGTCTGCGCTAATAAAAGGGGAAAAAATATTGATATGCGCCACCATATCGTAGTCATGATCTAAATGTGATCGCTTCATTGCCTCCGTAAATGAATTGTGTGATATAAGTTCGCCAGGCGACGCAGTGCTCGTGTGTGGTGATTACAATCAGCCACGTATGCATTGGGCTCAGAGTGATTTTGGTATTGTATGCAATAGTTCGCATTTGCCACTTACTAGCCACACACTGCTAGATGCCACGGAGTTTATGGGTCTTGAACAGAAAAATCTTGTATGTATTTTGCTCGGACGTACACTCGATCATGTTTTCTGCCCTTTCGATTGTGATACTAGAGTTGATAGTTGCGTTGCCCCGCTACTACCTGCAGATACCCATCATCCACCGCTTGTCATTTCAATCCATACAAATCTCGAGTACTTTTTCAATTGGACGTAAGTAACATTGAGAGCCTCTCTTTGTTTACTTTCTCTTTCGTTTATTACGACGTCATTACAACACTTTGTACTAATTTTCCAGTACATATCGAAAGCCGACCGTTTTTACTACAATATTATGCAAAGAGTAGAGTAGTAAATGTTGAAATGGCCGAGTAATGAACAGAAGAGAAAGACCTCAAAGAGAATCTCTCATTGTTACTTACTTCCATTTGAAAAAGTACTCGAGAAATAGTGAAAACATGCAATCGTCGACAATTAACGACATTAGCAATAGGCGCCAATTGGATTATCGGTTGATAGATTTTTCTGATCTTTTTGATTATTTGAGCAATATTGATTGGGATTCGAGGTTTTTTTTTGTATAATACGTTTATTTGTCATTTTATCAATGTTTAAAATTAGTTTATATTAATTTACAACTAATGTCTCTTGGATATTAAAGGCTAAAATATCCATATCTACCCTATCATCTTGACTATTTTGAATGAACGAGATGTAGCAACATAATAGTTTCAGAACCTTTGTTCTCGTCAGAGTTGCACGAAATCATGACTATCACCTTTTCATCAAAATGTACGTAAAACTTCGGTCACAAATCAAAATGATCGTCGTTTTTAGTTGAGAGAACTTGAGCAACCAAATCTTAGCATTGTGAGTGCCAGCAACAGTGACAAGAGAGAGTGAGAAAAAAATGACGGCACGCAGCGCAGACAGCAGAGTTAAGTGAGCACACAATGCAAATTCTCCTCTTTCCGTTTTGTTTACCTCGCGCTGTTTTGTCTACCTCGTAAATTCAACAAGCGTAGTTTTATTCATTGAATTATCACCATATGATTCAATCACTAGACAGTATTTATTGATCCTTCTGCGCTTGCCTTATATTCGAACGAAAACAGTAATATACTGAAATTTAAACTTGAAAGATACGTATATGCCTTTTGACCTGGTTACCTCTTAACATATTTATCAAGAGATAGAGCCCAGGGGTTCCAACAGTACAGCCTTGCGACAGTATTTCAGAGGCTGTCGTCTTCTTTTCGCTTCGACAGTTTGATGACCGAATCAAGCACGACAGCTCTCAGTAAAACCACAGATAACAGACGTTTAGGCTAGAACAAAATTTCTTCAAAAACCTGTGTAAACTTTCAAATTGATATACGTTGAAAATCCGCGTTTCACTATTGCCATCTGCACAACTGTTTGCTACACGTGTTTGACAGCTGCACTCTAACTGCATTGTAGTGATCGCTGCGCCATCTGCAAACGTTTGCCAAACATGTTTCAGATGTCTGATTTATTCGGAATTTCAGCAGCGGGTATTTACACACGATTCAAATCGAGCCTAAACGTCTGTTATCTGTGGTAAAACTGTTATGCGACTTGCAACGTTGCCGTCTTGTACCGCACAGAACAGTTTGCGCATACGTCTACAACTATAGTTAATGAGCGATGACAGCCTCAGTTGGTTTTGCGTAACATTTCTATCGTTCTTAGTGGTAGAACCGACACGTCGATGCAATCAAAGAACATTTTTTTCTGTGAAAGTCGTGCTCTGTACATTAGTTAAGCCCAGTACGGTGCGGAGTATAAAACGATTTAGGACCGATTTCTTCACCCTCGCTTAGCGCTTAAGCCAGGTTTAAACGTACTGGTAAACCATTCATTCATTCATTTCCCAGACGGAATGACAACCAGCGGCTTTATTTGATTTGATTTTAAACAGCTAGTGAATTCTCGACAAACATATGATTACGGCCTAAAAGCCAACTGTCAAAATCCACTTTGAATGGAAATTCCGGACAAACCGTTAGACGCCAATCACAGATGTTGGTAGTAAATGAAAGAGAAAAGTTTTCTCTTTCATAAACTGTTGTGAACTGTTTTCGACTAGTAACGGTTTGTCTGGAATTTCCATTCAAAGTGAATTTTGACAGTTGGCTTTTAGGCCGTAATCATATGTTTGTCGAGAATTTTTAACGTCGTTCGAAATTAAAAACCTGAGCAAATATTTTTAGTCGTTGTGGTAGACTGTTATGTTGCGGGGGAGAATCGTTTGAGTGAAGCTGGATAGTAATTGTTCAGTCATGGTGATGTGAGTCGAATTGGCGTATCGGGGCAGAAAGCAATCGTTTAGAAGTACGTATTGCGGAAAGTTGGACGGTTTCAGAAAGCGGATTTTTGATATGCCGTGTGGATGAAAATGCAGATTGCACCTAGTCACGAATCACAGCATGAACATAGGTGAACATGAGTTATGAGGCTTTTTTATTTCATCGGAATGTAAAAAAATTGCGTTGCTACAATAGAGAAATACATAATATAGTTAAATTTAATTTTAAGAGCGGCGCGCCGCCGATTTCAGGCTCCTGAAATATTTTCGTGATTTGTTGGTTATGCTAATTTGTTTGAGGTGATCAACAAGCTGATGATTTTATTTGTTTTATTATGCCACTCAATAGCAAACGCGTTTGTCGAGATTGTCCTAACATTTTGTACTTTCCAAGGTACAGGCACACCTCGAAATAGGGGACGTTGGGGGGTTGTGAGCAGCGCTAAGCCATAAATAATTAAAATATGGTAACTACTGTTAAATGTCATGACCTCATCTTCTTATTAGCAATTTTATCCGAAAAACAGGATTATACCACAATTTTAATCGTTCCGTGCCGCAACCGCGAATTCAGGAGGTTTAGCGTGAATCAATGGTGGTCACCTATCCATTGCGAATCAGATCACTTTTCTAACTAATATTTAGTTTAGAATTATCTTAAAATTTAACTTCTATGGGCCCATTAAAAAATAAGAAAAAATGCCTTTAACATTGCTAACATAGCGTACGTACTACAGAATAATAAAAATAAATTTCAATCACTTTTTATATTTAATATGGAATGTATTATTATTGTTAGTGGTAAACTGCCCTAATACAGCACTTTTTTGAAAAAAATGATGGCTTTCATCATCAAGAATAGTTGAAAATGGTTTGTAAAAATATTTCCTCGGTCTCGTATTTATAAACTTTTGAATAAAAATATATTTTTCATGTTTTAAATTTTTATTTTAAATTTTAAAGTTCCAAAATCCTTAACTTTCAAAATTTTCTAATCCTCAATATTTTAATTTTTTTTTCTTTTACATTTCAAAATATTTAAAATTTCAAATCTTTAATTCTTTAAATTTTAAATCTTTAAATTTTTGAATTTTAAAATTTCTAAATTTTTGAATTCTTAAATGTTTAAATTCTTAGATTTATCAATTTTTCATTTTCTCATATATTAATCATATGATTTTTTAATTCCGGAATGCTATTTTTTGAAATTTCAGCTTAAATTCTTTAATTTTCAGTTTTGTATGTCATATTTAATGTTCGGTAAAATTTTTATGTCATATTTAATGTACAGTAATCATTGGGGGGTTGGCCAATTCGGACCTAATAAGGGTTTATGAGCTATAGAACTACAACCGATTCACAAATAAATATTTTTCCCGAAAGCCTGATCAATTGCGCACATTTTGTCTAAGGTAACTTTTTCCGATATCGTACCGTATTGTGTATTAAAGGTTCTACGCAAAAGTACATGAAAGGTCCGAATTACCCCAACCCTGTTCCAATTAGGACCACCCATGTCTTATCGATTTTTGCAATGGAAATAAATGCCTATGTTGACCCAAGTTATTCCTATTGAATTTTCGCTAAGTTGCGAATTGTGAATTGAAAAGTTCTCTTTGATATATAAAATTTTGTGGCAAATATTCCATAAAAAGTAAGAGTTGGGCCAAATTACCTAGCAATAGGTTTCCAAGTAACATTTTAAGTTTTATAGCACACTACAAGTGCATTCTAAGTTTTAAGAAGGTTTTCAAGAAAAAACCTCAATTGTTACTAGGGTTATGAGCTATAAACGTAGAAATCTGTGAACCGATTTGCGAAAACTTTTCTTTTCCTGAAAGCTCGACTTCTCAAACAGTTTTTCGTGATCGCGTATCATTTCGTATATATGGTAAAAGGTCCGAATTGGATTAACCCATATTCACACACAGATTAAATGAAAACAGTTGATAGTCTCGCCTAAAATAAGATATTAAATAAAAGATATTAGGCAGCTTCAAAATTACGATAATGCACTTAATTTAATTAATTGTTGTTGCTAACAATAATCTTGTTTTCGGTTTACACATTTATCAAAAAAGCGCACGCTCACGAAAACTGAGAACCAAGAAATTTTGGGAGAAAAAACAGAGCTACATTACAGTCATGAAAATTATATACATGCTTTACACAGTATTACCATAGCTGAAAAATACCTGGGATCCGAATTGGCCCACTCCCCTCTAATTAAAAAAAATCGATTTCTTGATTTTTAAAATTTGCAACATTTTAATATGTTAATTTTGCAACTTTGAAGTCTTCAATTTTGCAATTTTTAAATATTTTGATTTTTTAATTCCGAATTTTTAATCTTGATCAATATTTAGATTTTTGAAAACTTTGATTAATATTTTTTAATGGTTCAGTTTTCGTTTTTACAATATACAGATTGCATACGTCACAGTAATCAGTGAGAACTAAACAAGTGAAATGCTAAAATTATTTAAATTAAGTTTATCCGGGGCAGCGAAATGCACTAGTGTTGCACTTTCTGGCAGAAGTAGGAATGAACACCTCTAGTGGCCGGCTCTTTCGCTGGAAAATGCAACTTACTGCTCCGGGGTTGTTCATTAAAAAACGGCATTAGAAAACTGACTATTTATTTAATCAATTGAATCCATCATGCTATAAATCAATTTCCCAAGAGAACGTAATGAAAACTGACGACTGATGTTAAATGACATCCAATGAAAATCGTGCCAGAATTCTATCCTGGACAAATTTTTCTACGTTTGAAAACTGCGTTTTATCATGCCTAAAGCACGTCCAAATTAATGCGCATGATTAGCATAACAGTATTCTGGTTGCAGTTGAAAATCGAAAAATTACCTTGCGCCTTTCGTTGTTTTCCCTATTTGCAGAGTGGGCAACTACAGCGCATCTTGTGTACATGTTAGAGAATCAACTTGCGCATCATTTACACCAGTTGCGCTTTAGTTCCGCACGCTGAAAATAGGAGAAAAATCAAAAAGCGGAAGTTCACTATTTCGATTTTCAACTGCAACCAAAATATAACTGTTATGCTGAAAAGTACATTTTACACGATCGTTCGCTTAAACATGCGTTGATCCTTAAGCGGACCTTACACGAGACAGAAATATTGTCAATAAATCCATTGATAAGACTGCTTCAGTCCATCAATCTCATTTAAATTCTAAAGAATCAATCTATGATTTATTGTCAATATTTCTGCTCGCTTTAGCGCAAATTGTTGCCGCTGCGCCGATTCAAACTCCATACAAATGTTCAATGGTGACATTCATCATATGACAGCCCTAGACGACAGTTTTACCAGTTTGGACGAAGAATGTTATCCCTCTCAGAAGGCTGTCACCTGGACAGTTTATGCGAAACAGCAGACACAAAAAATGGTAAACCGACAGCCCATTCGGCTCGCTACGTTTAGCGTAGAATATTCTCAACAAAACGAGCGCGGTACAGATTGTCACCAAACAGCACTTTTTCTCACAAGCTTGCACTGTTGCCATTACAGTTCGGCTTGGCGAGCGAACTTGCTGTAGCAAGAGAGCATTGAGCACACATAGAGACATCGGATTCTGTTGCACAGCGACAGTAGTAAAAAGGCAGTCATATTGGTAAGCCTGGATAGAGCACATTTTTAACTACCAAACACATCAGTATGACGAAAAAACTAAAATCTATTTCTATAGAAAATTTTCAATAGGACGTAAGTAACATTGAGAGCCTCTCTTTGTTTACTTTTTCTTTCTTTTATTACGACTTCATTACAACACTTTATACTAATTTTCCAGTACATATCGAAAGCAGACGGTTTTTACTACAATATTATGCAAAGAGTAGAGTAGTAAATGTTGAAATGGCCGAGTAATTAACAGAAGAGAAAGACCGCAAAGAGAATCTCTCATTGTTACTTACGTCCTATTGAAAATTTTCTCTAGATTTGTTGTGTTTTCCTTGCATTTCAACTCTGCCTACTGCGATTGCGAATAAATAAAAGTCAGTTTCATATTATTAGGGAAGCCCATAGAATGCAACACGAATATTATATTATTAAATATTACATTGCTTTAGCATGTTCCATAGCCATACATCAAATGAATTTATGAATGCGCGTAATTCTATTACAGCTTTTATCCAAACGGCGAAGGAAATTGAAATACAATTTTTCTCGAACAATCTTTGGTTAGCAACCAAACCACTTTTGAATAGGTAATGTATTTGAACTGTAATATTGAATTCAAGGCTTGTATCGTGCAGAATTTAAAACTTCCCTTGCCAGACTTAATGACAATAATTTTCGAAACTGACTGTCATCGAGAGGTTTCAGTCAAGCTGAAACGAAACGAAGTGAGCAAAAGAGCAAAAAGACAGAACATTTTTCCGCAAAGGCACTCACGTAGTATGACTGACAGTATATGTTGCTATCTCAGTGTGAGAACTTACATGGAAAGAGAGTCGAATATGAGTGCTTGCGACCGTGTAGGATGGTTTTCTGTTTACGGTTACCGAATGCAGCACTGGTGTACAGTTTTCTCCGTCCGTTCGTCTCATGGTGTGCAAAAGTTGCCGGTGCGGGACCTTTTTATTTGCCCACATATACAAGGCACTGCGCTGTTTAGGTAGTAACTTCCGAGATGATATATTTCTCCATATCCGTGTCCAATTTGCTGCGGGATTGGCAGCTTCAACTCTGGCTCGGTCTGTGCGTTCAATATAGAAGCGGTGGATGAGATCGGCGGAAGGGTGTGTGCGAATTTGAAAAGGGAATGTTGCAATACTTTCTAGGATAACTTTCAAACAGGGAAGAGAGCTTGGTAGGGGGGATTTTCTTGGCTGAGGAAGGAAGAGTAGTAGGGAATGGATTCGATCTCCTATAAGTGGCGATTGATTAGCAGCGCTTTACATTTCATCGCTGGTAGTTGCAAAATTAGACCACCATCGTCTTTACTGCGTGCCAGTTGCTGCATCGGAACCGTTGCGCATGAACCACGGAAAAGATAGGAGCGCATAGTAGCAGTTAACTTTGCCACGTGCGCTGCCGACGGATGTAGATTTGCTGCCATGTACCACATTTTAGACGAAATAAATGTGTTCAACAGCGTCACCTTTTGATGTAAAGCCAGAGTGCGCAGCGAGTGCATCCATACCTGCCGTGTGAATTTCGTGACAAGACTGTCCCAGTTTAATGAGACCATTAATCGGATCGAGTTGGCAAAAATTACTCCTAGGATTTTAATGCTGTTGTCCGTCTGAAGCCATGGCACCGTTATAGGATTTGTCGTTAGACCCACATCAATAGCTGTGGTTTTTGTTTCATTCAGACGGGCACCAGCTACGCGTTCGAACTGCCTGAATAAAACCCGCATTTCATTCAGCTGGTCTGCGCTGCTAACAATTGCACTGATGTCGTCCACATATGCAACGATTACGTCTGCTCCACACACCTGTTCCAATCTCTTCAACAACGGGTGCAGCTGAATTATGAACAGGTGCATCGCAATAGGATCTCCCTGCCTTACCTATCGCTGAATGGGGAAGGGTGCAGAAAGGTGTCCATTTATTAGCAACCGTGACGAAGAAACTGCTGCTATATGAGAAAGCAACTCAACCAGCGCAGTATTAAATCCAAGCGCACGCATGGTGCGAAAGAGAAACTGATGGTCCACTCTATCAAACGCGTGGTCGAGATCGAACGACACCAGTTTGCCTCTTCGCTTGTTTGCTTTTAGCTGAGCAATTTTATCTTTCAGTGCAAGGGTGGCCTGAAAGATGTTTTTGTTGGAATTGGAGCACTTTTGTGAGTCGGTTAGTACATTATGCAATTGCAGTACATTTTCGAGACGCTGCTTAAGGATCCGAGAGAGGATTTTGTAATCATAGTTGATTAAACTTATTGGCCTGTACGCACGCGCGGTTTTCCCTGCACCACGTTTCTTGACCAACACGATCACACCATCGAGGAACTGTGCGGGTAAATTTGATCTGATTGCCTCATTTAGAATAAGGTTCAGTTCGCGGTGAATGACGTCGAATGTTCGTAGATATAATTCTTTTAGCAAACCGTCGGGGCCAGGTGATTTTCTGGATGCGCTGGTGCGGATTGCGGTCAAAATTTCAGTCGTCGTAATTTCGTTCATAGTGGCTTCATTTGCGGGGTCGTGTTCAGGGATCACTCTGTTGCATTGGAAGGGACCATCTTCTTCTTCTTCTTCTCCCACTTCGCCACGTGCATACAGGTCGGGGAAATATTGAGCCATATGATCCTGAATGGTAGCCGAATCATCGATGACTTCGTCTCTCTCGGTCCGTAGGTGCTCGATAATTGTTTTCCGTCTCACTTGTTCCCCTAGCTGGTATATCGAGAGAGGTTCTCCAGCCACATGTGTTTCGTTGATTCGTATAAACATCTCAGAGAAGTTACGCTGGTGTGTGAGCATTTCAGCCTTCAGTCGATTGATGGTGGTGAGCATCGAACGGTTGTTTTGGTAGTTGTCGTATGCCTGGCGTAGTAAGCCGTAAAGCCGCTGTTGTTCACGATAGAAATCATCGAAAGCAATTTTTGATTTCCATCGGAAAAAAGATTTTATTTTTGGCTTGGCACACGACAACCACCACTCCATCCACGAAGGGAAGTTTCGGCGCTGACGAGTCCAGTATTGCCACTGTATTTGAAACTCGTTGACCATGCGGTCTGTCTGAGAGAGGAAGACAAATTCTCACAGTGACGGCTTTATGGTCCGAAAAACAGCAGACATGGACCGCTGTTGATCTCAGCTGATTTCGGAGGCCTGCGCTCACATACATACGATCGAGCCGGGACGAAGCGTTGTGCGTAATATACGTATATTCGATCTCGCGTGATCGGAGATGCTGCCAGACATCGCGAAGGTGCAATTGTTGAACGGTGGCTTGTAGAGCAGGGCTAGAGTTATTTCCCGTCGCATCACATAACCGCAGCACGCAGTTAAAATCCCCCGCTAAGATGGTGTGTCCGGTGCGGTGACGAAGGTAGTAGGCGATTGTTGTATTAAAAAATCGCTCACGCTCGGCACGTTGGGCCGTGCCCGATGGGGCATAAATATTGCACAGTGTTATGTTGTTTACACGGAGGGCGAGCAGTCCCCCATCCAGGTTCTTCTCTATGTGCGAGAATTTAATGTGTTCTTTTAGAGCAATTGCTGTTCCTCTCCTAGCATGGTCAACGTTGCAGACGACGTTGTAACCGGGAATAGTGAGTTGTTCGTTTTCAACCTCTTGAAGAAACACGATGTCGAGATCCGTCGAGCGAACGAATGTGCGGAGAGCGTTAAGTTTTGTTGTGTTGGTGATCGTGTTAATGTTTATGGTTCCTATATTACAGCTGACGTAGTCCACCATTTTTACATATCCTCATCCGAAATCTGGACGCGTGCTTGTTCGGTGGTGGAGGTAAAGTCTTCTTCGCCATGCCGCATTTTCTTGCCCGGCGGTAATATTCGTGAGCGTCGGCTAGATGCCGAGTTTTGAGATGCTTGCGAGCAGTCCGTCTCGTTACCATCAACTTTGCGCTGTGTGACAACGTACCCGGTCGGTGCTTATGCCCACTGAAGGTTTTTGAGGAGTGAAACCTGGTGCCGCGGGGGGAGCCATGGTGCTTTTCTGTTGTGCGATTGCAGATCGTGTCTCGATGGTTTCTCGTGGCTTTGGAGCATGTTGACCGAGTGCCATCGAATCTTGTGACAAAGGCTTTGACCCCGATGGTTGTGGTAAATCGGCCGGTTTCGGCATGGGCTTGTTCGGCTTTACCGGTTTTTTCTGCTGTACGGACATTTTCGTCACGTTTGCATACGATTGGTCTGCTGAGAGTTTCGGACGTTGAGTTACCCGATTTTCTCATGCGCACACTGCAGCTAGGTGGTGGGTTTAATGTGCCAGATCTAAAGCGTCCACCGTACGTACGTTTGCTATCTGAAATCGAAAGTTGCATTCACTGGGATCCCCAAGCCGATACAATCAGAAATGAAGTATCCAATGCCATTATCAATCACATCAACTACCTTAAGCAACCTTTTCATAGTGATAACGAATGGATAAGGAAAGATGTGATAAAAAGTAGCAAATATCTAGCGGAGAGGAATGACTTGATTGTTACGAAAGCGGATAAAGGCAAATTGACGGTTGTAATGAATAAAGCTGAATATGAATCGAAGATGCTTACGTTAGTGAATGACACGGAGACCTACGAAGAGATTAGGAATGACCCCACGTCGTCCACACTGAAAAAGATCAATGCTATGTTTGACTAATGGAGCCAAAAGGAATGGATAGATAAATGCACAAAATTGAAACTAAAGGTTTATAATTGTAACCCGCCACGAGTGTACGGGCTGCCGAAAACGCACAAAGAAGGGATGCCGCTACGATTAATCAACTCTACGATTGGTACAGCAACATACAATGCAGCGAAGTTTTTGTCATCCATTCTAAATGGAATTGTTGGTAAAACAGATCACCATATAGTGAATAGCTTTGAATTTGTCGGCGATATTCGACAGCACATTGTAACCAATGAGTGTGCGTTGTTTTCGTTGGATGTTGTTTCACTATTCACTAATGTGCCTGTGGATTACGCCATAGAAAGTGTACGACTACGATGGGGCGAATTGGAGGAGCACACCAAGATTCCTGAGAGCAGCTTCATTGCAATGCTTGAGTTGGTGTTGACATCAACTTTTTTCATGCATCAAGATCGTTTCTTCAAGCAGAAATTTGGGTTACCAATGGGATCTCCCTTATCGCCAGTTGTAGCAAACATAGTGTTGGAGAGGGTTGAGAGAAGTGCGCTGGAACTGTTGCATCAAGAAGGTATTGTACCAATTTTCTTCAGGCGGTACGTTGACGACTGTTTATCGAGTGTGCGAAGAGTACAAGTGGAGCGCATGCTGGAGGTGTTTAACAGTTTCCACCCACGACTGCAGTTCACCATAGAACTTGAGGAGGATGGTCAAATACGGTTTTTGGATACAATAGTGCGTAGGGAGGAGGACCATCTCACCACGGAATGGACTCCGAAGGATTCAGAAGGCAGATATTTAGACTATAATTCCTCGAGTCCATTTAACCATAAGAAAAATTCAGCGATAGCATTAGTTGATAGGACATTGAAACTAAGTGAAGTATATTATCGTTCAAATGCTCTAGAAGTTGTGAAACAAATACTCACTAATAATAATTACCCAGGTTCATTCTGCAACAAGATTATTAAAGAACGAACACATAAATTGTACAATACTCTTGAACCTAAAAACACTGATGTGACAATGAAATTTGTTTCTGCGCCTTATATACCGGGTCTGGGAGAAAAAATGGCCCGGTATTTATCACAGCATAACATAAAACTAGCTTTTAAAACCATTGACAAAATTAAAGACACAGTACACAGCTTAAGCTTAAGGACAGAATAGAAAAAGACCGTCGAACTAATGTTGTTTACGAAATACCATGCGGTGTCTGTACAGATAAGACATACATTGGACAAACAAGTCAATTTTTAAAAAAGCGTTTGGAACAACATAAGAATGATATAAAAAATAAAAGCGTAGGAAGTACGGGGCTAGCACAACATACAATCAATGAAGGCCACCTTTTTGATTTTAAAAATGCTAAAATATTGGACGAGGTGCCTAGGACCGATACCCGGTTGATAGTGGAAATGTTCCAAATAAAAATAAAAGGAGAGTCGAACACGTTCAATCTACAACGGGATTCTATTAAGTTTAGGTCTGCATACAACGGCTTAATAGAGAAGCTGAAGAGCACCGTGCGTCCGAAGAAAGTACCAACGGAGATTGAGTGTACAAGACAAGACAGCAGTTGATAATGTGATTGTTCATTGTGTAGACGTTGTTAGCATGTAAGTGATTTTGTTTAAATTTGTGTTTAGTGTTAGATTTTAACAAATATTATATTATAGTAAGCCGCTGAGGATGACTGAACATGTTAGTAGGTCGAAACGTCCGGTAAAATGCAGTTTGTTTTAATTTTCACCGAAAAAAATCGATGACCGTCCATACCAGATGTTGATGATATGGCAGCAAGTTTTTGTGGTGAAATTAACCGGTGGCTTGAATTTAATGTTCCTCGTGTCAAACCGCCAGTTTCCCCTGCTTGGAGCACGTTGCAGTTACGTCAGTTGAAGCGTGAGCGGAACGCTTATCAACGTAAACTTCGCCACCAACGGACCCTTGCCAATGCTTGCAACTTTCATAGATCTGTCAATCCATATCGATCTCTAAACGCTAGTTTGTATAAATCTAATGTGCTTCGCATGCAGACTAACCTACGACGAAATCCACGATGTTTTTGGCGATATGTAAATTCCAAAAGAAAAAAAATTAAAGGGTTGTGTACAGGACACGACCACGGTGACATTAAAAATGTAGCTTTTTTCAAGAGCGTGCAAATTAATTTTATCCATCACACATATCGACTCACGTTCTTGTTCACTCGCTTGTTTTCATATGTTACAATTTGCTATATACCCTCCCCATCAAAACATAATTTATTGAAGGTCTTTTAACGGTAATCTATTAATTAATCAAGTATCTCACTAGGTGATTGGCATTATTTGGCTGATCCATCTAGTAAAAATAGGCTGGTCTGTCCAGAAAATATATTCAAAAGAAAAGTTCCATATTGAGAGCTGTGATGAGGAAGCCCACGCCCGCCAACGGAAATATACAGATTCTCCAGTAAATATAAAATTTCATTTTCCATTTAAATTTTCAATAATGTACTAATGAACTTAAGTAAACAATCTTAAGTTTAAGTATTTCTTGATCGATTAGTGGTGGAAAAAATGAAATTATTTGATAAATTACGTTGTTATGCAACGTTCGCACTACCAGTTAAAACGGGTTTTTATGCTATCTTGGTGACATTTTTCTTGTTGCTAATTATTAAAACGTGTTATAACTCTGTAGTGTAAACATTGTATTATTAAACCAATTCTGCAGCGTTTTATGTTATACAGGTGTTTTATGTGGTAATAGGACTGACATAATTATATCTTCGGTACAGCTGTTTGTTTCATAATTTAAAACAGATTTATTTTAAAATTTAAATTATTATACCCAACCGTTCTATTTGTTGTATACTTTAAAACGCAATTAGAACTGTGTTTTAAATTCATAGGGTAGGACAGATATTCTGACTGGATAAACTGGGAAAACAATTTTAAGTCCAGTAACGCTTAAGACATGGCTTGAATTTGAATCGAAAAAGAACACCTGCTTCAACTGCTGCTGGGACGGTTAGTTCTGTTTTAAAATTTTCCGTTGTGTGCACTACGAAACAAAAGTGTTTGAAATTAGAAAACAAAAAGTTCTGCTGGGAATGTGATTGTTTCCGATGCAATTACAATCGGATTTTTCACGCAGGGGATACAGGCCGTGTAAATGAAAACCGCGTAAATTTAAAAAAACGCGTTGATGAAAACCGCGTAAATTTCAAAATCCGCGTAAAGAAACCTGAGTGTACTCTCCTATATAAAATACTACGCTGCTGAACAGTGCAATAACTACAGAAGCACGTTGTAAGATGCCTTACTGATAAAAAACATATAACCGAAATATGAAAACCAATAGGCTCTTTACCCTACGCAGCTGCAAAGCGCCGTAAACATGGATTAACAAGTTACAACGCACACGCATGCATAAAAATAAATATATTTTTTTCAAACGCAACACTCTTAAGCAGCACACGCCGTATTGAATTAAATACAAACCACCCCGCCCACCCACTTTGCAAATCATTCTGTGACACCGTGCTGGTACACGAAAAATCCGCACACGGCCACCGTTGCCGAAAATGCATAGCGTCTACCGCTTATTGTAGTGCCCAGACGCTGCAGCCATGATCTTACCCGTTCGACATAAGAACAAAAACTGATTCAAACGAGTACGCGTCACCTCTATTTATAAACTAACAGTATATTTGCACACACTAACACTTAGGTGCGAGTGTGTGCAAATGCCAACGTTACCGAAAATCGATAGCGCTTATTGCATCGCCCGGAGACGATGTTGCTCCTATGGGATAAGAGCAACAACTGATTTAAACGGACATGCGTTGCTTCTATTTATGACTTTTCGTGTTTCATTGAGCAACTAAGCTGCCCTCTCTTGACGGCTGTGTTTGAGAAATCTGCCACATGAATGGTAATTTTCCCGTTTTTCGTGAACTTTTTACTTTAACCAATTTCCAAAAGTCTACTTTTATTGGGGAGATATTAAATTATTACCAATATTTAAGTTAGGTGTTTCTGAATCGGTTGGTGTATGAATGATTAAAATCCATCTAGTAATATCGGAGTTATAAGCGTGTAAACCTTACATAGTTTCGTTACATGGGAGATAGTTTAGATTTTAGAATGACACCTAGCCCCAGATAGTGGAGTAAGACATTTTTAATGTCAAAACTCATCGATACCGTCAAATGTCTTTCTTGGTAGTGGGGTCGCTACTTCAGCTTCCGAATCATGTGAACTATTTTCGAGGCATTTCGCTGAAGTCTTCTCGAGCAGCTTTACTTCAAGATAACAGGCGGAAAATGCTGCTACCGATGTTCCCATCGCACGGTGGCACCTCCCCATACAATATTGTGACAAAATTATAAAAATAGGTTTATGTGGCTAAATATAGGTTTTTTAACTAATTTTGGGTTGCTGAAAGTTTTGAAATTCCATAATTCTTTTTTTCAACTATTTTTATGTAAACCCATTTGAAGGCGTTGGTCGTTAAAGGGTTAATATACACGTTAATTATAGTAGTCAATAACATCGGATAGCAGAAATGATTACCAAAACTAGTAAAAATTGCTAATTTTTCAGTAATATGATGTCGAGTAGGCATCCAATTTGTAAGAAGATTCATGAGCTACAGTGCGTCTCCATATGGGGATTTCCAAAAACACAGATATAACAACTTCGGCGCAAAAATGCGCAAGATGGGACCTATATATCTTGAAATTACACTAAATTTGAAGTCAGATTCTTGATATGTAACCCATGGGAGACCATCTCAGAAATTGGAAGAGGTATAAAGATAAATTACTGAAACGACATTGAATTTTTCAGTTGCCTTTTCTTAATACAGAAGAAAGGCAAATCATTTCTGTACAAAAAGCTCATATCTACAGTTTAGTATATTCATTCTTCCTTTCCAAAATAACCGGGTGGGTAATTACCCACTCGAAATTTTGAACCATTACAAAAAATTTAGATGCGCAACGCATGTATCTCGCACTACACACATTTGAAAACATCGATGTACCACAATTCCATTTGCATAAACGAACGTGATTTAATGTGAATGTAATGTAAGCGTGTGCATTGCGAAAAGAGAAAAAATCCTTACTAATGGACCCCTTACCCTATGCTTTCTACCCACTCGGGCGTAAAGTGTTTCGCCGCCCCTGGTTCTACGCCGCTGCATCACTGCTTTGGCAGGTCCATTGAGTAGGATTTTCAATCGATCATTTGAACAAGCTTAATTCCCTCGCATATTGAAGCAGTCATACATGTGTCCTATTTTTAAGGATGGCGATCGGCGGAAACTTTTTGAGATAATTGTGAGTGCTGCCATCCCGGATAGAATTTTACAATAGCATTTACCCTACAAACAATCATAAAACAATAAATATATAGTTATTACTAGTTCAACATTGTTGGACGCGGTGTTCTCGCAGTAGATTTACAATAAAATTTAATGTAACAATCAACTTTACTGTTTAGCAAAAAAATGCTACAATAAATTCACATTAAATTTTACTGTTTTCGTGAAAAAAACTGTATGGAAAAACATCGATTTTTATAATGTTAAGATACATAACCACCCCCCTTTTTACATTTCTTATAAAAGAAATGTATAGAATTCGCTCAAACTTTCAAGATTTTTTTCCGAGGCCCGGAGGGCCGAGTCTTATATACCAATTGACTCAGCTCGACGATTTGGGACAATGTCTGTGTGTGTATGCGTAACGGGCAAATTCTCATTCGTGTTTCTCAGCAATGGCTGAACCGATCTTATCCAAACCAATTTTAAATGAAAGAACTAAAAAACAGTAAGAAAGCTTTTAATTTGTTTTTGATTCTGATGTTTATTTTCCAAGATATGAATGTTTGAATTCTTAAAAATGGCGTTTTTTGCAGTTTTTTGAATTATCTGCCGAAATTGACAATATAGATTAACAATTTATATGTTTTAGACAGTGTCGCAACTGCTCATTGCGCCGCACCATACATCCAAACACAACGATGGGGCACACCTATATTAAACATCTTTCCCACGTCATCGCCCCTTTATTTAGGACGCCGCTGGCGCAAGTATGAACGAGGAGAGGTAGATAAAACGTCAGTGAGGGTGAAGAAGAGATAAAAGAAGTAAACAGATCGTGAAGTTAACATTTCTAAACCTAAACCTAAAATTACTTATGAGCTAGTTAAAATTCTTAATCTACAATTGTATAACGCTAATTAAAAACCTAAATTGGATGCTCTGCCTGAAATTGTAAGTAGAAGGCAGCTACTAGTAGTTATAAATAATACGGAAATTTTTGGCTTCAGAATCACAGTTCAGTTAATACATGCGGTACTGCATTCATCCCTAAACTTAAATAGAGCAGTTCGTACAAGTCCTTAATTGACACTTAGTTGCTATCTTAATATCTACGGAAACAAGCAAACTAAATCAAACGATCAAGCGAGCGTTCGAAAAAAGGTAAATTGTAGTTAAAAATTATGTAAATGTAATTCTAACCTAAAAAACTAAAAACCTTAGCTTACCCACCACCGATCTACGAACTAAACGTAAAGGAGAACAAACACAGAAGAGACACTAAACGTAAGTCGATATATTTCATGCAAATTTATGTATAAAATAAGACAATCACACACACTGAAAAATTATCATGTACAACATAAAACACATATTCTTCCCCTTTTGAATAGGGATTTTTTAATCGTCGCGCAGTTATCGTCGCTGAGTGCGCTGAAATACAGCTGAAATACACGTCGTTTCAAGAAATCGGAAATCAGTTACTTTATTCGTTGCAAATTGCAACATTTTAAAAAATCCGTTTAGTTCGCGATCGGGGAGGCTTCAACAATGTCCAAGAAGGGGCGAGAAAATGTGCTGAAACCGGGTGTGAGTTGTGGTGTGTGCAATGATCCGGACGACAGTCGGATGGTATGCTGCGACGACTGCGGTAGATGGTTCCATTTTGGATGCGTGGGCGTTGACGAAGGGATCGAGGAAGTCGACTGGAATTGTTCATCGTGCGAAAAAAGGCGGACAGCTCAGGTCACTCCGACCCTTTTAACGGTTCCAGTGCCAGGAGGAACAAATCAACAGACGGAAGGCACCCAAGAGCAGCAAAAGAAGTTAGTCTTGGAATTTCGGAAGCAAATGGCAGATATGGAACGTAGGTTCGACGAACAGCAGCAGACATATGAGAAAATGCTTCAGGAGAAGGATCGCGAGTTGAAGAATGCGGTTAATGATTTGCAGCACCAGTTCCAACGCCGCCTGGAGAAGAAAGAGCAACAAGTTCGAGATGAGTTGTTTGCCCCGCCGGCTGTGCCGCCACCTAGTGCGAATTCCACTACGCTAGGAAATGAGAAACGCGTGGCGACGGATATGTGTCAGGTGCTCGAGCGAATGGACAAACGGCTTCAGGAGATGGCGAAAAAGCAGAGTCTAGATACGAAGCGTCTTGAAGGAAGATTAAGAGCGATGGAAATCAGCACTCGTGACCAAATGCAGAGAAATAGCAGTGGTTTGAACGTCGATGCGGATCCATTCGAGCAGAATCATCATTCTGACGTTCCATCAGAAGCACCGTCTCACGAACTAAGTAGAAGTCAGCTTGCAGCGAGGCATGCAGTGGCAAAGGAACTGCCCATCTTTACTGGCAATCCTGAGGAGTGGCCTCTGTTTATCGCCACTTATGAAAGCACCACCAAGATGTGCGGTTTTAGTGACGAAGAAAATCTGCTCAGACTTCAGCGATCTTTAAAAGATAAAGCTCTCGAGGTGGTAAGAAGCCGATTGCTATATCCAGCTGGGCTTGAAGGTGTTATTCATACGCTACGTACGCTATTCGGTCGTCCAGAGATTATCGTACACTCGCTAGTGTGCAAAATTCGGGAGATGCCTGCACCGAAGACGGAGAAATTGGAAACTCTGATTGATTTCGGTGTCGCAGTCCAGAACATGTGTGCAACGATAGTGGCTTGTGGATTGAACGAGCATCTGTGCAATGTAGCACTTCTCCAAGAGCTTGTTGAAAGATTACCACCAACCATTAGGCTCGATTGGGCGAAACACCGACAACCTTTACAAGGAATCACACTGTCAGACTTCAGTACCTGGTTGGGTACGCTTGTGGAAGCAGCATGTGTAGTTACGGTTCCGTCGTCAATTAGTATATACACCGGCAAACCAGAGAAGCGTAGTCGAAAGGAAGAGGTCCACGTTCATCTCGAAACCAGTTCTGGTCAGGCATCGAGCTCAATAGAGTCGATGGTTCCGCGGCCTGGAATTTTTGTGGATGTCGAGAAATCAGTGGCCTGTCACAATGTCGCCAATCGGACAAACTGAAGAAGAAAAGCGTCTACATGTGCTCCATCACTCTGTACAGCGTTCTCTATTTCGGTGGGAAGATTTCTCCAAGTGGAATAAGTTGATGCGTGTCGTAGCGTTTGTTAAAAGATATCCAGCGAATCTCATCAGGAAACTGGCAGGAAAGCCCATTGCCACTGGTCCACTGACTCAACTGGAGCTTAAGGAGGCAGAGCTGTTTATTCTGAAGCAAGCGCAAGATGCTGAGTTTGCTGCAGACATAGAGCGACTGAAGAAACCGAACCCTGCGCCGTGGAAACGAGTGATACCAAAGAGTAGCACTCTATACGGTCTCAGTCCCACGCTGGATGAAGATGGACTGCTGCGAATGAAAGGTCGTATAGACGCTTGCGAATTTGCAGAGGAGTGTACCAAGCGCCCGATACTGCTGCCGAAACGTCACCCAATAACAGATCTCATCATCATGAGCATCCATCAGCAATATTGCCACATAAATCACCAAACCGTGCTCAACGAAGTGCGCCGTAGATTCTACGTACCTCAGCTCCGTTCTGTGTACCGTCAGGTACGAAATCACTGTCAACTCTGCAAGAACCGTCAAGCGAAGCCGGCTGCACCAGAAATGTCTGCTCTTCCGCCTACGCGATTGAAGGCCTTCTGTCGTCCGTTCTCTTATGTCGGCATCGATTACTTTGGGCCAATGTCCGTAGTTGTCGGCCGGAGGACTGAAAAACGGTGGGGTGTGTTAATCACCTGCCTGACCGTACGAGCAATACATCTAGAGGTGGCTCACAGCCTTACAACTGACTCGTGCATTCTCGCTATCAGAAACTTCATTGCCAGAAGAGGAACTCCGGTAGAAATATTCAGCGACCGCGGAACCAACTTTATCGGTGCTAGCCGAGAACTTAAAGAAGCGCTGCAGCAAGTAAATCAGGACCAAATGATGAAACATTTCGTCACCACCGAAACAAAGTGGTCGTTCAATCCTCCCGCATCTCCGCACTTCGGTGGAGCTTGGGAACGCCTTGTTCAAACCGTTAAAAAGGCCCTCAAGCACACCCACCGATGAGATACTGAGGAATATGCTAAGTGAGGTCGAATTAATCGTTAACTCTCGACCGCTGCTAGAATTGCCGCAAGACGACGAACTGTCATCTGCGCTAACCCCGAATCATTTTCTGCTCGGGTCATCAGACGGTTCTAAGCCCCCGATCGCGTTCGACGACAGTAGCTATGCACTGAAACAAAGTTGGAAGATGTCGCAGGTTTACGCTAACAGATTCTGGCGACGTTGGGTTGCTGAATATCTACCATCCCTGACCCGAAGGACGAAATGGTTTCAACGTGTTAAACCTGTGGCTGAAAGAGACATTGTTGTTATGGTGGATGAAACCTTACCGAGAAACTGCTGGCCGAAAGGTCGAGTGATTCGTGCAATCCAGTCCAAGGACGGACAGGTTCGTAGAGCTCTCGTGCAGACCACTACTGGAGTCCTGGAGAGACCAGCAGTGAAGCTCGCAGTTTTGGACGTTGGTGCAACCGTAAGTACATCGAATCAGTGATCTCGAAGTACTGGGGGGGAGTGTCGCAACTGCTCATTGCGCCGCACCATACATCCAAACACAACGATGGGGCACACCTATATTAAACATCTTTCCCACGTCATCGCCCCTTTATTTAGGACGCCGCTGGCGCAAGTATGGACGAGGAGAGGTAGATAAAACGTCAGTGAGGGTGAAGAAGAGATAAAAGAAGTAAACAGATCGTGAAGTTAACATTTCTAAACCTAAACCTAAAATTACTTATGAGCTAGTTAAAATTCTTAATCTACAAGTGTATAACGCTAATTAAAAACCTAAATTGGATGCTCTGCCTGAAATTGTAAGTAGAAGGCAGCTACTAGTAGTTATAAATAATACGGAAATTTTTGGCTTCAGAATCACAGTTCAGTTAGTACATGCGGTACTGAATTCATCCCTAAACTTAAATAGAGCAGTTCGTACAAGTCCTTAATTGACACTTAATTGCTATCTTAATATCTACGGAAACAAGCAAACTAAATCAAACGATCAAGCGAGCGTTCGAAAAAAGGTAAATTGTAGTTAAAAATTACGTAAATGTAATTCTAACCTAAAAAACTAAAACCCTTAGCTTACCCACCACCGATCTACGAACTAAACGTAAAGGAGAACAAACACAGAAGAGACACTAAACGTAAGTCGATATATTTCATGCAAATTTATGTATAAAATAAGACAATCACACACACTGAAAAATTATCATGTACAACATAAAACACATATTCTTCCCCTTTTGAATAGGGATTTTTTAATCGTCGCGCAGTTATCGTCGCTGAGTGCGCTGAAATACAGCTGAAATACACGTCGTTTCAAGAAATCGGAAATCAGTTACTTTATTCGTTGCAAATTGCAACAGACAGCTTTAACGAATACCTTTCGAAGCTATAGATTGTTGAAATCGGACTATTATCAAAAGAGATATTTAACATTAAATGCGGACGAAAGATTTTTATCATTTCCCATTAACAGAAATATGACCAAAAACATGTAATCTATTATTAACGCCAAAACGGCTTTTTTTAGGTCAATAGTATCTTTAGAGAATATAATGGAGGCAATACGCCCTTTCTTTTGGTATTGTGCTTTTGCTGATTAATCATCCCCCTATGAGTGAGACATTTTCACAACTTTTCTTGGAAGTGATTATATCGAAATGATGTCTTCAGCAAACTTGTAGCTCTTACTTTTGCGAATAACTTTACTGAAGACTTCAAATATCTATTTTGAATACTTTAAAAGTTATGGCTTATGTTTGTGGATTACTCTTTGTCGCCTATTTATTGTTCAATATAGTAATAATCCATTGAAATAAGTCAAACATTATTTCGATAAATCGAATTTTGTATTTCATTTTTCTATCTACAACCGCTAGAAATAATCACCGAACACTTCCAAGCTGTCTGGAAGGAACTTGATAACTTATCAGTACAAAAATGTTCATTTGTGCGAACCTTCTGACTGCAATTTTTCTAACTTATGACCATCGGATCGATCTGAAACATATCGGAAAATGAAAAGCGAAATAAATAACTCCATGCAACGGCGTAGCCAAGAGAAGGTTTTGGGGTTTAACACCATACAACCCCCCCACCCACACCCAAAAAAAATATTGGATTGAAGTTGAAAATGTATTGATGCTGACTGATTTAATTCAATATTACAATAACAATTATCTGATCCGTAGATTGATAACCTGTTGTTGTAAACATCATGAGGACTTTTGATAAATTGTCGGAATGGGGTCCTGATATGTAACTGATCTATTGGTCTTGATTTCACAGTTGTCTAATTGCATCAATATCAAATTCCTGCCTGAAAACATTCCAATAGAAAATTCCAGAGTTCTGTAATCAATCATAATCCTCAGATTTATTTTCAAATATAAGATGTATTGTAATAAGGGTCTTTATATAATAAGAAGCGAAGTTAAAATTGATTTAATGTCTATGAAACATAGAACTGCTCACCAAAAAAATGCATAACTTTTAACATTTGCTAAAAATGTTTTTGCCTTTCTCATTCACTCTAAAATTCGTCAATCTAATCCCGACCCGAGGGCCAAGTGTCATATGCCAATCGACTCAGTTCGTTAGGATCGGAAAATGTCTATGTGTATGTATGTGTGTGTATGTGGAAAAAAATGTGACCTCTGTTAATCAGAGATGGCAGGACCGATTTGCGCAAAGTTAGTTTCAATGGAAGGTACAACCTTCCCATCGGCTGCAATTGAATTTTCTATTGATTGGACTTCCGGTTCCGGAATTACGAGTTGAAGAGTGCAATCACACAGCAAATTCGTATATAAACTGAAATGAAAAATTTTCAAAATCAAATTTGTATTTCTGATACCAAATGACTTTAAAATGCATGAAACATTGAGATGTTTGACAAAAATTGACTTTTTTGGACTTTGGTGCATTTTTGCCTTTCTCATATAGAAAGGTTATGCAATCACTCTAAAAATCGTCAATCATACCGGCCCGGAGGGAGTATACAGTGAGGGGTTGCTACTTTAAAATTAAAACTAGTTTAAAATTTCTTAACAAGTTGAAAATTTTCGGCAGGACCCGGACCTCCCGGATCTTTCTCCATGATCCGCCGCTGATTTCAAGCGATGTTTCAGTATCACATAGTATCTCAAGATCGTGGCTGTCGATCCGTTGTATGTATGTGCAAATCGTACTGAACATGTAATATTCATTTCCACCATTGTATTGAACATAACCAGCCATGAAATCGTAGTCTGGACAAATGAGAAAAGCAGAAATGCACCACTAGGTGGATTAAAACAGGTTTTTATTTTGGGAATGCGTCGAGTTGAGACGGAAACGTAATATGATTAATAACGAAGATAACATTTTCCGAATGTAGAGATAAATTTATGAAAAATGACGATTTCCATTCGACTCTAGCAGGTTCTGATCGATTTTTATGAGCATTTGATTTTTGTTGTATGAACAATTATATGTATAGGTCAAATGTTCAAAAACATTAATTTAAAGTCAAGATAGCATCATTTTGAAACCGCCAATTTCGGAGGTTTAGTATATTCAATGTGTTTTACAAACGTTAAACAGCGCATCATTTGATAAAATAATTTTGACGGTATTCGTCCAAGAAGTATTTATGGTGAATTTTCTCAGGTTAATATTCATGACTACAATAAAGTCTCAACAAATTCGCTAAAGACACGAACTCTATTACTTTTTTTCTACTTCTGCATAATTTTAAAACTTCAAAAATTACGGTTTCGGTATTATGCCTTTTGGACAGTATGATCGATTTTCACCAAACCCCCACCAAACCGAGTTTCTGGCTACGCCGCTGACTTCAAGTAAGTAGAAACAAAGTCATTCTACACTCGTTCACAAGAAACTTCTTCGAATGCTGAATATCTATTATAATACATTGAAACCCCGATTTTATCAGCCAAATATGAACATATGTTTGATGGGCTCTAGCAGACGAACAAGACTGAATTCGAGTAAATCCTTTCTCGAGCATGTTATGAAGATGGAAATATGCAAAAATTAAAAGTTCATCATAATCAGAAATAGTTATCAGACTACATCAAGGGACGGGAAGAATATTTTAACAGCTTCAATTTGTTATAAAGAAAAAAAAATGTACGATTTAGTCAATGTCCCCATTTTGTCAACCTAAAATACACCATGAGATTGATAAAAATGGGTCTTTATTGTATGTATTATTCACTGTGTTTCACATTAATAGGTACATTTCATTTTTGGGGATTTTTTTATTGCATCGAACTACGACAATTTTTAGGTAGCTTTCAAGGGGTTATTTTATAGACTTCTTCCAAAATTTGGCGAACCTATTCCAATTCGTATACCAATTAATTGGTATACTTAAGGGTTTATATGTTGCAGATAGAGAAAATACTGAAATTTTCAGCTTTTTTCCTACACAATATTACGAAAGATTATTAAACATTTTTTTCCTAATAAGTTTGTGAAAATTATAAACTATTTGAAATTTTTTAATAGTTTAATTTTTTATTTAACCGTGATTTCTTAATAAATAGTGACCATCGCTTCACAACGGCTGTCTGTTTTTCATGGCTTGCGGTGAGCACGATCTCTCGAATTGCAGAACTGAAAATTATGGAATAGAAATTAATTTTTAGTATTCTTTACAGATTTAACTCGCCGCGCAGACGGCTCTGAATTAGACCCGCTGGTGCACTAAGACGATTTCGCTAGATTTTCAGAGCACTGTGCACCCAGTGCATTAACGCAAGTGACGGAAGGTTATCGAAAAGTTTCGTGAAAATGAAAATTCAAGTAATTTTGATGATTTTCCCAAACGGTTCGTTTTCAAGAGGTTTTTATTTGTTCTTTGGCATTAGGATTAGCGATAATAATTCAAATCAAGGATACTACTGGGAAGTCACCTTTAAAAAAAGTCGATGTCGAAGTAAAATTGCATGCACTTCAGAGATAGCGTGATATCAGGAGCTGCGATTTCATTTCAACCCTTTTTTGTGAAAAGGGTGATACTTACAAATGTAAACATAAGGCTTTTTTTCATACATGCGAATGAAAGCTTTGAAACGCAACAAACTAATCTACAAAATTTTGATTCTACGATATTGCTTTCTTAAACTACAGCAAAAAATACAACGGGCGAAACTGTATTTTTGTTTGTTTATTTAAAGTTTCGCCCTCCACGCTCCATGTAAACAAACAGGGCGATACTTTTTTGCCAGCAGGCGAAACTGTTTTTTTTCGTATTTTTTAGGATTATCAAGCTGATACCAGCTGTAAATAGTAACAATGATCGCTATTGAAAAAACCCCGATGAAATCGGTGGTGTAGAACGGTAGTTATTGTAAAAAAACGTAAGGGCGATACTTCAATGCTGATAGGTGGGACCGAAAAAGTAAACAATCGCCAAAGGGGCGATACTATCATTTTGTCAATTTCAATAGCAAAAACAAATTTTAATTTAATAATTTCAAATACTTTATGAAGTTTTGGGTTTCGATCACTGAATCATGCAATCTAGGATGTAAAAAACACAATAGTTCTTAAATAGGAAATAAAACCAAGTCTGGAAATATTCGCTGTTGATTTTCTTTGAATGGTATCACTGCTAGTATCGCCCTTTTCAAGGAAAAGCGTCGATTTCTTAGTTCTCAGTCGCGTTGGAAATTTGAGTAAAGTATAAACTTCAAATCAATTCAAAAAAAAAAATTCGATTTTTTTGGCTCAGTACAATATATAACCCTTTTAGGAAAATTCAGTTTTCCCACCACAATTTAGATATTTTATTAACAGAGCATTAACAATAATTCGTTGGTATGTCTATTTTATGGGCCATTTTTTCGCTTTCCCATTGATTTGGTTTGAGATTTCTAGCATTGATGTTGTCCTATGCTGATTTGACCGATTGTCTGAGTCCTGCCACTATCCCATGTAGTATGTGTTATCAAAAACATCGCGAAGCATCAAGTTCTAAATGTTCTCAAACGATATAATATCCGAAGAGAGTGATAAGAGTTATAAGAAATGTCTCATCACACTGTTAGGTGGATTAAAAGCGTTTTTACTGTAAAAGTCGATTTGACATTGAAATTTACTGTAGAAATGTTAAAGTTTATTGTTTTTGTATTATAGCCAAACAGTAGAATTTACTGTAAATTATTGTAAAATTACTGTACTGTCACAGTGAAAATCATGGTTTTGTTACTGTACATTAGGGTTCGTCGCGGTTGCGGTAATTACCGCAACCGCGCGGTATTTACCGCACCCGCACCGCAAAATCTGCGGTGCGGTGAGACACTTTTTCCCGCAGATGCGGTGCGGGAAAGAGCTTTTACCGCGCGGTTTTACCGCAACCGCACCGCAAAAAATGATAAAGTGATAATTTTGGTTATTCTAATTGATAATGAAAGCAAATCTAGCTGTGTCCGAAATATTTTGACGCTATTATTTTTACGACATATTTTGGACTAGTTATTTTATACTTCTAAGTAAAACTTCATAAACTAACCATTTCAAATACATAAAATGCAAGATCCAAATAGAGACAAAATTATTAGATCATTCAAAAACAATACATGCTTACTCTTAAATCCAATTTAAAAGTGAATCACTTCTCTCGATTTCTGTTGGAAATCGTGAAATTATGAATCGTTTTCGATATCAATTTGGTAAGCACATGATCAAACGTGATCACCCTAGTGAGAAATGTTGGTGTTTACCAAATTTTCCTCCTTAGGGTGAAATATAGCATAGTGCTTTCGCATAGGCCTGCTAAGCCAAGACAAGTCTCGGCTTCACTGTGTCTCATCGGCATAAACAGAACTTCTGCTCGGACGGGACATCACGTTTGATCAGTCGTTCGATTGAAACACAAAGTGTGTTTTAGTTTTAATGGATTTGCGTCAAGCCGGCGCTAATCTATTCCGACAAAAAGTTAGTGTCGGTTTCTGATGAGGCGAAGCCAAAACGCAACTGTGTAAAAAAATAAGGATTTGTGCCCTCAAGTGCAAAGACTGGTTTACCAACAAATTTTCACCCTAGTGAGAATTTTGGTGTTTACCAAATTTTCCTCCTTAGGGTGAAATATAGCATAATGCCACATAACTTTTTTTCGCGTACTTCCATTCAAATTTACTATAATTTTCTACCAAATTAGGTCCTAATATTTTTCAGTCAAGGCTATTTTGTAGCTTTTTTGAAGCTTTTGTTGCCAAATAAAATGTTTGACTCCCGTTCACTTCAATTGAAGTTTTTGTAATTGGCTCTTTGGCAAAATATTAGAGGAAAATATATTAAATGCTAGAACTTTCGAACTAGCATTTAGAAAATTACACTTCATTCATTTTTAAAGGAAGCAATCTTAGTTTTTAAATGATAATATATCTGTTTCTTGAAGAATGCGGAAGTTGGAGTTTTGGGATATTTTGTCCGTAAAACCCCCTATTTTTAAAAATCATTTCTGCTGTATGCTACAAACCGTACATTTTTTGCAGTTTTCCTAATGTTCAATAATTCTGTGCCGGTTGAGACCGGACTCCTGATTAGATGTAATGTATAGGCAATTTTTTTTTCATCAAATATAGCGTCGTTCTTATTAATGAAATACAATATGTTTTTATTTCACTGTATTGGAATATATGCGCTACTATATAGAAGTACTGGTATTTTGACTTTAAATTTTTTTTGGTGAAATTCCGTTAAGAATGAAAGGTGGTTTACTACGTAAATGCGACTTCATTTCTTATTACATTTTTATTCCACATTTTTCAATTAACTGAAGGGTTGCTAAAATAAAAGTTTTCCTATTACTGCAGTATAACGTTTTTGAATGTATAATGTTTGCCTTAAAATGTTCCATGTTTTTATTAATAGAAAATGCAAAAGTTGATTTTTTCATAAACATTACATTCTGAGGAGTCTCTTAAAGTTAAATTTCGTGTGAATAAGAATAACATTTTATTATATATGGTTACACAAATGTACAATTTTTCAACACCATTTTTAAAAATATAAAAAATTTACCGCATTACCGCGCGGTGCGGTGCGGTAAATAAAGTGCGGTTGCGGTAAGCGGTGCGGTTTTATTATTTTTTGCGGTTGCGGTGCGGACAATGCATTTACCGCCCACATCCGCACCGCGACGAACCCTACTGTACATTTCTATTCGGGATGTTAGATTGTGCAAAGAATTACATCTCGTTCGATTAGCATGGATTTATGCCAGGATCAGTCGCAACAAACTTGCTGAGTTTCACGTCCAAGTGCATCTCGGGCATGGAAGCAGCGTTCGACAAAATTGATCACAGGATGCTTCTTTGCAAGTTATTTCGACTGGGAATGTCTTCTCAACTCGTGGCTTGGTTGGAATCGTATCTTTATGGAAGAGTTTTACAAGTAAAATTGCATGATAGCATATCATCGCAGTTCTCAAATAAATCAGGTGTTCCGCAAGGCAGTAACTTAGGACCCTTGCTATTCGAAATATTTTTCAACGATATCGCCTTGGTTTTGGGAACTGGTTATAAATTAGTTTATGCAGATGATTTGAAACTGTACCTCCTAGTTCGCACGGTAGAGGATTGTTGGCGCTTACAATGTCTACTGCAACTGTTTGTTGGGGAGCGTACACTAATTACGTAAGGCTTTTTTAGAACTTTTCAACCTCCTCCTCCCCCCAGATAAGAGTTCGTAAGATTTTGGTGAACTCCTCCTCCCCCTACATAAGATCTTATTATGATTTGTGTAATTAAAAAATCATATTGCTAATTCTTTAAATTATACGATAGCGAAAACGATACTTATAGAAATATTAACAGAAAATTGAGGTCAAAATTTAACTATAATCATTTGCAGTAAATTTATTCGCATCCTAATCTCGCCCAGTAGAAATTTCAGATTATTTTTTTGTAGATATTCACCAACTTTGATTTGGTCAACATAATTTGCTTCGCTATATTCCACTTTCTTTGAATCTATTTCCTTGTGATGTAGAACTCAAAAAAAATTATAACCTTCCCAAGTTTTATAGAACGCTACAAGTACAATCTAGGTTTTATGAGTGGCTATAAAACTACAATAAACCCTAAATTGTTATTAGGGTTTTCTGGTGTGAATTTATTCTGAGTTCCAACTATAAGGGTATCAACACTTCTTAACTTGTAAGACAGATTGTGACACCAGTTCTTGATCAGAACAATGTTCCATCAAGAGTCAAGAAATTGCTGTAGCTGCTCCACAACTATCGACAATTAAGCCGCTCCTCACGTTGGCAACAATCAACAAAATTCCATAACTAATTTAACAATCATATTCTGTCGCAACAAAACACTTCAATTGGAGGTCCGCCTTTCCTTGACCATGATGTACAACATGTGCTTATATTGTTTGATATACAAAATGTTCATGGCACAAATGAGAAATAGTTTCATTTCTCATGAAAAGAATATTTTTCTTATTGATTTCATTTTTCATGCATGTTTTATGATATTACGTAAGAAGGGACAAACCCTCCCTTCCCCTCAGATGAGAATTTGTAAGATATTTTGAAACTCCCCCTCCCCCCATATGCCCTTACGTAATTAGTGTATGGCCCCTTGATTGGTGCTGCAAGATTAAGCTTGTCATTAACGTGGCCAAAGGCCAATTGATAACGTTTCATCGAATTCCACGGCCCGTTATGTTCGATTACAGCATTAGTGGCATCGTTTTGACGAGAGTCGATCAGGTGTGCGATTTGGGAGTGCAGTTGGATGCAAAGCTGATGTTCGATTCACAACGCTCGTTGATCATCTCAAAAGCTTCGCGTCAACTGGGTTTTATCTTCAAAATTGCTAAAGAATTCAAAGATCCGCTTTGCATGAAAGCTCTGCACTGTTCACTCGTTCGCCCGATTCTTGAAAACGCCTCAGTGATCTGGTTTCCACATCAAGTTTCGTGGTGCATTAGAATCGAACGAGTGCAGAAACGCTTCGTTCGCATGGCACTAAGAAGCCAGCCATGGCGAGACCCAGTTAATCTGCCACCATATCCGGATAGGTGTCAATTGCTGGGACTTGAAACATTACAAAGTCGTCAAAAAATTCAACAGGCGGTATTTATCGCAAAACTTATCAACAGGGAGATTGACGCTCCAGAAATACTTGCGGAAATAGATTTTCGTATACCAAATCGATCACTGCGAAATGGAACTCTACTTCAACACAGATTCCATAGAACCGTATTTGGATACAACGAACCGATTGTTGTATGTATTCGCGCATTTACCACCGTGGAGGAGCTCTTCGAATTTAGTGAGCCGTCCAGCCGCTTTGCCGACAAAATTAGACGATCTGCTGTACTTTGATATTACTTTTTAATGTGAAGATTTGTGTGTACTAGGACTTAAGACGAATTGTAGTTATAATTATTGTATGTGTTTGTGATTTTAAAAGATGGTGGTTTTTGCGCCTGTCTGAGAATGACATGAAAGGTGTCCAACTCAGATGGGCTTTTCCCATCCTGACTGTCCATGTAGACTCTAAAGTCCGATGGACATAATAAATAAATAAATAAATAAATAAATAAATAAATAAAAGGCACTCGGCCAACCTGTCCTTTCGGCCAAACAGCCCCGGTCACCCCTACAGACGAACCTGCCCAGAAGCCGTGTGGTATCCGGCCAAGAATTGAGCCACTGGGTTCCTGCTCTCATGTCGTAGGAGGTGACTGAAAATAGGACTCAAGGTGCGGCAAACTCGCTCGTCGCCCTGAGCGTACACGAATTTGTTTTATTATACATCGTCGCACAGTTGTTCAAAGCGTTCGTTTAATTAGTGGTGCTTTATAACTTGATTTTAGCAATTTCATGTGTTAGTAACAATTTTTCAGAATAGAAGCCCCCTTTCTTTTATGTATACTGAATTGTGATTAATCCACCTAAAAGTGAGGTAGAAAATTTATTTCCGCTAACTTTCGAGATAGAGGTATGGTGTCAATGACAAAGTTATAGAAAATTCTACTGCGAGAAAACTTGTTGAACATGCAAACTCTCCAAAATGTAATGGCGTTGAATTAAGCGCGTTGTTTGTGGGAGGCACCAAAAAATCATTTTTTCATTATAACTTTTTTCCGAGATTTTTGCAATTCTTTATGATTTATAAAGTTGTGGAAATTAAGAAATTACAGATATTTGACGAAGACGTCAACATTTTTTATTTCAAAACTTAAGAGTTATTAAATAAAGTAGGTTAAAAATACCGCCATTTTGAACGTCAATTACTAAGAGATGTGGAAATATGTGGAAGACATTTCAATTCTATGAAAAAGACAGTGACAAGCACTACAAGAAAACATACTACTCACAACGGGCATCCTCCGGCCTGTATACAAAAAATACTTTCCGGCATGTATGTTTTGCATTTTGTAACAAAATAATTAAGATATTTCAAACATAATTTTTTTAGCAATTGTTTCTATGTGTTATTCAATTCTACGAATATTCTAAAAAATCTTTGGAAATGTCAAAGTACACATATGAATCGAAAACTCTCAGTTCTGCAGTCTCTAACTTACAAATTCATAAACTAACACAACAGTAAAAGTTACCAACATAAATGTGTGCAAAAAATTTTGACTGTCTTTAGCAGAGTAAAAACCATTACAAATAGTATTAGGGTTACGCCCTAATTCATCTTAGCTCCTCTGTTCATCCCACCCATTTGAACTTATTAGTTAGAGAAATATCTGCTATCTCTATTCAACGCATTAGCTCAAATGGTAGGATGAATAGAAGTACGTTGTACTCGACTTTTCGCTTCGCTCAAACGCGAGCATTTTACATTTTCCAGGCAAAAAGTCTAACTGTACTGCTTCTTAGGAACGAAGCAAAGATGGTGATACTTACTTAAGCGCAATCCAGTCACTCTAAGTCGAGTTATCAACGAAATAGTGTGACAACCCGACTAATGAGATGCATAAGGGCTCGTCTACCCTATATGCCGTTCTCGTGAATCGATTACGTGGCTGGAATTGTCAATAATTCTTTTGCAAGCACGCATTGAATGATTAAATATTTGAAATTAACCCTCAAAAAGGCAAGCGAAAATTGTGACTTCATAAAGCATCGCTTCTAAGACCCAATTAAACCAAGAGCCTTTTTTTGTCGTTTTACCAGTGAGAAAATCGAAAGCCCGAAAACGCTCGATCATTTATATTTCGAATTACAAGTTCCTTGAAACTAGAGAACTGTAACTAGCCGAGCCTCTGAGACCCATTGCCTTTTTAAGGTTTAAAATATGACAGAGATGTAATATATAGGTGAACATATTTTTTTAAAAATTTTCTGGCAAGTCGGATCCTAAATAGCAACTCTGACTACGTAATCGTTTCGTGAAAATGATATCTAATACTCTTTGCTATGGTTCCACTCATGAAAATACAGTAAATCTTTTTAACCCTCCGGCACTCCCGCGAGTGGCTCCCCGAATGAGCAGCCGCTGGTGCTGGAATAAGATTTCGCTAGAGTTTCGGAAGGTGTTGCACAAAATACAACGGTGCGAGTGCCGGAGGGTTGAACGTCTCTAGTGGTCACTTTCCAAATCCTGTTAAATAATGAATAACTCGTAAGTTTCAGATAATAGAAATTCAAAGTTCACGATTTATGTGTGTATTTATTACTCTCAATGATTTTTAGAATATTCGACACATGGAAAAAATCGCTAAAAAAGTTATGCTGAAAAAGTCGTACTTATTTTGTTACAAAATGCAAAACATACATGGCCAAAAAGTATTTTTTTATATACAGGCCGGTGGATGCCCGTTGTGAGTAGTATGTTTTCTTGTAGTACTTGCCACTGTCTTTCTCATAGAATCGAAATGTCTTCCACATATTTCCACATCTCTTAGTAATTGACGTTCAAAATGGCGGTATTTTACCCCCTTTATTTAATACCTCTTAAGTTTTGAAATAAAAAATGTTGACGACGAATTTCTTAGTTCCGACAACTTCATAGAACATGTGAAAAATGGCAAAAATCTCTTTTCTATCTCACTTTTAGGTGGATTAATCACAATTCAGTATACATAAAAGAAAGGGGGCTTCTATTCTGAAAAAAGTGTTCCTAACACACCAAATCGCTAAAATCCTACAGCACCATCAATTAAACGCACGTTTTGGTACCATTGCGACCACTGTGCGTCGGGGGGTTACGCTCTCGTTAAAACGATACATATCCACACAACTCGTTCATCATCACCCCGTATGCGATTACGAAAAGAGAGAGAATCGGAAATCGCAAATTTTTAACGCACTCCGAATTGCCGATGCAGTGAGTTAATGAGTGCCATCGAACATATTCGGCAGCGAACATGTTCGTTCGGAAAAATGATTCAAATCTTCGTGTGTAATCCAGAAATCGAACAATTGAAGAATGTGACTGGCTGCTGGCCTGAAAATATCGGAAGGAACAGAGGTAGGAGCCAGTGTCTGTCTGTACAACGCATCGAGTGAGAACTTCTGCTGTGTAGGTTCAACTCGCAGCCATTTCCTTTCTGCGTGTTACTTTTATCATGCGCTCAGGGTTGCCACTGTTCTACCCGAGCAGAAGAAAATAACTTCAGAATACCAAATTCAGGTATACTGTACCCAATACTTGAACAACACAATAAGGTATTGAGGAGCCTTGCATAAGAGGTAAATTACCTGAAATAATAACTGAGACATGAACTACGAATAACTAGTTGGTAATTAAACGAGTTATTATAATACCTGAATAATAACAAAACTTTTTTAACCTTCCAATAACAAAATTCACTGTATGAAGGTATTCAATGAGGTAATGATTTGGTATTTGTAAAAATCACTGGAATACATAAATAATACTAGAATAAAGTATCATACCTCATTGAGGTATTAGGCAGGTATTGAAAAATGTGTCTTCGATACCTGCGTGATACCTCAATGAGGTATTAATAATCAATTGGACAGCTATTTTCTCCTGGTCGGGTAAGCCAATCAATAATATCGAAAATTGCGCGCTTTATAGCGTATTATTGTGCGAATATAACTCACTACTTTCGGTGATATGTATTTGCATAGAACCGGCAAAATATCTATGGTCGCCAATGAATTTTCCTGTTTTAAAATGTAATGATAATATCTTTTGCTTCAATCATTTATTTATCGACGTTTAGGTGCACTCTTAGAAAAAATCATGTAAATTTAAAGCTACTAGGATGTACATAAAGGGAGCGCCCCGATTGACATAAATTTACGTCTATTCTAAACTTCACATGACATTGAAATCTCAAAATAATACTTTACATAAGATTATGTAAGTAAGAAAATTACACAAGTTTATGCTTCGAGATGTTGTCATTGTAGATGTAATGTTAAACAATTTCCGTTGCATTCTTTCATTGGAAAATTATCCAGAATGTATTGTACGGACTACACAACCCAGTAAATTCAAATACTGGGTAAACTATAGGATTTCGAAAACATTATGACAATACATCGATAATTAATTAGTATGTTTTATAATTCTAGAGAAAACTTTCAATAGGACGTAAGTAACAATGAGAGATTCTCTTTGAGGTCTTTCTCTTCTGTTCATTACTCGGCCATTTCAACATTTACTACTCTACTCTTTGCAAAATATTGTAGTAAAAACCGTCGGCTTTCGATATGTACTGGAAAATTAGTACAAAGTGTTGTAATGACGTCGTAATAAACGAAAGAGAAAGTAAACAAAGAGAGACTCTCAATGTTACTTACGTCCTATTGAAAATTTTCTCTAGAATTATTCCAAAACTCCGTTGTGTAAAGAGCACAACCGATCATTGTGCATTGATAACGTTGTCCATTTGCTCTTTCACAATGAAGTTGCCTGAAATGCTTGCGATAAGCAATAACATATGATTTGAGCGTCACTTCACATGCAAACGCACGCTTGAATAGTTTAAGACTGCAATGAATGCGAATGTATTTTTGGTAAGCAATTGCATTTTCACACACAAGTTTGCAAACTTAGCTATACCCTACCCCCCCTCCCTGCCAGGCATGCACAAGAACGGTGTTGCTCCGTGTTCTATTGCTGTGCACTGACTCATAATGTGTCAGCGTTAAATTCATTGAGCTAGTGCTTGCGCTGGTTTCCTATGAGCTAGAGTTAGCAAGTAGCACGAGCACCGATGAGCTCGTGCCAGTTTACCGAGCTGGCTCATGGTGCTAACTTATCGTGCTAACTCGTTGTGCTAGCTCTTCGAATCTCACAGCTTGAGCACGAAGGTTACCTAGCACGAGCGGTGTCAGTGCTTATTGCTTTTGGTTCGTTCAAAGCGGCCGCTCAGCTCGTGTTAGGCTCTCGTGCTGTGCTTCATGCATCCCTGCCCCCTGCCACCTTAGTCAAAGAACATGTAAATTTGCGTTTCCCAAACCACAGCATTCAGTTTCTTTCAGCATGTTTTACAACTTTACTAACCTAAATTTAGAGTCACGAAGCATACCTCAGACTTTGGTGTAAAAGTGGGTCATGAAACATTATACTATAAATACTCTTGCATGGGGATTCAATATACATGAAAAGAAACATAAAATTAAGTCATATTGCCATTTCAATCCCAAAATATTTATGTGAAACAAGATTTACGTCACATGTAAAATTCATTATTTTTAAGAATGTGGTTTTGGCTTGAGACGAAGCAGGGCCAGGTTAAAACTCAAATTGATGTCAAAATAAATTAAGTGATAACAGTTCCGGTTGGAAGCTGACTCAGTTTCGGGATCAAGCAAAAACGACATTCGTGCTAGGGCATACGAGTCCGGCGTATGAAGTTGATACCTTTTTGTGTGCATGGAATTAGACGTGAATAAATAGATAGAAAGGGAAGAATATGTATCTACTGATATTTTATTAGATGAATCGAAATTTTAAAGACAGTTTACCAAACATAAATTAGAATGAAATACTTTTAAGTGTATTAGGTTTATTGGAACTCATAATTGGAATGTGGATTGCAATGAATTTAGTGACAAGGATCTCCGTTCTTGCGAAATATTGTGTTATATTATCGTTACCCCTTCCTCCCCATATTATTTATAAACAACGTTTCTAAACAAATATAACTCATACCGGCTTGAACCTTCGTTCGAACCGGTCACAAATCTTGATAGCTCCTGGTTTACCTAGAGTTTTTCAACAGCAACGGTCTTTCTCAAGGCTACCTATATTTTCGCTCGATCAGTCTTTTTCAAGACTACCTACTTTTTCTACTCAATCAGTCTTTTTCAAGACAAAAACATTTTTCAAGAACAATTCAGCCTAAAGAAATATTTAATTCTTCCAACATACCTGGGTCCTCCCAGAAAGGCCGTGTGCCAAAAATTAAAGCTAAACGGAAAAGGGTATCTTCTCCACCCGAAAATTCAATTGACAGCAGCAAATCATTCGATGTTTTATCCGAATGTGAAGCTGATGAAAATTCTAAATTTTCTCGCATTGCGCATAATGCCAATGAGAAGAAAACGCAATCACCTCCACCTATAACAGTGATGATCTCCGACTTCAAAACCTTTCGAACTAAGCTTTCGACGTTCCTTCCCGACGTAAAAGTCTCTTTTCAGATTGGCCGAAGAGGAGAATGTCGAGTTACAGCGGAGGAATTGATTGGCCACAAACGACTACTGCAGTATCTTACGGAGAAGTTATATAAATTTTATTCATATGATTTCAAGACAGATAGACCATTCAAGGCAGTCTTGAAAGGGCTACCTCAAGGTCAAAGTTTGGATGAAATATCCAACGAATTGAAAAAATTACTTGGCTTTTCTCCTTCACAAGTTATTCTTATGAAGAGAAAGACTACCGGCGATGACACGCCAGTACGCTCTGGAATTATCCAGGAGCTATATTGAATTCATTTTAACCGTATTGAGGTTAATAATTTGAAAGTAATTGAAAAAGCACGTTTTATGTTCCACGTGCGAGTAAAGTGGGAACATTATAGACGACATGGGGATCGAATTCAAAATCTGACCCAGTGTCGTAGATGCTAAGGCTTTGGGCGCGGCACAAAAAATTGTCATTTAGATTCCAAGTGTATGATCTGTGGTGATAAATCGCACACGAAAGATACTTGTCCGGTGAGAAAAACCACAAAAAGTTTCAAATGCGCTAATTGTATCGAAAATCATAAATCGAATTTCTGGGGTTGTTCTGTTCGAGAAAAAATTATAAATTCTCGTTCTACTTCTTCAGGTACACTTCAAGAAAACACGCCCAAATGTGTTAATCCGATTCAAAATAGATTAACAACTTCTTCTACCTCCGTCACACCATCCTACAATGGTGTGTCATCTTATGCTTCAGTCGCATGTAGCAATGCCAAAATAACGGCTACAACTACCACGCCCTCAATCTCGTTTGCACCCAACGCTTCCTTTAGTCCAATGGATCTAGGTAGCGTAACGGAAGAAATTTTAAAATACCTACAGGAGTCTATGTTACCTATGATGATTTCCATGTTAAATTCTACCTCCATGTTTGAAGCTTTTCAAGCGGGTTGGGAATTTGCTAACAAAATTGTAATGAAATTAAAGTTTAACAATGACTTTAAATAATCATTTAAATTTATTAAATTGGAATGCTCGTTCATTAAAAACGTGCGAAGACGAATTTTTCAACTTCTTGAGGATACATAATGTGCATATAGCCGTTGTGACCGAAACTTTTTTTAAACCAAATATTAAATTGAAGACTAACTCTAATTTTGTTATTCATCGATTTGATCGAATTTTTGGATTCGGCGGAGGAATCGCAATAGCGGTTAATCGCAGGATCAAACATTCCGTTACGCCGTCTCTTGACACCAAGGTGATTGAGAGTTTGTCGAAGTTGAAACTGATCTTGGTATCATTTTTATTGCTGCAGCCTATTTGCCTTTTCAGTGCACTGGCGAGCAAATTAATTTCTTGAAGGGAGACTTAAAAAAACTTACAAGAAATCGGTCGAAATTCTTCATTATCGGTGATTTTAACGCCAAACACCGAGCCTGGAATAATGCTCATAGCAATTCCAACGGTAAACTACTTTTTAATGATTGCTCTGCTGGTTATTATTCAATTTTGTTCCCGAATTGTCCTACGTGCTATTCGTCTGTAAGGAATCCATCAACAATTGATTTGGTTTTGACAGATCAAAGTCACCATTGTAGCGAATTGATTACACATGCTGACTTTGATTCTGATCATCTTCCAGTAACTTTTTCACTTTCTCAAGAAGCTGTTTCCAATCCCATTAGCTCAGTGTTCAATTATCACAAAGCGAATTGGGAAAGGTACAAAACTTATATTGAGAATAATTTTAATCATGACCTTGATTTACAAAATAAAGCTGACATTGATACGACATTACAAAATTTAAGTATATCTATAGTTGATGCTAGAAATTTATCAGTACCAACGACACAGAAAAAATTTAATACTCCTATTATTGACGTCGATCTTCAACTTCTGATTCGCTTGAAGAATGTTCGAAGACGTCAATATCAACGTTCTCGTGATCCTGCTATGAAATGTATCTATCAGGATCTACAAAAAGAAATTAAGCATAGATTCACACTCTTAAGAAATGAAAATTTCGCGAAAGAATTTGAACAAATCAAGCCAAATTCTAAACCTTTCTGGAAACTTTTTAAGGTTCTTAAGAAACCTCAGAAACCAATTCCAGCTTTGAAGGAAGGTGACCACATACTTCTTACAAACGAAGAAAAAGCTGAAAAACTTGCTCAGCCGTTTGAAAGCGTCCATAATTTTAATCTCAACGTTGTGAGTCCTATTGAAACCGAAGTCTTACAAAAATATGAAAACGTTTCAAATCATGTATTGTCTCTAGACGATATTGTTGAAACAAACTATGATGAGATCAAATCCATCATAATAAAGTTAAAAAATATGAAAGCTCCAGGTTATGATGGAATTTTCAACATTCTTAAAAACCTTCCCGAAATCACCATGAGATACTTGGTCAAAATATTCAACAAATGTTTTGAATTAGCTTACTTCCCTGAAAGATGGAAAAATGCCAAGATTATTCCTATTTTGAAGCCAGATAAAAACCCAGCAGAAGCATCTAGCTATCGACCAATTAGCTTATTCTCTGCTATTAGTAAATTATTTGAAAAAATCATCCTAACTAGAATGATGTCACATATCAATAAGAATTCCATCTTTCTTCCTGAGCAGTTTGGATTTCGTATTGGACATTCAACTACTCATAAACTTGTGAGAGTAACTAACATGATAAAGGCAAATATCTCAGAGGGCTATTCCACTGGAGTTGCTCTTCTAGACATCGAAAAAGCTTTCGGCAGTGTTTGGCACAAATGTTTAATTACCAAAATGTGGGATTTCAATTTTCCAATTTATATAATAAAAATAATTAAAAATTATCTTACTAACCGTACCCTACAGGTTTCTTATCAGAATTGTAAATCTAATAAGCTACCCGTTAAAGCAGGCGTCCCTCAAGGATCAAGCGTCGCAACAATACTTTACAATATTTTTACCTCTGATCTTCCAAATCTACCTACAGGCTGTAAAAAGTCACTTTTCTGTGATGATACTAGCATCTCAGCCACTGGGAGGAGTCTTCGTATTATCTGCAGTCGACTGCAACGAAGCTTGAATATTTTCAATGATTACCTGAAAAAATGGAAAATTTCCACTAATGCAGCGAAAACACAATTGATTGTGTTTCCGCATAAGCCAAGAGCTTCTTCTCTTAAACCAAATAATAACCATATTATTAAATTTAATGGTTTGAATTTAACGTGGACAGATCAAGTTAAATACTTGGGTTTGATTTACGATAAAAAACTCACTTTTAAGGATCACATTGAAGGAATCCAAACAAAATGCAACAAATATATAAAATATTTGTACCCTCTTATAAATAGGAATTCTAGGTTCTGCCTAAAGAACAAACTATTAATTTATAAACAAATATTTAGACCGGCAGTGCTATATGCAGTGCCAATCTGGGCAAGTTGCTGTGCTACTGGGAAGAAAACGCTTCAAAGGATTCAGAATAAAATTCTGAAAATGATTTTGAAGCGTCCTCCCTGGTTTAACACAAATGAGTTGCACAGACTTGCAAACATAGAAACATTAGAAATTATGACGAACAGTATTATAAGCAACTTTCGACAAAAATCGTTGCAATCTTCAATTGTAACGATTAGCTCTCTTTATAGTTTATAAGTTAGTTTATAAGATTTGTTTAGCTCCTTATTCAGATCACAAGTAGGTTTAAAACATCCTACTGAAAAAAAATACTTAACTGCGGAAGCATATTATAACTTAATAATAATTAACTGAATCATGTAAACAATAGGGATGAAAAGTCACCACTTGTGGCTGAACACCCAATATACTAAATTAGAAATGTAATGCAAACAAAACAATATAATCAAAAAGAAAATAATACAAAAAAAAAACAAATATAACTTTTTTTTGGGAAAGATTTGTTCACAAAAATAGGTAATTTTAATAACTGGGCCTAATCATTCATTTGAGCGCTTACAGTTACAAGTATTATCTGTAGAGCGTCAGTTATTGCTATTAGTCTGAAAGGATTCCGCCGAAGTACTGCCGCTAGGGACATTTTCAGTTAGCAATAAAAATGAAATTTTTAGATATCTTCGTTATCTTGCATTATTATTGAAAACTGATGAAGCCCATAAATTTAGACTATCTTCGTCTATCTTTCCCATGCATTTGGACTATTGGACAATTGGGCAACCTAAAGCATTGTGATAGAAGCATCAATCTTGGTAATCACAGGTTTTTAATGTTTCATGATACCAATTACCCAAAAAAAAAATTATCCATAAAAGGGTTTCGAGTGATCTTTGTGAATCAATTTGTTTCTAGAGATCATTTAAGAACAGGTGATGGAAAACGTGTGCAGCTTTCGTGGCTATATATAATTCCAAACATAATAAATGGTTAACAAAATTTCGATGAGCCTCAAATTGGTAAAAATCTCAATATTTTCAAATCGATTGGAATTTATGATTCGGACAAAATCGGTTGAATTGGAATCTAATATTAAAAATATACTCCATGTTGTATAATACTATAACAGAAACTTGGTTAAATCTCACGGTATAAAGTTACCCAAGATTCAAAATTGGAAAAATGTTACATGGTTAATTTCACGAAGATGTGAATATTAATCCAGGTCGCCATTCTATGGCTCTGAGTCCTGTGTGAATTATATCAGACTTCAAACTGATAACAGGTCTATTCGCATTAAGTTCAGAGCTAAAAAATGTGAACAACCTTCAGGCAGCACAGAAAAGCTATTAGGGAAACTTGGAGTCTCAAACCAAAATACATCTTTGAATTTATATAAAAAATTGTATGTTCAATAATGTTCTCGAGTGGTGTCAGAGGGAAGAAGTGCTAACGAAGAAATTCAGCTATCTGCACAGATTAGTGTTCATTGCAATGACTGTGGCATATACGACATACCAAATCTCCACATTTAGAGGTGTCTCCAATCAAAAATCATATTTTTGCTATGTTTCCATAGCAATTTCACTTATTCTGAGGTTTTACCCTCACAAAACAAAAGATGTTGTTCCTTAGACATATCTTACATGTTTTAACAGGTGAACATAGCTCTATTCGCAATAGAAAATTTGTTAACTGGATTTTTACATAGAAAAGTGATTTTTCTTGGTTTAGATATACTAAACCAAGAAAAATCACTACTAATTTTCCTTGGTTTTGATATACTTTTCAATATAAAAATCCAGTTAACAAGTTTTCTATTGCGATTAGAGCTATGTTCACCTGTGAAAACATGTTAAGGTTGCACAGAGAATGCGCAAAATTCGCAAACGAAAAAAGCAGTTTTTTTCCACACCGTATGTCAGATCTTCATAAAAATCAATCAGCGTATGTAGAATGTTGTTACAGTACTGCTGATTGATTTTTATGAAGATCTGACATACGGTGTGGAAAAAAACTGCTTTTTTCGTTTGCGAATTTTGCGCATTCTCTGTGCAACCTTAAGATATGTATAAGGAACAAGCTTTGATGATTTGTGGGCATGTAGGGCCTATTAAATCAGAGTGTAAGTGATCGTACTATGGAAACATAGCAAAAACATTATTTTTGATTGGAGACACCTCTTAATCATTTACAAATTAAGTTTTTTTTATTTCGATTATGGAGGTTTTAACCTTAAGGTCATTCGCCTCTTCGGGTTAGAAAAATCTCTTATGAAAAATTTCTAACCCTATGTGCGGGGTCGGGACTCGAACCCAGGTGCGCTGCGTACAAGACAATCGATTTACCAACTACGCTACACCCACCCCGTAAACAAATTAAGTCAATTTTGGCTAAAGCTTCGCAATTTACACCTAGAACAAAAATTTTGGGTGACCCATGTAAATTTTTAAACTTTTTAAAAAATGTGGAGAATTTTAAATAAAATAAAATAAATACAATTAAATTAAATTAAAGGTCCAGAGGTAGAGTAAAATATACTGCACTAGACTTCAATGAAGTTCAAGCATAATTTTTGGCCATCCTGAAAACAGAATGATACTTTCATTTGATAAGTACCATTTAGTATTCTTTATGCTCCCATTAGCGCTTGTACATGTTGAACATTCTTCTAAAGTTTCAGCTTTTTTAGTTATACCGCTTTGAAGTTGAAAAGTGTTGCAAGTATCCCCGTTTGACGGTACCTACCTTGAATAAAACAGGTACTCTAGGAAAAAGTTGGACATTTAATAGTTAAGAAATTACCGAAACAAATTTTTATATATACATTCCAATTTTACCATTCTCGAATATGCTAATACAAATACCGTACTGATTGTGGAATTAACTCTCAATCACCAAGCTTCGGGTCAACGCGTTAAGCCACGAAAATGAACTCGGTTGTAACCAGTTGTGTCTACAGTTCAGTGCAAGGGATAGTGAAAAACATTTGACCGGATATCAAGTGGATACCGTAACCTGAAGGAGCAAGATGAGCGCCTCATCGAAACTTTCCTTTAAACTAAAGGCTTCAATGGGCTTATCATTTTTCCTTTCTTCCAAACGTGACAATATGTTGTCATTGTCAGGAGAATATCTCCGGATACGTATCTGGATTGCATCGGTGCATTAACAATCACCAACATAATGTAACCAACAAAAATGTACATTTCTTACAAAAGAAATGTATAGGATTCGCTCAAACTTTGAAAACTTTTTCCGAGGCCCGGAGGGTCGATTCTCATATACCAATCGACTCAGCTCGACAAATTGAGACAATGTCTGTATGCGTGTGTGTATGTGTGTATGTGCGTATGTATGTATGTACAAAATGTCATGTAATTATCTCAGCAATGGCTGAACCGATCTTAATGAAACTAGTTTCAAATGAAAGGCCTAACGTTGCCATTTGACACTATTATTTTGGATTTTCGATATGTTGTTTCCTTTTTGAGATATGGGTGATTTTGTCAAAACACAGCAGGTTTTTTTGCAATTAACCTTCGAAGGATACAATATTGTCCCACAAACTGCACACAAATAGAAAGCTTATTAAAATACCTTTCGAACTGGCTATAGATTGTCAAAATCCGTGCACGAGCGGCGGAGATATTAAACATTTTGTATTTTTAGTCCTCGCTTACCAATTTCCACTAACTAAAAATGAGATTGTTTCATACAGAGTATTGCTTTACTGGTGTTTTAGGGGCAAAACTAAACCACAATATATACGCGAACGGAGCTCTTAGTGGAATGTACGTAATGTTTCAAAGATTTTCTTCCATTTAATTCCACTATGTTTATTTAGTTAGATGCACTTGCACTTCACTATTTAACAGATACCGGTATTTCGATTACTACTTGTAATCTTCTTCAGTGTTTGTATCAGTCTATCACTAAACCGATTTTGAATATCGGGGTATGAAACACATCTACGTGATTCAAGGAATTCGATGTTGAGAACATTTTGTGAATTACCTTTATAGTAAATTAACTATTTCTCAAAAATCAATATATAAGTTCACTTCAAAGACAAAATAATGTGTTGATAAAGAAACAGTGAGTTCTAGAATTTATCCCTTGGATTAGGCATTGCGTTCAATCATGAGGTAAATGTTGAATGGTATATCAATACACAGATCAACAATTCACCTAGTAGTGAGATAAATTCCGGTCTGGCAACACTGCAAGCTGCATACAACATCGAGGGAGCTGTGCATATTTATCGATATAATAAAGGAAATACGGATACCTCTGTGGAAAAAGTACATTCGAAGTGATCATTAAGCGCTGCTGAACCAACTGCAATATTATCCAGGCTAACTTAAGTATAAGTCACGTGGAATGCACAACTAAAGTTTGTCACTCTCATGCTGGTAACTATATCCATCCATATGCATGCCGAAATTCAACAATAGGGCTATCTTGCATCTTTTGTACTTTACTGTCATCATTAACCATACGCTGCCGTTAACTGTCTAGTTAGTCACCTGCACTGAATACCTACTATAAATATGTGCGATGAAGCTGTCGTATGTGTTATCTGTGGCCTCGAAGAAAAAGATCCGCGAAAGGTTGTTGAATGTGTCTACTGCCATAAGTGCGAACATTTCAAGTGCAAAAATGTAATCGGGAATGCCGTTCGCAAGTTGCGGGAACAAACATATTTCTGCTCTTCTGAGTGCAACATGATCTTCCAACAATCGACCTGGAATTTGGCGATGGAATCACAGGTGCTGAAAGAGCTACAAAATGTTCTATCTGAGGTGCGAGAGACTCGAACCGAGTTACAAGCCGTAAAATCTACTGTCGGTGATATAGAGAGATTCCAAAGTTTTCTTTCCGAGAAGCTAGATTCCTTACTTGGTGAGATGAAATCGTTAAAGGATGAGCAGTCTGTGAATAAGAAAGATGTTCAGTACCTGCGTGGGAAACAACAGGCAACATCGGATACTGTAGACCAGCTTGAGCTAGAAGTCGATCGTCTTAAGAGAGTCTCAATATCAAAAAATGCTGTAATACTCGTGATCCCAATGAGGAAGAACGAATCTGTGGAAAAAATAGTGTATAAAGTTGCTGCTGCTGTTGGATACCATTTGCCGGTTGGTGCTATTGTGGAATCAAAACGACTCACTAGCAAAGACACTCAACAGCACGATGCAAAAGTAGCCCCTATCAAAGTGTGTTTTGCAGAAGAGCGGTTCAAAGAAGAATTGTTTAGTAAGAAGAAGAGCCATGGTCCACTGACATCAGTTGCTGTTGCTCCAGCTTTCAACTCACCCAGGACAAAAATAATTTTGCGTGATGAACTCACACCATATGTAATGAAGCTGCTTAAAGAAGTACGCGAAGTTCAGAAGCTCGCTGACATCAAATTCGTTTGGCCTGGACGGAATGGAGCGATTCTGACCAAGAAAAATGAAGGTTCGAAGGAAGACATAATTCGTAGTCACTTGGATGTCGAAAAGCTTGGTCAGACAAGTATGAAAAGGTTCCTTAACAACTCTGGCAGAAGCAATTCGGACTCATCGTCACCCATTGGTGAACCTTCCTCGCAGCGTAGGCAATAAACCAAATAATTTGGTATGTTTTTTGAATAAATATTTAAAATGTCGGTGTATAATAATTATTTGTATGATTCTGTGGAAGATTGGTTGAAAAATAAATATATTGATAGCAACCCCAAATCGCTCAAAGTTGCTCAATTAAATATCAGAGGAATGAATGATATATCTAAGTTTGATTGTATTGGGGAGATTCTACAAAAATACAGGATGCGGGTTGACGTGATTGTGCTATGCGAAACGTGGATAAAGGAGGAACGAAAAGGGCTGTTTAAACTTGATGGGTACAGTGGTGTGTTTTCGTGTAGAAGCGAATCACATGGAGGATTGGCGGTTTTCGCTCGTAATGTTTTGAGGTCGGATGTACAACAAGTAGTCGAGATGGATGGATTTCATCACATTCATCTACGGCTTTACTCAACAGGTAGACATATCAATTTCCATGCTATTTATAGACCACCAGCTTTTAACAGTACAAGGTTTATCGCCGAACTGGACCAAGTGTTCTCAAACGTTCGAAACGGGAATGAATGTATAGTAGTAGGAGATAACCAATCCTATCGTTTGTGAGTATCTTAATCTTCTCACTGCTCACAATCTGTTCGTCACCAATCCAAATGTGTCCAGGCCTGCGAGCAACAATATCTTGGATCACTTTGTATGCGGCGAACATCACGCAACTTCTGTTGCCACTGAGACGATAGAGACCGACATTAGTGACCATTGTCTAATCGTTTCGTCATTTAAATTAGATCGCCCAATGCAAACAAGGTAATTGCAGAAAAAATTGTTGACAACAGACATCTTAATGAATGCTTTTCAACTGCAGTCAATGAGTTACCAGTTAGCTTGACTGCAAGTGACAAATTTCTCCACGTAGTAGACTTCTAACACAGTGCACAAGAACTGTAAGCATGCGAGCTAGAGTTAAAGAAAATTGCCCATGGATGACCATAGACATTTGGAAGCTAATGCACATCAAAGAAAATCTTTTGAAAAAGTGCAAGCGAACACCTGGGGACACGAATTGTAGGCAGCTACTGGTACACGTGTCGAGTTTGCTGTGTACGAAAAAAGCTCAAACGAAACGCGATTACTATCAAAACCTACGATTACTTTTGTCATATTGGAAGGAATCTTCGTGCATCGATTCCCAGCGATTGAAATATTGAACGACTGGGTACTCTAACACCACAACCATCCTCTATATATATGAGTCCTGCAACTGTCAATGAATACATGATTTTGATAAACAATCTGGACCCAAAGAAGTCATGCGGACTGGATTTAATTACCCCTTTATTTCTAAAAGAACACCACCAATACTTCGTATTGCTATTAACCAATGTCTTCAATGAAATAATTCAGACTGGACATTATCCAGAATGCCTAAAAATTGCTCGAGTAGTTCCAATCTTCAAGTCCAGTGACCCTAAAAATATGAACAATTATCGCCCGATCTCCTGTCTCTCCATTCTCGACAAGATTATTGAACAGCTACTGGTGAAAAGGATCAACGACTACGTTAACCAATACAAGTTGCTTTATTCCCATCAATATGGTTTTCGAGAAGGTTCGAGCACGTTTGGAGCTACATGTGACCTGGTGGAGGATATATACGATTCCTTGGATAGTAAAAAAGTTGCTGGTGCTCTTTTCATTGATCTGAAAAAGCATTTGATACAATCGATCACAATATTTTGATACAAAAACTGGAATTTCTGGGTTTCAGAGGGATAACCAAAACCCTTATAGAGAACTACCTTAGCAACCGTCGGCAATACGTCGCGATCGGAGATCATAGAAGTGAATTGAGTCATATTTCCACTGGAGTACCGCAAGGCAGCAACCTGGGGCCGGTTCTATTTCTACTCTTCATCAACGATATATCCAAGCTACAGCAAAAAGGAAAATTACGCCTCTTTGCTGACGACACGTCCGTTCTATACCAAGGTGCAAACTGCGACGCAGTTCAGAATAAAATCAAACACGACCTTCACATGCTGCAAGATTTCTTCAATACAAATCTTCTTTCGTTGAATTTGGCCAAAACGAAGTATATATTCCTGCATTCAGCTCGTCGTCGATTACCACCTCGTGCTCCCTTAGAAATACACGGTCACGCAATAGAAGAAGTTTACGAATATCCCTTCCTAGGGTTAGTCATGGATTCAACTACGAGCTGGTTTGCTCACATTAATCAACTCAAGAAAAAACTAAGTTCCTTGTGCGGATTGCTGAGAAGAATCTCACCGTTTGTCCCAAGAAACTGGTTAATGAAGTTGTATTTTGCACACATCCACTCCAGACTCCAGTATTTGGTTGCCATCTGGGGTTCTGCCGGCAAAACGCGACTGAAAGAGTTACAAGTACTGCAAAATAGATGTCTAAAAACGGTCTTAAAGAAACCCTACTTGTTTTCAACTGTTTCACTGTACGACGACCCCAACAGTTCAATACTTCCTGTAAGAGCCTTGTATGAGATGCAGCTTATGGTACTCATGAAACAAATAGTGTCAACAACAACAACCGTTCATCACAATTTGCCATTGAGATGGATCAACAACGACCGCGCTACCAGGCAAACTGGCAACTTGTTCCTTACCGGGCCCAGAACTGAGATGGGGAAGAAAAAGTTTACATATATTGCCAGTAAACTCTACAATGCTCTGCCGAACACCTGTAAAGTAGAGGTGTGCGCCGATGCATTTTTAATCGGCGGCGGAGTAAGCGACATTTTTGGCCGGCGTTGGCGGCATCACGCCGTTGGACCCTATCGGCGGCGGCGCGTCGGCGTGTGTCGCCGTGACGAATATTGACGCCTATGTAACTAAAAAATATTCTTGACAATACGTTTCCCAAATTTTCGGTTTCAATTGTAACAGACTTCACAGCACATACAAACAAACGTTACAGATTAACCCTCTAGTTCCCAACATTGCCTCTAGGCGGTCTCTTTTTTAAAAATCTAAATAAGACTACTAAAACATGATTGTATGTTGTCATCTGCACTACTATTTCTTCCCAACGCTCACACCTTTCATACACACACATTGTTTGAATAATCGTAGCTTTCTGTTAAAGGCAATTGAAGCTCAAAGTTGAAAATTAGATGAAAACGCGGAAAAATAACTATTTTGTGTTTAGTGGTAATCTTCATTAAACAAATTTTAACTATTTTTGGAAATTTTAATAACTACAACAAATATTTTTGAGTAGCCTGTTAGTAGCATTTTACTGTAGATGTGAATTGGTTTAGTGGAATAATTCGGAAGTTTAGCTTTTTTTTTGTAAAACACTTTACCCGCCTAAAGGCGGTGTTGGGCACCTTGGCGAATATTTTTTTAATCTTTTGTGATTACTTATCGTACCGAAACTAGCTTTATGTGCAATTTTAGCTGAAAAGAAGCATGTTTTAAAATTTTTGGGTGAATGCTGCAGTTAGAATATGGATGTCCTTATCATTTAATTATATTTAGGGGAGTCTGGGGTAAGTTGGCGGAATCTTTTTTCCCCTTTTGTCTTTGACATATGGCGCTGTTTATAGTCCTGCACTTCAAGTACTGTGTAATTCATTCTCCCATGTACTTATGTTGCATTACATTCTGTTTCGTTCACGTTAAGCATTAAGTTTTCGAGCATATTAGAGTGAAGAGCCCATTATAGTCACATTAGGGAGGGTGCCTCACTATTTCATTAATTACTCGGAATACAATTGATGCAATGCGTATGAATTGGCACCAGTATATTTGCTTTCCAATGCGTTGAACAAAGATGGCTAACGCTGCCCTAATCACCGGCTTCACATGGTTAGGGTAAAAATAGGCTCATTGCCTTAGGTAAAGCTTTTAAATTTCAGCATTTTTTGTTATTTAGAGCTAGTTCAAAGCTATTCCACGAATGGCTAAATTTTTCGATAGCGCGCGAAAAGAACTTTCCGTGGCCGTATATACAATATACGTAACCACAAACAAAATTTGTTCTTTTTTGTTTGTTTACTTTGGAATTTCAACTGAAGAATCTCAAAAATTCTCTTTTACACGATTTTCTTAAATTAAAAAATAAAACATGATACCAGCATCTCCCCTACTATACATTAGAAGTCAAGAATTAAACAAAGCATTAGAGAAATACTCCTTAGCTTGGGTAATTTGCGTTCTGATGGAGTCCAAAATATAAACCATCTGAATTCGCTTATGTTGAAGTAACTAGAAGAAAAAAAGTTTTTGTTTTTTATTCGCCCAGGTGCCCAACACCGCCTCTAGGCGGCCTACTTATTTTAAGGCTTTAATGAAAAATCCACTGCTTACATGAATTTTCAACATTTTTTTTCGTTTTTCTCATCACGAAACCCACCTACAAAAGTTTTATCAAGCCAAATATAAATTTGGGCACTAGAGGGTTAAAGAAAATCTAAAAAAATCATCGCCCACGATCTACTAGCGACATCTGTTGAACACATTGCACAATATGTAATTCTCACAACCATATCAATTTTTTTTTCAACTGAAGCTCCAATCCTGCTTGCCAAATGCAAGATATTAAATGAAAGGTGGAACTATTTTTACAGTTGTAAAATTTGAAGAACGAAATAGAAAAATTGTAGATGTCGCATACTACGACTTCGCATGAAATAATGATTGCAATGGACAAATTTGAAGAATGCAGAGTAACGACTGTATTTCAATGACCCATAATAATTATTTATTGTTGTATATTTGGGAAATTAAGCAACGGTAAAACAGTTTTTGTTTTGTTTGAGGAAATTAATTGTTGTTGTCGATTCATTGTTTTTTTGTTTCTATTTAGTCATCTTTACCGTAAGCCCGGGGACAATTGACAGCTCCCATATATTGAATTCATAAGCAAATTTTGGGATGATTTGGTGATGTCATGACGGCTCGAATGGAGCAAAATTTGAAAAAGGCTCATCCCATTTATTATTTTCCATATCTGTGGAAAATAATCAATTTAAGCATTTCTACCACTTCTTTTTGCTGCTAGAATTCTGATATAAACACAAATTCTATTCAAAATGAATTGTTAAGCTTGGTGGTGATGTACTTTCATTGGCAAAAATATTTTTCATTTACATTTCTCGAGATGAAAAGCACCAATGATTTAACGATTTCAAACTTCACACAACAAGAAAACCAAAACATGTTTAGGAAGGAAGAGAGCCGGTTGTTAAAAACAACGACTTCCAGCTAAATATATAATAAGATTTATGTAACTTTGCTGACGGTTTTCAGTTAGGGATAAATTTATTCTCTAATAATAGTTTTCTTTATTCATATTTTGGAATAAGCTTTTTTAAATGTTGTTCTAGCCGCATTGGCGGCGTTCATAACACACGTAACGAAACACGAAAACTTTTTTGTTTTGTTGTTCGTGGTACTCATACAGAGAAGGCATAATAGCGCCACCATCAAATCTGTGGTGCATATATGAAACAAGCACTATCTGTCAAGTTGTCCCTGGGTTGTTTACCGTCGCCCTTTTAGAATCCCGCAGATATCAAGTACCCTAACACGAGGCGTTATTATTGGCATTACTGCACAGAAATATCACTTTTAATAATCGTGTAAGGACACCTTTCAAGGTAGACCCATTACTTCATTTTCCAGGCTGGTGTTTACTTTTACTTCTTGTAAGTACAAAATCGCCACGATGATAAGGAATACGATTCCCTGGCACTACATTTTCTTACAACGTACGATCTGCTTCTACCTTGAGTGCAAAGTATGCTCGATGTGCTGGAATCATACAGATCGACACCCTGACGAAACCTAAATATACAGTTACTATCAATCATATTCATTCCACGACTTGACGTGTTAGCTCCTGTTAGGTTGAAACTGATCACTAAACAAGTATGATTGAAAATGGTCTGAGCGTATCCCTAGTTTTCGTAGCATCTGCACCCCGCCAATTTCTCCAGCAGTTCCGGGGACCAACAAATTCTAATCCATTGCATACATTCGATACACCGAATCAATTAAATTACTAACATCCTGTTATGTGCTTACTCACCGATCGCCATCGTGTTGTAACTTAAGAAATGGTTGTGAGCAACTCCCACCTTGGGCTCTTCGACAAGAAGAAATTTCACATTTCCGGCCCATATTGTTTGTTTTAGTTTGCATGAGATTAAAAAAACCGTAACGTTTTCGGGTGGGTGCGAAAACTAAGTAACGCATTTTGCTCTGTGTCAAAATCTCTTCACTAACGCCACCGATTTGTAATTGAAATCGACCGTTTTTTCTACGATTGATGAAAATTCATCTCGTGTTACGTCTTATTTGTCTGTGATATCGGGCTTGTGCAATTGACACTGAAAATCTTTCTTGAGTGGGGCTAGATCACACGATGATAATTTATGAGACTAGAAATCTTACCCTCTTTTTTTCGTAAATTCTCGTCGTGTTATCGTGATATTGAGGAATTCCACGAAGATCCGTCCGAAAATCTTTAAAATCGTGACCGACCATCTTAGATTCCAATGCAACTTTACACGTTTCACCGTCATGCAAGACTAAATATTTTCCTAAGGTAATAAGATTATTTTGACTCCAGAGCAACTTTTCAAAATGGCGTAAACGTTTATACGTGTATGAATTTCAATTTTTTTTTTGTTCGATTACTGCATTTTATACAGCAAAACTATCTGAGAACGAGTTACAGGGAATGAATACTCTGCCCGAAAAAAAATATACACTGAAAAAAATGTTGTGTAATTTTTCAAAAAAACAAAAATTTATGATAAAAATTTAAATTGCGAAAAAACCCATTTTTTTTTAATTTTTTATATTTTGTTACCAAAAACCTAAAGAGAATAGAAACATTTTGAATGTGATTGCATGATGGAGAAAAAATCGGTAAAAAGTTTTCCTAACAATAACTTCGTACATGTTTTTAAATTTCATACGACAATACAAAATTGTAATTCTATTACAGAATATAATTCTAAGCACCATTTAAAATCAAAATGCATTTAACAAAAATCTTCCAAAATGCGATAGTTTTCGAGATATTTGAAATTTTGCTCCTTCAAAAACAATTAATTCGTGTAATTATGCTCTTTTTTAAAGTTATTCGCGTTACCCCATCAAAAAATGTCAAAAATTTAATGTTTATCGTTTTAAAGACGTAAAACCAACTTTTTTAGTGTATTTGGATCCTGGAGAAGCTTTCAATAAAAAAGTTTTCCTAACAACAACTTTTGACATTTTTTTATAAATCTTACTATTTGCAGTCAAAAATACAATTTTCTTTTTGAATATGATTCTAAACGCCATTTTAATTCGAAATGCTCTTAATAAAAATTTTCTAAAATGTAGCAGTTCTCGAGATATTTTAACTTTTGTTTTAACAACACAATTATTTTGTTTTATTACGACCTTTTCATAAGTTAGTCGCGTTTCTCCATGAACAATAATAGGTTATTCAAAAGGCCCGTAAACTTTCGTGCAACTTTCTATTTGACATCAAGGCGATATTGTGAAACATTTTAAAGTTACATGAAAACAACCAACATATGATTCAGCTATATAGTTTAATCAACAGACCCTATGGTTGAAATATATTTTGGTTGCTCCAATCCAATTGACGACCACTAATACCAAATAATGATCAATATGTGATAAATCATGAATCAGTTAACGTCGTATATTCGGTCCATAGACAATGTTCGTAGATTTGTGGATAAAATTATGAGTCAACAATTTTAGAGTTCGCGAATTGTCGGCGTGGGAAAAATGCAGCGGCGGCGCGCCGCCGATCTACCGTTCGGCGTCGGCGTACGTTAAAAATTACCGGCGGCGGCGGCGGCGCACAGGTCTACTGTAAAGCAACAGGGAGCACAAAATTCTTCAAAATTACGTTAAAGCTATCCATCAAACAAAACATCTCCCGCTACTTGACTTGATTCTTCTCGTCATTGATTCGATTCTTGTTTTTTGCCTTTCGCAATAGAAAGGTATTGCAATTGCTCTGAAAACCGACTTTTTAACGGAGGCCCGGAGGGCCGAGTGACATATACCATTCGATTCAGTTCGTCGAGTTCGGCAAATGTCTGTGTGTGTATGTATGTGTGTATGTATGTATGTGTGTATGTATGTATGTATGTGTGTGTATGTGTGTGTGTATGTGACCAAAAATGTCACTCATTTTTCTCAGAGATGGCTGAACCGATTTTGACAAACTTAGTCTCAAATGAAAGGTGCAACGTTCCTATAGGCTACTATTGAATTTCTAATGGATCTGACATCCGGTTCTGGAATTACAGGGTGATGAGTACGAACACGCAGAAAATGTCGATTTTAATAAATTCTGCAATGAATGTATAAAGGTGAACATTTTTCCAAAATATGACAACAACTGCTTCGATTTGTAGTATTAGGTCACTAACATCCATTCAAAGTCTATTTGGCCACATCGGCCACCATCATCGGATCCGGAAGCCCCGGCGGAAGTATCTAAATTCAGAACAACAGTCACATCGGTTTCTCGGAAATGGCTAGACCGATTCGACTAAACTTGGCCTCAAATGAAAGGTATTGCGTCCCCGTAAATGGCTATTTAATTTCATCCCGGTTTCGGAGTTACAGGTTGTGGCGTGCGATCACATAGCAAATTGTGATTCAAACCGATACTCCGATGAAAGCAAAAAAGGTAAAAATTTCGCTAAAATGTCTCTCAAACAACTTTGCTGTTCTAGGTTACTGACGGCCAACCAAACTTTCGTTGACTACATTGACCACCATAGACGGTTCCGGAAGTGCCCGGGAAAAGCTGCCATCTTTCAAAATTTACGAACTCACATCAGTTTCCCGGAAATGGTTTAGCCGATTTTCGCAAACTTAGTACCAAATGATAGCTTTAATATCCCCATAGATGTCTATAAAATTTCGTACGGATCGCTTATATGGGTCCGGAAATATAGACTAAATCGTCCAGTCGCATATGAAATTCCCATATAAGCCGGAGCTCAAATTTTTTTTTCAAAGGGGGGACCTCATGAAATTTCAGAAATCGAATTCGTATTTTTGATGCCAAACATCTTTAAAATGCATGAAACGTCGAGATTTTATGTTATATCGAAATTATTTTTTTTATAAAAATCGACATTTAAAAGCTTTTAATGAATATAAACAACGCACACATTCTCGTGATTCATGATTGAGAAAGGCACAATTGCACCGCTAGGTGGATTAAAATAGGTTTTTTATTTTCGCCTCTATCCACAGCCACCACCCACCATCCAGCATCACCAACCACCCACCACCCACAGCCATCCGCTCTACGCCACCAAGCCACAACGCATCGTTCACACCATCAATAATGGGCCATACACTAATTACGTAAGGGCATATGGGGGGAGGGGGAGTTTCAAAATATCTTACAAATTCTTATCTGAGGGGGAGGGAGGGTTTGTTCTTTCTTACGTAATATCATAAAAAAGTATGAAAGTATTTTCTATATCAAACAAAATTAGCACATATTGTACATCATGGCCAAGGAAGGGTGGACCTTGAATTGAAATGTTTTGCAGCAGATTGTTAAATTAATCATGTAATTTTGTTTATTGTTGCCATCGTGAGGAGCGTCTTAATTGTCGATGGTGTTAGAGCAGTTACATCAATTTCTTGACGCTTGGTGGCACATTGTTCTGTTCGGGAACTGGGGTCACAGTATGCTTTAAAAGTTAAGAAGTGCTGACACTCTTCGTGTTGATGGTCCAACATTCTTCTATTCATTCTTTTTGTTCAAACCGCAAGGTATTCGTAAAATGTTCTGTCATGCGGTTGTGACAGATCTTGTGGGCCGAATATTTCCAGAGTGTGAACTGTATTTTACTTCAAGAAAATTCGAAGATGTCGGAGCTATGCGTACGATAATCGTCACAGTTGGAGCTCAGAATAAATTCATGCCAGAACAGGTTATAAATTCTTTTGAGCTCTGCATCACAAGAAAATAGATTCAAAGGAAGTGGAATATAGCGAAGCAGATTATATGGACCAGATTGGCTTTTCTAAATATCACCCAATAGTTGTTCTACTAGGATGCAAATAAAATTACTACAGATGAATGCAGTTAAATTTTGTCATGAATTTTATTGAAATAATTCTATCAGTATCGTTTTCGCTATCTTATTTAATGAATTAACAATATGATTTTTTAATTATGAAAATCATGATAAGATCTTATGTAGGGGGGAGGGGGAGTTCGTCAAAATCTTACGAATTCTTATCTGGGGGGGAGGGGGAGGTTGGAATGTTCTAAAAACGCCTTACGTAATAAGTGTACGGTCCCTAAGCAACGATAGTCTTCGCGTGTAAAAAATATTTGAATTAATTACTATTAACATAATGTAGTCAATATTTATGGTTCACTAGCACTTTTCCTTAAAAGAGTAAAACTCACTGGAAACCGCTAAAAGCTTGTAAAAACTGCTCGAAAAAATAAATTAAAATGGGTTTTATGCCTATTGAAGAAGTAACTCAAAAGGAGTTCACTTCAACGGGCTTTTCCCCATTCATACAATAAAAAAAAGATTTCTCATATAATTATACTCGTGGCGTCACTGAAAGCAACTATATGTTCGAATCCCAAAAATCTAGCGAAAATTTAGCTCTTTTGCAAGATTTAGGTTATACTGGTTATGGCGCAAAAATTACTACTTACATTATTGATGATAAGAATGTAAGAAATCAATATATCAATATAACATAATATACCTATAAAAATAATGTCACTGCATTAACCATCATTTGCATTCCTCACACGCCCCCCCCCCATCTCTCTCTCTCTCTCTCTCGCTTCTCTCTCTCTCTCTCTCTCTCTCTCTCTCTCTCTCTCTCTCTCTCTCTCTCTCTCTCTTTCTCTCTTTGTCTCTCTTCTATCGCATCTATCTAGCTATTTCTGTATCCATTTCTAAGTTGTGTGATAAGATCTTCTGCCAATCTGAAATATTTATTAATTGTACTTGTGAAGGTTTGAGAAAACAAAACTATTTTTTGTCTGCTGCTACATCAACTCAACTTTAATTCAATTGTGTTCACAGCCTATATCTACACTATAATTAAGGAAATTCATGGCTATATCAGAAACATATTTGGCTTAACTGGGTAGTATGAAAGTTTGACGATGAAAATTTTCAAAAGAGACATTCCACGTGCGATATTTACACTATTCGTACCTCTATTGAATTTTGAAAAGACTGAAAGCTGAAGCCAGCAGGATTGGACTTGCCATCAACGTTTCGAAGACAAAATACATGAGAGGAAGAGGTTCTAGAGACGACAATGCGAAACTCCCACCCGAGTTCGGATTGACGGTGACGAAATTGAGATAGTCGACGAATTCATGTATTTGGGCTCACTGGTAACCGACGACAATGATAACAGCAGTGAAATTCAGAGACGGATCTTAGCGGGAAATCGTGCCTACTTTGGACTCCGGAGGACGCTCCGGTCAAACAAAATTCGCCGCCGCACGAAGTTGGTTATCTACAAGACGCTGATTAGATCAGTGGTCCTCTACGGCCACGAGACCTGGACTATTCTCGTGGAGGACCAACGCGCCCTTGGAGTTTTCGAACGAAAGGCATTGCGTACCATCTATGGTGGCGTGCAGATGGAAGACGGAACGTGGCGCAGGCGAATGAACCATGAGTTGTATCAGCTGCACATTCGTTGTATTGGTACGAACTTTCATGAAAAATAACGGATCAAAGACCAAAAATATCCACAAATTGGATCCAGGAAAAGAAGTCTCCCAAAGTACCCCCACTTTCGATGGGGGATGCAATTACAATGTGTCTTCTAACTTATCGTCGTCCATATTTGGATATACTGAGTAATTTGAACCACTTCATTTTCACAGTATTTGGCAGTGTAGGACTTATTTATCCATTTTACTTGCACGAGAATTCCGAACGAAACAATATGAAAGCTCTAAGGATGAATGGAAAGAGACTGCATTGCAATCAACTGAATGCACGGCTTTTATGCTATCGACATAGCCTAGACATTTCACACTTTTTTCTTCAATGCAAATAAAAACTTTGAAATATCTACCTGTCTCATTCACGAATCGCATTCTCACTGTCGTTCTCTGTTCAAGTGGCTTGAAAGCACATGTGACCTTGTCTCACTTACTATATTCAATTGCGCGTTAAAATACTGGACCAGTAAATTCTATTCTTTTTTTCGGGAATATGTGACCAAAAAATAAATTTCGAATTCCAAAGCAAATTGAACGTGCTAGGTTTCTGATAACTAATTAAGGTCCAACAATAAAGTAGAAACACCAGATAATCTTAAAACGACGCCGTCAAGTAAAGAAGCATGAAAACAAAAAGAATAAAACCAAAAAAGATGGAATCCCTAGAAAGTCCATTGCATATTTATTAGCCTTTTCTCAGAAGATGGGATTTTCAAAAACATTTCAAAACTTACTGATGCAATGGTTCTCAAATTCGTACAATCCGGTTTATTCATTTTCTTTATTCAAAAATGTTTTTAGCTTCAAATATTTGACCATTTCATTTTAATTAATTATTTCATTCAGCATCTTTTTATTCGTTTTGTTCATCTGCGTTCAGTTTACTTATTTTATTCGTTTCATTCTTTGGATTCACTCTGATCAGTTTATTGTTTTGGTGCATTTTACTCATATCATTCATTTAACTTATTTTATTCATTGTTTTCATTGTATGCATTTTCTTCATTTTTTCCAGTTTATTCATTTTGTTCAGTTTCTTCATTTTAATAATCTGACTACTTTTTCAGTTTTAATCATTTCATCCATATAATTTATTTGATCAATTTATTTCTTTATATTAATTTATAACTTTTTACCACCGTTTAATTTTTCATTTTAATCAATGCATTTTATTCTTCTCATTTTCTTCTTTTTATTCATTTTATCACTTCAGCTCATTTTGTTTATTTGATTCGTTTGTTTTATTTAGGGTAAGGTGGGGCAAATCTGACCGTTGGGTAAACCCGACCCCCCTCTGTTACCGAAAATCAGAAGCACTACGCGAACTAATATCAATGTTGTCGTGTAGAGCATCGAAAATAATCATAATGGTGGTATGACAGCATTTCATCAGTCTACATTCAGATGCTCAAACGACAAAATGTGTGTTTTTAGAACTTTTGATTTGACTTTTGTGCATCATTGATTACAGGATATTTCTGATTATTAAAGTGATTACATAATAAATGTAAGTGGATTTAAATTCTTTGATTAAAGTCCTACAAAGTGCATAGAAGAATTTAGTTCAACCTTTCTCATATTTTTTTTAATTGCATCGTAATGAAAAATGACGCGGTGGGGCAAATCCGACCACTAAATAGTGGGGTAAATCCGACCGCTTTTTTGCTAAGAAAATTTTTATTTTTCAGATTGGAAAATATTTTAATTGTTATTATTTATTATTTTTGTGCAAAATGGTTCATAATTACAAACGAAAGACACAAAAACATGATGATTATAGTATTCGTCGAGCAACTGCTCCGAGGCAAATGGGAATATCATTACGTGCAACTGCTCGTGATTTTAGCATTCCAAGATTGACATTGAACTCCATTTTCTTTCATTTCATTTATTTTTTACTTTATTCATTTTGTTCATCCATTCTTTTTGATCATTTTATCATTTTAATTTGATTCATTGTATTCACTGGATGAATTAAATCAATTTGATTCATTTAATTCATTTGATTAATTTGATTTATTTGATTCATGTGATTTATTTGATTCATTTAATTCACTTGATTGATATGATTCATTTGATTCATTTGATTCATTTGAATCATTTGATTCATTTGAATCATATGATTCATTTGATTCATTTGATTCATTTGATTCATTTGATTCATTTGATTCATTTGATTCATTTGATTCATTTGATTCATTTGATTCATTTGATTCATTTGATTCATTTGATTCATTTGATTCATTTGATTCATTTGATTCATTTGATTCATTTGATTCATTTGATTCATTTGATTCATTTGATTCATTTGATTCATTTGATTCATTTGATTCATTTGATTCATTTGATTCATTTGATTCATTTGATTCATTTGATTCATTTGATTCATTTGATTCATTTGATTCATTTGATTTATTTGATTCATTTGATTCATTTGATTCATTTGATTCATTTGATTCATTTGATTCATTTGATTCATTTGATTCATTTGATTCATTTGATTCATTTGATTCATTTGATTCATTTGATTCATTTGATTCATCTGATTCATTTGATTCATTTGATTCATTTGATTCATTTAATTCATTTGATTCATTTGATTCATTTGGTTCATTTGATTCATTTGATTCATTTGATTCATTTGATTCATTTGATTCAATTGATTCATTTGATTCATTTGATTCATTTGATTCATTTGATTCTTTTGATTCATTTGATTCATTTGATTCATTTGATTCATTTGATTCATTTGATTCATTTGATTCATTTGATTCATTTGATTCATTTGATTCATTTGATTCATTTGATTCATTTGATTCATTTGATTCATTTGATTCATTTGATTCATTTGATTCATTTGATTCATTTGATTCATTTGATTCATTTGATTCATTTGATTCATTTGATTCATTTGATTCATTTGATTCATTTGATTCATTTGATTCATTTGATTCATTTGATTCATTTGAATCATTTGAATCATTTGATTCATTTGATTCATTTGATTCATTTGATTCATTTGATTCATTTGATTCATTTGATTCATTTGATTCATTTGATTCATTTGATTCATTTGATTCATTTGATTCATTTGATTCATTTGATTCATTTGATTCATTTGATTCATTTGATTCATTTGATTCATTTGATTCATTTTAATCATTTGAATGATTTGAATGATTTGATTCATTTGATTCAATTGATTCATTTGATTCATTTTATTCATTTGATTCATTTGATTCATTTGATTCATTTGATTCATTTGATTCATTTGATTCATTTGATTCATTTGATTCATTTGATTCATTTGATTCATTTGATTCATTTGATTCATTTGATTCATTTAATTAATTTGATTCATTTGATTCATTTGATTCATTTGATTCATTTGATTCATTTGATTCATTTGATTCATTTGATTCATTTGATTTATTTGATTCATTTGATACATTTGATTCATTTGATTCATTTGATTCATTTGATTCATTTGATTCGTTTGATTCATTTGATTCATTTGATTCATTTGATTCATTTGATTCATTTGATTCATTTGATTCATTTGATTCATTTGATTCATTTGATTCATTTGATTCATTTGATTCATTTGATTCATTTGATTCATTTGATTCATTTGATTCATTTGATTCATTTGATTCATTTGGTTAATTTGATTCATTTGATTCATTTGATTCATTTGATACATTTGATTCATTTGATTCATTTGATTCATTTGATTCATTTGATTCATTTGATTCATTTGATTCATTTGATTCATTTGATTCATTTGATTCATTTGATTCATTTGATTCATTTGATTCATTTGATTCATTTGATTCATTTGATTCATTTGATTCATTTGATTCATTTGATTCATTTGATTCATTTGATTCATTTGATTCATTTGATTCATTTGATTCATTTGATTCATTTGATTCATTTGATTCATTTGATTCATTTGATTCATTTGATTCATTTGATTCATTTGATTCATTTGATTCATTTGATTCATTTGATTCATTTGATTCATTTGATTCATTTGATTCATTTGATTCATTTGATTCATTTGATTCATTTGATTCATTTGATTCATTTGATTCATTTGATTCATTTGATTCATTTGATTCATTTGATTCATTTGATTCATTTGATTCATTTGATTCATTTGATTCATTTGATTCATTTGATTCATTTGATTCATTTGATTCATTTGATTCATTTGATTCATTTGATTCATTTGATTCATTTGATTCATTTGATTCATTTGATTCATTTGATTCATTTGATTCATTTGATTCATTTGATTCATTTGATTCATTTGATTCATTTGATTCATTTGATTCATTTGATTCATTTGATTCATTTGATTCATTTGATTCATTTGATTCATTTGATTCATTTGATTCATTTGATTCATTTGATTCATTTGATTCATTTGATTCATTTGACTCATTTGATTCATTTGATTCATTTGATTCATTTGATTCATTTGATTCATTTGATTCATTTGATTCGTTTGATTCATTTGATTCATTTGATTCATTTGATTCATTTGATTCATTTGATTCATTTGATTCATTTGATTCATTTGATTCATTTGATTCATTTGATTCATTTGATTCATTTGATTCATTTGATTCATTTGATTCATTTGATTCATTTGATTCATTTGATTCATTTGATTCATTTGATTCATTTGATTCATTTGATTCATTTGATTCATTTGATTCATTTGATTCATTTGATTCATTTGATTCATTTGATTCATTTGATTCATTTGATTCATTTGATTCATTTGATTCATTTGAATCATTTGAATCATTTGATTCATTTGAATAATTTGATTCATTTGATTCATTTGATTCATTTGATTCATTTTAATCATTTTAATGATTTGAATGATTTGAATGATTTGATTCATTTGATTCAATTGATTCATTTGATTCATTTGATTCATTTGATTCATTTGATTCATTTGATTCATTTGATTCATTTGATTCATTTGATTCATTTGATTCATTTGATTCATTTGATTCATTTGATTCATTTGATTCATTTGATTCATTTGATTCGTTTGATTCATTTGATTCATTTGATTCATTTGATTCATTTGATTCATTTGATTCATTTGATTCATTTGATTCATTTGATTCATTTGATTCATTTGATTCATTTGATTCATTTGATTCATTTGATTAATTTGATTAATTTGATTAATTTGATTAATTTGATTAATTTGATTAATTTGATTAATTTGATTAATTTGATTAATTTGATTAATTTGATTAATTTGATTAATTTGATTCATTTGATTCATTTGATTCATTTGATTCATTTGATTCATTTGATTCATTTGATTCCTTTGATTCATTTGATTCATTTGATTCATTTGATTTATTTGATTCATTTGATTCATTTGATTCATTTGATTCATTTGATTCATTTGATTCATTTGATTCATTTGATTCATTTGATTCATTTGATTCATTTGATTCATTTGATTCATTTGATTCATTTGATTCATTTGATTCATTTGATTCATTTGATTCATTTGATTCATTTGATTCATTTGATTCATTTGATTCATTTGATTCATTTGATTCATTTGATTCATTTGATTCATTTGATTCAATTGATTCATTTGATTCATTTGATTCATTTGATTCATTTGATTCATTTGATTCATTTGATTCATTTGATTCATTTGATTCATTTGATTCATTTGATTCATTTGATTCATTTGATTCATTTGATTCATTTGATTCATTTGATTCATTTGATTCATTTGATTCATTTGATTCATTTGATTCATTTGATTCATTTGATTCATTTGATTCATTTGATTCATTTGATTCATTTGATTCATTTGATTCATTTGATTCATTTGATTCATTTGATTCATTTGATTCATTTGATTCATTTGATTCATTTGATTCATTTGATTCATTTGATTCATTTGATTCATTTGATTCATTTGATTCATTTGATTCATTTGATTCATTTGATTCATTTGATTCATTTGATTCATTTGATTCATTTGATTCATTTGATTCATTTGATTCATTTGATTCATTTGATTCATTTGATTCATTTGATTCATTTGATTCATTTGATTCATTTGATTCATTTGATTCATTTGATTCATTTGATTCATTTGATTCATTTGATTCATTTGATTCATTTGATTCATTTGATTCATTTGATTCATTTGATTCATTTGATTCATTTGATTCATTTGATTCATTTGATTCATTTGATTCATTTGATTCATTTGATTCATTTGATTCATTTGATTCATTTGATTCATTTGATTCATTTGATTCATTTGATTCATTTGATTCATTTGATTCATTTGATTCATTTGATTCATTTGATTCATTTGATTCATTTGATTCATTTGATTCATTTGATTCATTTGATTCATTTGATTCATATGATTCATTTGATTCATTTGATCCATTTGATTCATTTTAATCATTTGAATCATTTGAATCATTTGAATCATTTGAATGATTTGATTCAATTGATTCATTTGATTCATTTGATTCGTTTGATTCATTTGATTCATTTGATTCATATCCTTAATTTTATGCATTTCATGTTCAGTCAATTGTTTTGCCTTTCTCATATAAAGAAAGGCTATGCAATCACTGTTAAAATCGATTTTTTAACCGAGGCCCGGGGGGCCGAGTGTCATACACCATTCGATTCAGTTCGTCGAGATCGGCAAATGTCTGTGTGTGTGTGTCATTTAAACTCACACAATTTTCTCAGAGATGGCTGAACCGATTTTCACAAACTTAGTTTCATTTGAAAGGTATAACGCTCCCATAAGCTGCTATTGAATTTTTAGTTGATCCGACTTCCGGTTCCGGAGTTACAGGTTGAAGAGTGCGGTCACACAGCAAATTCCCATATAAACTGGTACCACCATGATGTTCAAATGATGTAAAACATATGAAAATTGATGTAACATTACTCTAGTTTGCGGGTCTGGATCACTAATGATCAATCAAAGCAGCTTTGACCATATTGACCACCTACGACGGTTCATGACGCCCCCGGGGAACCCGCCAAGTTCCTAAGCTAATATCACACCCATTCCTCAACGAATTCTCAACCGATTTTTACAAACTTGATTTCAAATGAAATATACAGTAATGCCATTGACTGCTGCTGAATTTCATTCGGTTCTAACGCTTGCTTCTGGAGTTACAGGGGTATTAGTAAGGATACACTGGAATTTCCCATATAAATCGGTACAATCGTAATACCTCAGAGGCTGAAAACTATTGAAATGATCACCAAATTACTTCTAATAGCAGATCTAGATCACTGATTGCCAATCAAACATTCTTTGGATATACTGTCCACTATCGATGATTCCGGAAGTCCGGAATTCCGGGCATATTCCACAATTAAAGTTACATCGGTTCTTCGGTGATGACTGAACCGATTTTCTCAAGCCAAGTCTCAAATGGAAGGCAAAATATGCAGTTGAGTATTGCGTCGCCGCCACTCTCCCCCCCCCCCGCCTTGCTCTTATACCTCCCTCCTTCATCACTCCCCTCCCTTTGGACCACCCTCACGCCCGCACTTCCTTCATTCACCCCGTATACCGAAATAAGATGAAGGATTTCTGACGTATCCTCCACTCCCACTCTACTAACCTCCCATTCCCTCCACTTTCAAACCCATTCCACCAACATTTCAAAATATAATCACATGAAGATAACATTGAACTCATGCTGATTAAGCTAATTAAATATTATTCTTTTGCCTTTCTCATATAGAAAGGTTATGCAATTGCTCCAAAAATCGACGTCTAACCGAGGCCCAAAGGTGCGAGTCTCATATAACATTCGACTCAGTTCGTCGCGATCGCAAAATATCTGTGTGTATGTATGGATGTATGTATGTATGTATGTATGTATGTATGTATGTATGTATGTATGTATGTATGTATTTATGTATGTATGTATGTATGTATGTATGTATGTATGTATGTATGTATGTATGTATGTATGTATGTATGTATGTATGTATGTATGTATGTATGTATGTGTGTGTATGTGCGGATTTGTTAACAAAATGTCCACATCGGTTTCTCGGAGATGGCTGAACCGATTTTTACAAACTAAGATTCAAATGAAAGGTATAATATTCCCATAGGTTGCTATTGAATTTCATTTTCAACCGACATCTTGTTCCGGATTTCGAGTTGAAGACCATGGTTACAAAACAGAATTTGTTGATTTGTCCACATCGGTTTCTCGGAATGTTGGGCACTACGGATCCAAATTTTATTCACGCATTGTCTTGATTATATGATTGACTCTACGATAGTGGCTTTATGATGTAAAATCAGGAAATATGCCCATTTACCAAACTTGTTACGCAGTGGTCAGTCGTTGAATGCTCGGGAAAATTACCGAATATTGCAAAGTGCTAGTTCCTAGTGTAAAAGGAAGTCACGATCTTAGATTTAAAAATGACTTCAATCATCAATGGAGGCATATATGTTGGCGGACTTGAGTGATTCGTAGTTATGCTGTCTAATCTCGACCCCCATCACCAGAAGACAAAAGTTAAACCCGTAAGGTATTAAGCCTATTATAGTGACTCTGCATCTTCTAATTTTCTGATCTGTATACTTCACATTTTTGCTCTCACTTGAGTACTATGACTCTACATTTTCATAACTTTCCCTACCCAATAATCTCTAGGTAATTGAATGTTATTAGAATGTTTAAAGTTAAAAATAAACCATTTTGGCATAACTGTTTGCTACACCTTGGTCGTCAACAAAGCTAGTAGTTTTCTTTTTAATTTATAATTGTTGAACAATCGTGATCGTTTTTATTTTTGTACTATTTATTTTTCGTGTTAATCGGTTGTGCAAGAACTTTGAAGTTTCGTGAACTTAACCAGCATCATATCTGATAGCTGCAACTGTTGTTTTTAGTGAAAGTAATAGTTTCGTGTTTTTTTTCCACTTGAAGTTATCACTTTGCACAACGTTACGCTCAATTTGTTGGCAAAAGCGACATCTTCTGGTGGATAGCTGATAGTTGCATGCAAGTTCGCTTAAAAGCATGGCTTGTACCTTAGCTTAAAAGCATGGCTTGTACCAACTGCTCGGAAGTCATAAATGATTCTGAGCGAATCACCTGTCGTGGGTATTGCGGAAATTCGTTTCACATAATATGTGTCAAGTTGGATTATGACGCTCGTGATGTCCTGGGAATCCACTCACGGAATTTATTCTGGATGTGTAACGGATGTGCTGATTTGTTTTCCGCAGAATGGCTTCGCGTTGTTGCGACAATGCAATGCCCGACGACAATTCTCTGAAATCATTAAAGGATGACATAGCTGATTTAAAAGATGTCGTTAAAGCTCTCTCGGTTAAAGTCGACACAAAACCGAGGACAAGGATTGCTGCATATAATCCCGTGCCAAACACTCCTAAGCGCAAGCGTGAAGATGATCCCCTCAAAGCAAAAATCACTAATATTCGTGGAGCAAAAGCTGCGTTTGAAACGATAAAAACAGTATCACCACCTTAGGAGCTGTTATGGGTCTACTTGTCTGCATTTGTTCCCAGCACAACGGACGATGAAGTTTCTAGACTTGTGAAAGATTGTCTGGGAAAGGATATGCCACCAAAAATAGTTCGACTAGTTCCTAAGGACAAGGATCTCTCATCGCTGAGCTTCATCACCTTCAAAGTTGGCGTTAGCAAATCATGCAGGGATAAGGCTCTGTCCAAAGACTCTTGGCCGGAGAACATCTACTTTCGTGAATTTGTGACCAATTCAAAAATTCAACGGCCTATCATCAGGATTGCTGCGGAGAAGAATCCATCTGGTGCTGGACAGTAGCGCCAAGCTACCCCGGATAAACTCGTCTGTCTAACTTCATGTTCCTCGGTGAGCGACATCGGACTACCTGACGAATCGGCAACTTCTTCTGTGTCAGGTAAAGCCAAGAAGGGTATATGTCCTTCCGAAGCACTTCAAGATGCTGCACACCCTCAATGTAAATTTCACTTACAGTCTGCTGATGAACACAACTCAATCGACTCTACCGCTCCAGCGAACCTTCAATGTCAAAATGATAATTTCGATCGCATCGCATCTGTCCGCTCAGTATGCCTCCCATTGCAGTCAGCCGCTGGACACAACAGTTATGACGCAGTCATTCCCTCCGTATCGCAGCTTGTTCCCCTTCCTGACAACAGTACATCCTGCTTTCCCCGCGCTATTTGCGGTGATAGTGATCATAGAGCCCGCAGTCCCGAAACTTGGTATGCAGCACGACACCTCTCACATGACACTGATGGTTTGCGGATTTACTATTAGAACGCGAGAGGCCTTAAGACGAAAATTGATGACGTGTATTTAGCTGCTGTGGACGGTGACTACGATGTTTGCGTCTTCACCGAAACATGGCTCGATGCGCGTATAACATCAGTGCAGCTTTTCGGCGACGCATACACCGTATACCGTGCGGACCGAAATAGTGGCAACAGTATTCGTGGACGTGGAGGAGGAGTTTTGATTGCTGTTTCCACCGCATGTGCCTCATTTTGGATTGATGTAGATAGTTTAACCAGTGTTGAGGCTGTTTGGGTTAGAATTACAACTCCATCGAGGAACTTTTATATTGGTACTGTCTATATTCCTCCTGAAAAGCGACTCGACTGCAATATCGTGCAACTTCATATGGATGCTGTGAATAACGCTTCTTCATAAGCTGGCGCGGATGGCGTGATGATTGTCCTTGGTGATTTCAATCAGCCAGGGCTCATATGGGTGCCGTCACGACACGGATACGCTTAACCAGACCCGATTGCTTCGACAACCAACATCGCCAGTCGTTTGCTACTAAACGGATTTGCTTTCAACGGGCTAAGTCAAGTAAGCATGATTCCTAACCACTAGTCACGCTTTCTGGATCTCGTCTTTGTTAGTGAAACTATTAGACCTGTATGTTCCGTCAATGAAGCATCCAGCGTGATTGTTCCACTTGACAACTTTCATCCCGCGCTTGAAATCTCAATTGGCACTATTCGATCAGTTCAGTATGTAGAAACTCTTTCTGTCGACCATCTCAACTTTCGCAAAACTGATTTTGTAAAGCTGCGCAGTTCTCTGTCGCAAATTGATTGGAGTGTACTGCATGCCCAAGTGAGTGTTAATGCTGCAGTTGCCATCTACAAGCGACTACTACTGAACTGTGTTGAGACCTCAGTGCCTAAATGTCAGCCTCCTAGCAAGCCGCCCTGGTCAAACAGCACTCTTCGAAAGCTAAAACGTACTCGAGCAAAAACCCTACGTGCGTACACAAATCGACGGTGTCCTCTTTCTAAGCGCATGTTCACTTTAGCCAGTAATGAGTATCGTTGTTACAACAAGCTTCTGTACAAACGCTATGTAAACCGCATCCAAAATAATCTACGCCGAAACCCGAAGGGCTTTTGGTCATTTGTCAACACGAAGCGAAAAGAAACTGGACTTCCATCAAGGATGCTTTACGACGGCGAAGAAGCTACAACTGTGGCGAAATGTACGCTGTTTGCCAGATTCTTCTCGAGTGTTTTTTCAACTGACTCGCCAACCGCAAACGAACTCGAAAACGCCTCTCGCGACGTTCCTGCTTGTGCTGTTGATATGGATGTGTTTACTGTCTCCGAACAAATGGTTATATCTGCAATCCTGAAAACCAAGTCATCTTATGCACCCGGCATCAGTGCTATACCTTCAACTGTATTGAAAAAATGTTCGGACTTACTTGTAACACCACTTGCATATATTTTTTACCTATCGCTTCAGCAGCAAACGTTTCCTGAGGATTGGAAATGCTCAGTTATGTTCCCGGTATTCAAGAAAGGTGACAAACGCAACATAGCGAACTATCGCGGAATCACTTCGCTAGGAGTCGAATCTAAAGTGTTTGAATCAATTATCAACGAGGCGTTATTTTCTGCTTGTCGACACTACATTAGTACATCACAGCACGGATTTTTCCCAGGACGTTCACTCGAGATGAATCTCGTCTGCTTTACGTCATTTTGCACGGAACAAATCTCTAAGAAATTGCAGGTGGATACTATTTACACTGATCTAAAGGCAGCTTTTGATAGAGTTAATCATGAGATACTGATAACAAAGCTTGATAAGCTAGGGTGTTCTACTAGATTCTGCCATTGGCTTCGATCCTACCTTGTGCACCGTGAAATCGTTGTTCAAATTGGCGATATTGTTTCAGAATCCTTTTTCAACACTTCCGGAGTTCCTCAAGGTAGTACGCTAGGTCCACTACTTTTTTCACTGTTCGTGAACGATGCGGTTTTCGTTCTAAGCCGTGGAGGAAAGCTGTTTTTTGCCGACGACTTAAATTTTTTTCTTGTTATACGGAATGAAGCCGATTGCCGTGAACCACAGCATCTTATTGACACCTTTTATAGCTGGTGTGTAAGAAACATGATGGTCCTTAGCGTTGCAAAATGTTTTGTCATCAGCTATTATCGAACGAGAAATATGGTTACCTTCAACTATAACATCGCAGGAACTCTACTACAACGCGATGACCACGTGAAGGATCTAGGAGTCATTCTTGATGATAAGCTAACGTATACTCATCACGTCTCAGCGACCATCGACAGAGCCAATCGTTTGCTGGGATTTATTTTCAAAATATCCAACGAATTTCCGGATCCAGTTGGAATTTGCAAACGTCGTTTGGTGCCCGTATCAAGCCACGTGGAGCCTTAGGATCGAAGCAGTCCAGCGTAAATTCATACGATATGCGTTACGTGAATTGCCGTGGAACGATCCATTAAACCTGCCACCATACGAGGACCGTTGTCGTCTTTTAGGACTAAATACTTTAACACGCCGGAGACATGCAGCGCAAGCTACCTTCGTGTCAAAGATTCTGCTGGCTGAATATGATGATCCGGAGCTACTAGCGCAAATCAACCTCTACGCGCCTACCCGTTCTCTTCGCCCTCGAGCCCTGCTGCATTCTGAAATGCGCAGCACTAACTACCCTGCGAATAGTCCAATTTTAGCAATGAGTCGTCGCTTCAACGAGTTTGCTGAAATTTTTGACTTCGTCATGAACTCTTCGCAGTTTCGTCGTCGTGTATTGTTACTATTTTAGTTATGTTTAGTTTACCTTAGTTTAGTATAGTTCATTAAGACAAATTGTCAGTTGGACTTTTTTTTATACAAATACAAATACAAATTGCGCTTGAACATATGGTCGGTGTTAAGTAAAACCAGACTAAGTGACAATATATTGATTTCGACAAAAACGAGTTTAAAGTTTGAATCACTTTACGAGCAATGTTTGTTTTATATGCAGATCTAAAAGCAGCGTTCGACTCAATTGATCACAGGATACTTCTTTGCAAGTTATCTCGACTGGGAATGTCTTCTCAACTCGTGGCCCGGTTGGAATCGTATCTTTCTGGAAGAGTTTTACAAGTAAAATTGAATGATAGCATATCATCGCAGTTCTCAAATGAAACAGGTCTTCCGCAAGGCAGTAGCTTAGGACCCTTGCTATTCGAAATATTCATTAAATGAGATGCAGTTATCAGATCTCTCTCTCAAAATACAGCAACACGTGTAAATAATTTGAAATTGTGAAATATTAGGGAATGAGACGATTCTGACCATGCATTTTTATTTTATTGCGAATGTTTCATAGTTCCTGCTGATCCACTGTTACCCTCTCTCCCCTACTCACAACGGGCATCCACCGGCCTGTATACAAAAAATACTTTCCGGCAATGTATGTTTTGCATTTTGTAACAAAATAATTAAGACTTTTTAAGCATAAATTTTTTTAGCAATTGTTTCTATGTGTTATTCAATTTGTAACAGTTGTACATTCCTAGTATGTTAAGATTGTAAATATTTTGAAGGCTCTAATCACTTTGTCCCAAACTGTTCAGCAGAGTGGAAGTGCCGCCATTAGTTTCCTGCGTGAAAACCAGTTTAGGTAAAGCCGTGACGTGGCTGATATTTCAGTAGGTTATAAATTTCTATTTCTTTTACTAGTTAAAAAATGTGCGTGTAGATAGAGAGCGTAAAAGTGCGAACCGATTCTGTGTGCGAATCGATAGGAGAAGGTAAATTGTGCTTAGAATTCTGACCACACACGTGGTTAATAACACTTTCGACCGCCAGGCTTCTTTTACTCCAAACAGGATCATTCGGTGCAAATCGCACGCAAATACGTTCATCGCCCGCTTGCCGCATTTCGCATCACTCTGAAACCGTCAGAAGGACACATTTTCCCGGCTCACAACACATCGCTCCATCGGAAGTGCCCAAATCTTCCGGTGATCGCCTGAAGTCCACGTGCCGGTTCGAATTATCTCTTTCGGCAGGTAATCGAAGTAACCGTTAACCAGAAACAGCTGGTAAGATTCGGCCGAGGCGATAGCAGTTCATCTGATCGTCTCGTTGCCCCCGCGCACATCAGCAGTAGCATCATCATCATCTTCATTCATCAGCTGATTCAGTGAGTCCGTTCGAATTATCACTAGTAGTGAAGTGGCGACCAGAGAAGACGACCCGTAGAGAAATTTAAGACCGTCCTCCGGTCAGTTTTCTGAAAAACTCGCACAATAGAAGTTAGGCCTATATAGACAATGTACAATTAGAACAAAAACCATGCTTACCGGTTGAAGATTGAACCCCGCTAGAATGTTAAATACACAACTTTTCATAGAATAATAAATTATGTTTCGTTTGGAATAAATGTTTCATGTTAGTGTATTTGAGATAGAGTTTTTAGTTCACTGAAATATTTCACACGTCACCGATTATGTTTCGTTCGCTTTTTGTTTGCCGCGTGGCAAATTTAAATTAGATGATAGATTCTCTTCCACGTTGTTAGCGCGATCTGGTGGCAAACATTAACCCTGCCAGTGATGATAAGCTTTTTTGGCAATGGGGAGTATCGACTGTGGGATGTGGAAGGTTTGGTTCTTGGGGAGTTTAGCCGTCTAGGGTATTTGGACCTGTTCTGGGGTTTAGCTTGTGTGCCTAGCTGAACCGATCTGGATTCTTTCAAAGAAAGGATTATTTTCTTGACTAGCATTCTTGCAGTCTCATCCGGGCATCTCAAACTTGGCGGTAGTCTCCGAGAAGAGTGGCGCTAAAACTACGCGCTTCGAAAGATTGGTCAGCGACGGCTACATTTTGGCGCCCGACTACAAGTACGAACCTAGATTTATTAGGAATATTTGGGTTATTTTTGGACAAATCCTCGATCACATACTTTATTAATTTCTTTTGGCCAGACCATAGATGAACACAAATTTCAGGATTTCAGTTAGCGTCAGACCCTTTTAGCGCCCTGCGTTTATTAAATTATTTATATACTATTCTCGATTATGGTTCTATTTAGGCCAACAAATGTTGTTCGGTATTTCTGATATAACACAATTCAGCATTCTAGTGTAAAACTTCCAAGACGAGCAATAATAATGTGGATACTTCTGATATGAGGTCTTGTTTGGATAGTTAATTATAGGTGTTTTCGGATATTTTTACTGTAGGAAGTACTGCATTTCAACTTGGAAAGTTGAACCCATGCTTATTTAGAATAACAAACTTTTCTGGAGGATATTATTCGGATATTGTTGGTGAAATTGCGAATGTTTTTGTGGAAATATATATTATTCTTTTGAATGAACTAGATTTATAATATTACAGAGTTTTCAATATTATGAAAATTCATGTTTATGTTTATGTTTATTACCTTCACCAACAAGCCCCTTGGCCCCAATGGTGGTTGTTTAAACTAATTACATTTTAAAATTGACAACATTTTCGCTTTTATAGCATTCCGCGTCCGGTTGAAGTCAAAGGCCGTCGCCACACTGTTAAAAATTCGTTGGAGTCCGGTTACAGCGCTCTGGCAACCATAGTTGGTTCTCCTGAACGGAACTCGCAGAAGGGAGTTATTACGTAGAGCTCGAACGCGGGCTTGAAGATCCAGACGTCCGAGGATTGTAGGGCAATCCACTCTGGCAGAGAGTAAGTCCGAGACGAACAGGGCTCGAAAGCAGTCCCTCCGAATGCTGAGTGTATCGAGGTGTATAAGCTGGCAACGGTTTTCATAGCTCGGCAGCTGAAATCTGTTTCGCCATGGGAGATGACGAAGGGCGAAGCGTATGAACCTGCGTTGGACAGCCTCGATTCTGTCAATCCCATTCTGGTAGTACGGATTCCAAACAGCTGAACAATATTCTAACGTTGAGCGGACCAACGCGCAGAAAAGCGATTTAAGACAATATACGTCCCTGAAGTTTTTCGCTATTCGGAAGATGAACCCAAGCTGTCGTGATGCCTTATCCACGATGTATGACGTATGTGGTTTGAATGTTAATGCCGAATCCATGATGACTCCGAGATCTTTGATGTGAGAGTGTCTTGGAATGCTCGAGCCGAAGAAATGGTAGTTAAACTGAGTCGGTTGGCGTTCATATTAAAATAATAAAAAATACTTATTTATTATAAAATTCATTTATTTATTATATAATACATTTATTTATTATCTTTATTTATTTATTACAATAATCTGTTATTATATATTTATTTATTCGTGTCGCTTATCTTCTATAAAACTTATAGTATTAAAATTACAAAACTTCGCGAAAATGAGTTCGAGATTCCCATACGCGTCGCATTTGCTAAACGACGAAGTAGATTATGAGCTTAGATTAAGCAACTACGTCGAGGATCTAGGAAATGATCTAGATTCAAAGAAACGATTACTACGGAGACTATTTCATAAGGATGCAAAGGAAAACCGTAATTATCGCTCAATGTATCCTATTGAGCAGGAGTTTGATTTGATTTCGTCACGAGTGAAAGCTATTGCGGGAGCTCTCGGGAAAGACCCGGACGCAAGGCTCGTTTCACGACTCAAGCACTATTACTTGAGAGTGGAACGGAGCGTAGGAACGGATGATAGGGCATCACAGATGAGAGCATCTTTACTACAAGCTATAAGGGGTTTACTAAGTTCGCATTTACCCGAGGGTCCATTGTCGACAGCAGATCAGATAGAAGAACTAGAGTCCTCAGAGAAAAGCGAATCAGAAGTAACAACTCCTGTTATAACCACAAAGAAGACGCCACAAAATCAACAAACGACAGAAATGAACCAAATGGGGGTGGCAACACCACCCACGAACGAAACGCCGCTCCGTAAAATCATTAGCTAAGGTCTGGGTGCGATCCAGAAAGCACTGGATAAAGAAGTTCAAAAAAGCGTAGATGAGGGTCCAACTAAGAGCGAACTTAAACGACGTGTTAAAGAATTAGAACAGCAGGTACTGGAAATGAGAACTATGTTTGAACGGCTAACAGAAACGAACTCAAATGTGCAACGACAAGGCCGTGCGGAACCATTGGGAGTTAGTTATTTAGGGGAAGTGAAGGCAAACGATCAGTATCAGAATCGACAACCAACCGAGATTCAGCAACAACTGTTTCAGGCTTCCCGTTGGAATGGTGCGAACCATCAGAATCAGTTTACGCATGCCCAACAAAGTCAGCAACAAGAGGCTGCCGCTGTTCCACTATCATGCGATGTTCCCAGTTGGAAAAACCAACGAGGCCCTGCAAATTTTGGAGGATCAATGGGGATTCTACCAGCACCACCAACAGGAAGTGGCAGAGTTTGGAATCTGCAAAGAAACGCCAACAGTCGACTGCGTAGAGAGCCTACTGATTCTATTCAACCAAGTGAGGAGAGCAGCGATGACGAGGACCACTCCAGTTTTGGACGGACTCCGGTTCGGGATCGCCGTCGGCGAGATGATCGAATCCAATGTGATCGACGAATCGAGAAATGGAACATTTTCTTTTCAGGTGATTCGAGATCCACGACGCTGGAAGACTTTATGTGCAAGGTCAAAGTTCTTGCCAGTATGAATGGAATACCACAGGACAATCTACTAAGCCATATTCATCTCCTTTTGCGAGGTGAAGCTGCGAATCGGTTTTTCACCTATTATGAGGCTGATTGGAATTGGGTGCTGTTTGAAACCAGCATTCGTTACCGATTTGGAAATCCGAACCAGGATCAAGGTAACCGCCAAAGGATCTATGAGCGTAAACAACAGAAAGGAGAAACCTTTATTGCATTCGTTACGGAAGTGGAAAGGCTGAACAAGCTCCTAACGAAACCTTTATCCAACCGTAGGAAATTTGAAATTGTCTGGGAGAACATGCGACAACATTATCGTTCAAAGCTAGCTTGCTTCACTATTTCAAATCTCGAGGAGTTGACACAGGTGAATTACAGGATTGATGCAAGCGATCCCTCGTTACACCCGATCGGACCGAGACAATCGGTGAACCAAATTGAGATGGAATCACAGCGCGAAGAGTCGGAAGAAGAAGTGAATGCTCTAGGTAGAAGGCAGTTCCGAGATCAAAGACCACCGAGGAATAATGATACATCGGTTCAGGGAACTCGGACCGAGATTTGCCAGGAAACAGTAAGACTTCCACTATGCTGGAACTGTCGAAACCATGGACACTTTTGGAGAGAGTGTAAGGAATCGAAGACAACATTTTGCTACGTGTGCGGTAATCCTGGAAAAATATCGTCGAATTGCGACAGACACCCTAGAAAACCTACAACCTCCAACTCGGGAAACTGAGTTCAGGGTGCAGAGATGGGAAGCCCAGCACTCGCGATGAACCAAAAATTTCCAATCAACCATTTGTAGATCCTTTCCAAAACCTACTAGAAATTAGAATACAGACCAACCATTGCCCATATGTTAAAGTTGCTATTTTCGACATTTTCATTGAAGCTCTGTTGGACTCCGGGGCAAGCGTCAGCGTAATAAATTCTAGCCAACTGATTGAACGTTGCGGACTGAAAATACTTGCCTCTCCAGTGCGCATTTGTACCGCCGACTATACTCAGTACTCGTGTGTTGGTTATGCGAACATTCCCATTACATTTCGTAACGTCACAAAAGTTATTTCAGTCGTTATAGTTCCAGAAATTACCAGAAATCTAATTTTAGGGATTGATTTCTGGAAGGCCTTTGGCATAAAACCGATGGTACAAGCAGGGCTGGAAACGTGACATTTTTTTATGAACGTCATAAGCTTACAAACTTTCACGCTGCTGCTCGAGCAGGAAAGTCATAGACGAATTTCATGGTTGGTGTACGCATGAATGTCGTTCAAGGAATGCAATCTCCTTGGTGTGCGTGAATGCCGCCACACAGCAGTTTTGTTTCCCGCCACCAAGGCTGGAAGAAGTCATTTCGAATTTCATTTTAATGCGAAAGTTCGGGGAAAAACCAACGCGACCGCCACGCTTCAAGAGTACCTAAGCTGTTATGCATGTAAATGGACGATAGAAAAGCAAAAACGTTCGTGCTGCTGAGCGTGCCTGTTACATGTTCGTGAAAGTTCGGTGATTCGGCTTGCTGCCGTAGTTGCGTTTCGTTCGCTAGCAGTTGCGAATGTATGTGAATGGCCCGTGTGTTGAACTTTCATCATCCGTTGCGTTGAAACTGTTGCAAATAAATTTCATAGCAGCGGTTCAAAATGAACGTAGTGAACGACATTCATGGCTTATATTTGCAAGATTGGAATGTGCTGCAGTCCTTTTTTCGCTTGCTATAGGAAAGGACTGCAAGCAAAATATTAGCGGTCACATAGTATCGTTGAAGGGAAAGTTGTTGGCCATTGAAAATCTATAGTTTTGTATATTTACAATGCGCTAATGCGTCAAAATGGAAATGTTTTCAACTTTTTAGTAATGAGTTTTATATTGAAGAGGAAATTGTTGACCTTTGAGAATCAATAGTTTTGACATTTACAATGCGCAGGGCTCCGCTGATGCGTCAAAATGGAAATATTTTCAACTTTTTGGTAATGAGTTTTAGATTGAAGGGGAAATTGTTGACCGTTGAAAATCAATAGTTTTAACATTTATATGCATTGTTTGTTGTAGCTTGACATTACCACCAATTGTAATAAACTTTATTATTAGTTCGAATAGCAAAAATTTCGCATGAATTCATTAAATTTATTTTTTTCTTGTGCATAAGCACATATTAATCGATCGTTCTACATTTTCTTTTCCTATGGATCGTTTTGTAAATATCTACGAACCATAATTTAACGTTCGATATATGAATCAATACATAGCATTTCTAATGCTCATTTTTACATCTTCTATGGAACAAGAAAAATTATTTAGCAAACATTTTCATCAAATTTATGGAACTTTTTCTAATATTTTTTTGCTCCATTTTTTAATACCGTGGAAAATTTTTGTCGATATTATGGACGTGTTTTAATGTACGTTGTACATGTATGTACATTTCCAATATTTTTATGGGGCATTAGTTGATTTTAATTGCTCTTTAATTACGATTTTAGTGCTTTTTTGCGACCATTTTATGTTTCAATTTTACATAATCTATGGATCAAATCGCCCTTTTTTATGGATCATTCACACTGTTTTATGGATTTTCAGTTTTGTTTTATGGAACATGGACAACTTTTTTATGGATCGTTTTTTTAATTTTTTATGGATCATTTTTGTTGTTTTAGCGGCGCAAATTTAGGGCTGCCATTATCAACAATATGAATAGCCTCTAAGCAGGATGCAATGAATTGCGTACTAAATTTTTTTGTGCTAGGCACTAGTACTCGTTTGCAAGTTGTGAGGTTAACTAATGAAGAAAAGTAAAATTAATGCTCGATAATTTTTTAACGGTCACGATCACATTTATTCGAAACTGCCAAATTTCGATGTTAAGTAACATTGAAGAATTTCAAAACGTAAAACTGTTCATCTGCCGATAAAATAATTTTGGCGATTAAACCTCCTAGAAGTAATTATAGAGAATTTACTCTTCTAGCAAATTTGGGTCGAGACTTAATGTCTCCAGCAAAGTTTTCGAAAGTGCTATTTCAAACAACTTTGTCAAAGACATAAATGTCCCACATATTCAGAATATCGAAATATAGTAGTAGAAAACCTTTACAACAAGCTATTCTGAAATTACTGTATTTGATAAATCTCTTCTGCGGTAATTAAACAAGAAATTCACATTGCGTTCAAGGTGCCTCTGAAGCTTACAAAAAAAAATATTTAAGGGAACTGGATTTAAAACAAATAATTACCTGATATTAAAAGGACTAGCGGTTTGCCCAAAAACACAAAGAGTGATTCCATTTTTAGGAGCTAGCACAAAGGCGCTATAACCTAGGCTAATCAACCAGGGCAAGGTATAAATACCTCTGCCCCATCCCAAAGGAGTGACATTAACCTTCTTAGCAAAGTCACTCCCAACGATTTATCATATCCCCTTCAAACGGAAACGGTTGGTACGGTTGTCCTCGTTTCTTCCTCTTTTAAGATTCAAAACGATTCGTTAATCAAATTATCCATTAATTGAATAATTTTATTGCCGTTTAATTTTGAATCATCTTTAAACCCAACTCTGTACAGTAGGCCTGGCCGTTTTAATATTTGCGACATATGAAAATATGCTTCGAATATTAATATTGACAAGAAAAACACTATAGAATAACTATAGTGTTTTCCAGGATGCTTTTCAATACTGGCTGTGTAAGAGTTAGAATAGAATAGAATAAAATAGCACAAATTCGGCGCTAGTTTAATCCGCCCACCAAGTTAGTGTCGGACTCTGATCAGATGAAGTCGAAACGCAAGTTCCAGTTCCATCCATCCATAATTTAGTTATAGGCTGTGTGTGCTCAACTCACAATGATTGTTTCAAACAATTATCTCCGTAGCACAGAAAAAATAGTTTTCACCTAAATTTTTCTTCACTAAGGAGAAATATAGCATGCCCAGTCCATTTAAATCCCTATATGCTGCATTCATGTAGCCTTCATATTTTCAACAAAATTGTTTAAAATGGCATTATCAAAAACTTTGCTCAACGCACCATGTCTCTTAATATTTTTGAAGAATTAATTTTCCATAATTACCTCTATGAGAATTAATCACCAAAATTTCTATATCGAAGCATGCGCTGCTTTATGTTGATAACTTCCCGAAGTTGTCAAACCTACAAAGTCAAAGATTATTAAATTAGGTGATCGTTGAAATTTTTTTCGATCATTTATCACACTTTAAAAGATCGCAATTTTTGACTTCATTGACATTATACAAGAAAATAATCTATAGAGATTTGAAAACTGTTCCATGTTGATTCCTCTTGTTTGTAGACTGGAATGACATCTGTTAGACTACTTAGGTTTTTGAGTTTTCAATAATTTATCAAACTCATATTAAATTTCAACATTTGTCGAAAAAATTGCGATTTTCAGCAAACTCCCCCCCTTCCCCAACCAAATTTCTGGCTACGCCACTGACGAGAATGTTCAGACAAAATTGTTATTTACGTTTGAACAACCATAGAGCGAATTAGTGGATTCAGATGAAGCATATAGCTTGCTCCTTATTTTCGTTACTCTTATAGGGTTTTCGATTAATGGCACTGGCACGGTGTCAATGGAACACTCCAATGCAAATCGAGTGCACTCTTGAATGTGTGCGTGTAGATGGCCGAGCTGTCATTTAACAGCTGATGTTTGTTTATTTACAAAATAAAGCACTTAAACAAGAAATAAGGTTTGCTCTAAGCGGATTAATCATTAGGTACAATCATAAAATATATTAAAATATTGTTATACGGCGCAGTCAAACCGCGGACAACCGGAGTGCAGACCCTAATATGTTGATCAAAACGGTTTTGAACAATTTGATTCATTGTGGTACCAACTTTTACGGGAAAATGAACCGGACAACATGTAGAGTTGTGTCTCATAATGCACGGTTAATTGGGCCGCTTGAAAGGAATCCTACAAAAACGATTTCCGTAGATCATGTAATTATCGCAACGTTGCGATGGTGACCGATTAGTTTGGAATTCTTTATGCGGCACTAGTGAGCACACACAGCACATAATATAATGGTATATGTCAATATTCTGTTAATTGAAAGATATGATCTTTTCAGAAAAGTTTTTCAGTAGGCCAAGATCAACCCGTATACCTATGGATTATTTTTGGAATTAACTTGCCAGGCAACGCTAGTGACTAAATTTGACAATATTCATCAATAGATCAAATGCTGCACGTAAATGAATAATTCATTTTTAGATTCGTCCACTAGGCTGCGCTAAAGTACATAATAGCCTAGCGTAGTATTTGGAAAATTATGTTCTATCTCAAAGGTTTTATGGTTTAGGTCGATGTTGTTCTCGATAAAGTTGGGGATGGAAGAAGATTCATTCGGATTTCATCCGCTGGGCGGCGCTAGTGAACATGCAATTTCTTTTATTTTTTGCATTTCAATATCATGATAATTAAGAATGGTCTTCAGCATAGTTCTTTTGGAGGCTAAGGATTGCACGAAGGTTAGTCTAGTTTAGAAGATTAGGACTCCTACTATGCGGCGCTAGTGAATACTTCTCTTAATCGATTTTTCGACTCCGCACTCATATTTGCTTTAGGTAGTTTCTTTTACTAGATTGTGTATGGACATTCCCAAGCAAATCAAACAAAGGTCCGAAATACCCAACCAAGGAATATTGTATACACTCCTTGAGGTTTAGGGAATTCAATATTGAATTGATTTCACGATTGTTATAAGTCATCCATGAACGTTTTTGAACATAAGTCTTCAGTTTTATAATCGTAAACAGTAATCTCTTAGTCGTTATATACTCATGGATGCCCAGTTGAAAGAGATTGTTTTTTCAAGTCATTCAAAAACTATGGAGGTAAAGACTTATGGTCTATAAGTCTATAATACACAATATAAGAGTTAGAAACATTCGTAACCGAGTGCTCCTTCGTTACACACGCGCGTTGTTTGTTGTAACATTACCTTGAGTTAGGCGATATCGGTGAAGGTGTTTATCCCAGCAAGGGCTGTAGTATAAACATTATAAACGTTAAATTGTGTCAGGCAGTGCAGTGTAGTGCGGTGCTAAACAGTTTTCTTACCTGTAAGACAAGTTTGTTTATGTGGTTTTTGTTTGGGCGAAACTGAGTCAGTTCCAACTGCTGTCAAAATGTATGAACTGACAGCGGTTGGGGTTAGAACCTGACTCAGTTTCAGGTTCAAGCGAAATCGCCATTAGACGAGTTATACACCAGGTGAAGGTCACGCGGGTGACGGATAAAACAAACGAAGGATCAATTCACCTATCAGCTCATCAGGAGCCAACTGGTGAAGTGTTTCGTTTTTTACTTTTCTTATCGATTTTTTTTATTATTGTATTTGATTCTTTTTATTTTTGCACTGTTAATATTCATGCCAACTGGACACGCGTGCGTCACCGAGAACTTATCCAAAGCGCATATTTTATAAAAAAAGCATTTAAAAACAATTTTTGTTTCAAAAATGGTAAGTGAAGCTAAGTAATCATGTGAAAAAAATCCCTCAGAGGCGAGATTCGAACTCGCAACCTTTGAGATTCCGACCCAATGCACTAACCCTTATGCTATCCCTGGGTATGGTGACATCCCAGAAATAACATATGATTATCCCACTGGCGACGGTGATCGTACCCTGCTTGCAAAGCGAGAATCACACACAACGGCAGCTGATCACCCCAACACATTTGATTTATTTAATTTCCCGCCAGATACCAAGGCCCGGGTTTTTATTATCGTCTGATGTCTAATTTTTTAGTTCATTACCCATCGTACTTCGGTGGGTGACAGAGCTAATGAAGACTGTCGATTTCTGGTCCCTTGCCCAGTGAACAGAGGTATGACAAGAGCGAACCCGCCGTTCGAATTAAACTAATAATTCAATGTTTGGTTTTTGACTTACCCAGGGATAGCTTAAAGATTAATGCATTGGGCTGGAGTCTCAAAGATTGCGAGTTCGAATCTCGCCTCTGGGGGATTTTTTTTCACATAATTGCTTAGCTTCACTCACCATTTTAGATAATTTTTTCTCGTTGGATACCACCAGTTAAATAAGTTATTGACACTTAAGTCAAAAACCAAAAATTGAATTAGTTTGTGGATATTACCTACAAAAAAATTATATAATTATATATCTATTTGGAAAACTGACAGCTCTTTTCTTGCGCTATCTAAAAACCTACTTATTCGTGGAACAGATTACAAATCACCCTAAATAATAAAACTGTTTGAAATTATGCAAAGTTAGTTAGTATGGTCTAAAACACAATATTGTTCTAAACTTCTGCAACACTAAATGTAATGCAACATAAACACATTGGAAAATGTACTTAACATTACTTGCAGTACAAACGAGATTTAATCTGTAATTTAGAAACAATTTCATTTGAAGTTGAGTTAAGGGTTTATATACAAAGTTGGAACTAAAAAAAATCGAAATTTTTTTATTGAATATTCTAAAACTACATACTTTGGAAAATATCTGTGCGAAATTTCATCCGGATCGGAGCACTAGATTTCAAATTACAGCCGTTTGCAGCGCGCCGGTTCTTCCGCGAATGAAGTTAACACAACACTTTAAACGCAATTATCTCGGGATGAAGTATTTTGAAAAGAACCGTTGCTGTGAACGTGATATCTGAAGAACTATTCATCCGATTTACCTTAACTTTGTTTTAAATTGTTTGTATTTACATTCTTGTGTACTTGAACGGTTTCTTTTTCAACAAAAAAAATCGATTCTTTGCAATGAATTTTTGTTTAAAATTTTGAACACTACAAAAGTAAATTTTTGGTCAACATGTTTTATTCGCAGGAAAAAAAAAATTTATTGGGAAATCGATCCATAAAAGTACACCACAATACATTTTCCTTCAATAATCTTTTTAGTTTTTAGATTTCAGTTGAGTGGTTCGGCTTGGAGAACGTTTACCGTAACCCTCTGCCAAAAACACTTTTCGGGGGATCGACCATAACTCCGTCAACCTTGAATATTTTTTTAATTCAACTTGTTGTTTTCTATCTTCGATAGTGCTACCAACGATCTGTCTTTTGCTTTTTCAAATAAAATTTGCGCAAAACGCTTTGAAAAAATGACGAACTCATTTCGATTTTTCGCCACAACTTTGTATATAACCCCTTAACATCAGCTACTTAAGTTCACAGTTAAACTACTCTCCACGAGAGTGCGTTAGCTGTTTCATTGATATGAATAAGAAAACAGAAACCATGAAAGATGTAACGTCGAAACATCAGTTATCTTGTTTCCTCATTCCATCCTCTCATATGCGGTATACAAACATAAGAACGTCAAAATTCAAGGCGAAAGTACTGTTTGCTTTGTGTATACAATTGTTGCCGATATCGCATAGATTTTTTTGCTGTTTGGATTCCGCGAGTTGTGTTGGAATAGCTATATTACTGGTTCTTACTAGTTTTGTGTTGACTGTTTTGGTAATCAGCTGGTACCGGTAAGTTATAATCTTCTGCTTATTGAGCCGTGTTGGTAGATAATTCTGATTATCGTTAGAGTACACTCCCTGCAGCTGGTTGGTGCTATTGCGTACAAACCCGATCGTTTCCTTCATATATCGACCGCTGCGTAGATCCTACTGCTACCGTGAGAAGGTAATCACACACCAGTTGTAAATCAATATCTTCAAATTCGTTCATGACGGTTTTCATCAGTACGCAGGCAGTTCCTCGGAGGAAGTCCGATTGCATCATATGCTAACCACAGACCTCATCAAGTTAGGTTAAGTGCCGTAGTTAGGAAAAAACCTGTTTTAATCCACCTAGCGGTGCAATTGTGCCTTTCTCATTTCTCTAAACTATGGCACGGAGGCTTTTTATGTTCAACATAATTGTGGAAATGTCCATTACATTCTTAGTACACTTTGCACTTATATACAATGGCTTGCCAGCCACGAACTTGATGAGCTACGTGTCGACGGTGAAACACTTGAAACAAAAAAATATCGTACTTCATTAGCCTAATCAGCATTAGATCAATGTTATCTGCTTGCTAACTCATTTTGTTATGCGGGGGTGGGTATGTGAGGAGGGCGAAAGTCCCATGAACGAACGACTCCCCAGCTTAAATTGGTATGCTTTGTGATATAGAGGTGGTTTAAAGATGATGGGGTGAAGGGGAGGGGTATGAGGGCTGGATGGGGTGGTGGTCTGATGGGTGATTTAAGGAGATTTTTAAGGGAGGGGAGTGAATAGTAGGGGGGGGGGGGTGTAACCCCTCTCCTTAAACCATCAACTACGCCCCTGTTAAAATCCAGAAACCTTATGCACCTTGAAGAAATTTAGCATCAAAAATAAAAATTCTATTTTTAATTTTTCCCATAGTTTATACGAGAAATTTCTCGCACTCTTAAACCCGTAATTCCGGAACCAGAATTCCGATTGATCCAAAATTCAATAGCAACCGATGGGAAGGTTGCACCTTTCATGTGAGACTAAGCTTGGGCAAATCGGTCCAGCCATTTCTGAGAAAAATGAGTGACATTATTTGACACATACGCACATACATACATACACACACATACACACAAACATACAGACTTTTTCCGATCTCGATGAACTGAGTCGAATGGGATATGACACTCGGCCCTCCGGGCCGGGATTAGGTTGACGTTTTCAGAGTGATTGCATAACCTTTCTATATGAGAAAGGCAGAAATATAATATGTTGTTCAAGTTGATTCAAAGGGTTGCGATTATTTCTTGAATAACCACATTTTCATGATTTTTTACAGATTTTATGATCTTTTCTATTCTTTTACATCACTATCCAAGAAATAAAGTTTAAAAAGAATTTAAACGCTACGTATGGATATCAAGTATCTGTACTATAGTTATTAGTTACTACTTTATTTTTATTCGATAGGAATAACTTGTTTGCAATCGATCCTCAGGAGGCTGCCGATTTTTACCGTATTCAAGATATCCATCCTCCAACATCTTCTGCTCAGCCTTCAATACCCAATAGATCAACTTCCCCAAATGTTCCAACCTCCACTACCCTATCACAATTTACTCCCTCTGAAGTATTTCTCAACCAACCATCCACATCTTCCCAAAACCTCACTACATCCCAGTTACCCACTTTGTCACCGCGCACCATCAATCCTATCCATTTATCATCAATCCCTCAATCATCACCACGTTTCCTAAATTTTGCTTCATCGCAGAGCTCCTCTTTGCTGGAAGGCATTTCCGATATTCCTGATGTCGAAATGCCAGACAGTAACGAGGAGCAAATAGCCATTGAACAACCCGTTGATGCGTGTGCTGCAGATGGAGGGATCGTAGCTTGGTCTGAGGGCGAGACGAAGTTTCTTCTGGATGCTTATAAAACAGAAATCAACCACGTCGGGCCAATGAAAAAGCATCCAAAAAAAGGAAATGTGGAAGTGCATTGCTCAATTAATTAACGACAAATTTAATAAGAAGCTTACATATGTCCAAACCGAGAACCGCTACAAAACCGTTCTCAAGCGGACCAAAGCTATTATTAAGAATAATAAAACCAGTGGTTCACAGAAAATGGACAATCTATACGAATTGGAAATGAACGAAATCATTCAGCAGGATGAATCCATCATACCAGCTGTGATGTTGGGGCAAGACAGAGTAGTGTACAAACCAATTCGTCCACAACCGACATCCGTGGTTCGCCCAAGAACCCTTGACAGGCCGGAGAGTTCGTTTGATGTTGAGGAGGAATCCAGGGAGTCTGTAGAAACACCTCCTGCTAAACGACAAAGGGCGCATAGCGTGCTATTAATGGAGCAATTGCTCTATGACCGCGAAAAGCGCAAAGAAACGCGCGAAATAATGCATAAGGAACGGATGGAAGCGAAGCAGAAAAGGCACGATGAGAAATTGGAGATAGAAAAACAGAAGTTGGAATTATTACGACAAAAAATAGCTTTACAGAAGGCACTATTGGATAAACTGAATGAGAATACCACGTAATTCCATTTTAATATAATTATTCGTCGTAGTAAATTTAAAATTTCATTTCTTTTAATTTCACCAAGTCTTCGAAGTACTGCATTTCGTCTCTCTGGATCACAGTAATTGTCATGCTGTTCTTGTAGGTCTTCCGTCGGCTCAGAGTCCGGGATATTTTCGAGGGTAATATTCAAATCTCTGCATATATTGTGCATGACACAGCATACCAGAACAAATTTTGCCATTCGTTCCACATCGAAAAAATCTAGCCTTATCAATTGTCTGAATCGTCCCTTCAGCAAACCAAATACATTTTCGATGCAGACTCTTGTTTGCGAATATATTGTGTTATAGTTTCTTTGCTTTTTGTTCAGTTTCCCAAAATCTTTGAAAGGAACAAGCATGTATTCGCGAAGTGGATATGCAGCATCTCCCAGAAGGTGGTACTTCTGCCCGCAAATATGCTGGATTTTTTCATTAAGGAACGACAATTCAAAAATCCGTGCACCATGCATGCGGCTAGGGCTCCCGATGAAAACGTCTATGAATTTTTTATCAGAATTACAAAGGCCTTGAAGAGTCATGGATGTCGTATCGTGATGGTTGATGTACGTCAGTGCCATCTTATTCGCAAGTTTTCTAATATTTATATAACAGCCATCTATGCATCCAAGTACGTTCGGCATTTTTGAAGTCTGAAAATAAAAATATGTATGATGCGCTTCTCAAGTAAAGCATTAGACCGTTGAACAATATTGGCTACACAATTGCACTAATGTCGTAGCAAAAACCCATTTACATTGCAGTCAAGTTAAATATTAGCATGCTATGTACCCAAGAAACCAATAAGCATTGTAACGTAGCCTAATATCTGCTTAAGATCTGCCTATAGGGCAGTTCTTAAAAGCAGTTTTGTTCTATTCTGATTTAATGCTGATATAATGCCAGAAAATGCGAAATATTATATAACTAATGTGCAGAGACTCAGCCCGTTTTCTGCATTACTAGTTCTATTACATAGCACTAATACATAATTATCGAATTCGAAAGTCTGCTACCGGCACTGGCTGACATTTTCCGCAATATTTACAACATTGCATTAGCATTATATTGGCTTTTTATGTGTACTATAGCACCTCTAAATGCTTATGTAAAGTATACATACTTTAAAGATTCTTGAAGCGTGTATGCGTTATATCAACTTTATATACGTATATAGAGCTGACGATAATACTACATTTCGGCTGTGCCTGTATGCATATGCGATGCAAATATAAATATAAATGCTGAAGCTGGGTTTGCTACATTAGTGCAAATATTATACAATGGGTTCATACTAATGGTCACATGGGTAGATTTTATGTATACCTTTTGAAAACGAAGGGCGGTAGCCAGCTTATCTTCCTCGGTTTCAGGAAATTTGATATGGTTTTTAGCAATATTGAAAAAAAAAACTCCAGGATATTGGTAAGTATACGGTGTGCTGAAGATAGAGAAATGTTGAACAAATTTGAAACTTCCCTGTAAGTGTTCTTGTTAGCTGCAAACCTGTAATATATATTGATAAGTAATTGTTGCAATATTTTATAAAAACATATGTTATTCTTTACCATAGAAAACAAAGAAACTGCGTTTCTGGACTTATCTCCTTCCTACCTCCTCGAGTTTTTACTTTGAAAAAGGAAGATTCACTGAATTCGTTGATAAGCATATATGCAGCTTCCCTCGTTAGACGAAAGTGGGACTTAAACTGAGATCACAAAAATCCATTACAAACTTTTTAATCACAATTTCAAATAATTATATAAGCAATTATAGCATATGCATTGTACATTATGTATACAGCTGCTACACGCAATCCGGTCTATGCAGAATAGGCCCATGTGTAAATGGAACCCCACAGAACATGGGTCAATCCTACGTTAAGCGACAGTATATGTGGTACACATATAAAATGCATGGGCGTGCGCAGTTTAATCCCTTAGAGGGGGCTAAGATTTTTATTATTACTGTGGTTTGAAGCTGTAATCTTTTTTTTATCGAAGCTGGTGAATCTTAAACGATATTATCAAATTTTAGTTATGTTCTCGTGATTGCATAAGAAACTTTCCCGAAAATTGGTTTTCTTGTACCCATTTTAATTTGCGTTACAAAATGCGTGCAATATATTATTGCGTGTGCGACTAAGTTCACTAAGTTTAACTAAGAATTTTAAAATCTTATGTGAAATATTTAATGCAGAAATCAAAAACAAAGCAGCGTTTTTCTCATTCCTGCAATGACTATTTTTCGATCGAGATGAACGCTCATAAATGGTTCATGCTATTAAGTTCCGCTATATACGCAATGCATGTCCAATGGTCTATCCAACCTTATTTAACTTTTTTCTATAACTACATTTCAGTCATTGTCACTACAATTGCACAATATTTCCCATTGAATCCGCTTTCGTCTAGTTTCTGGTCTCCGGAGTCTGAAGCGGACTAAAACTGTACTATTTCTCTTCGATCTTATAAGAGAATGTGATAATCCATGTTCCACTATGTTGGTAGGTATTAGGATTATTCGTTTTAGTGATTCTACCGAAGACCAGAAATAACATCTATGGGGACGGGCATAGCGTAGTAGGTAAAACGATTGCCTTGTACGCAGCTAACTTGGATTCGATTCCCAACTCCACACATAAGGTTAAAGATTTTTCCTAAAAAGATTTCTTTAGTCTGAAAAAAGGCGAATGACCCTTAGAATAAAATCTCTATAATGAAAATCGAAACAAATAACATCTTTAAATTGCAAAAGTAGTTAACTCTGTTTTCGATAAGCTACACATTTGAAAAATTTAAAATTTGCTGCCTTTGTCATTGTTGAGAAACACAAATGATTCTTTGTCCGTTACATACACACACAGACATCATCCCAAATCGTCAAGCTAAGTCGATTTATATATAAGACTCGCCCTCCGAGCCTCGGAAAAAATCTTCAAAGTTTCAGCGAATTCTATACATTTCTTTTATAAGAACTGTAACATGCAGGTTTTACCACACCGTGTGTTAGATCTTCATGAAAATAAATTTACTTAACTTATTTAGAATACAGTACTGCTGATTGGTTTTTATAAAGATCTAATACACGGTTGAGAAAAAAACTGCCTTTTCGTTTTCGGTTTTTGCAACATTATCCGTTCAACCTTCACAATACCATATGAATATTGTCTGTATACCAACAACGGATTTCGACTCCGAAACCGATTTCCAAATTAACTGTTGTTCCGAATCAAATATCAAATAGATTAACAGAGGATAAGCAGTTTTCCTTTACCTCGTCATCTGTAGGGGACTTGTGGGTAAAATGAACAGGGGGGGGGGGTAAAATGAACAGGTAGCCAAATCAAGTCAATGTTAGTTAAATTTAGAACAAACTTCACAGAAACGTGACCTGCCAAGTATTCAAAGGATATTGAAATAATTTCTTTTGATAAAAAGCTGTCGAATGTGAAATAAATATGATGAAAACCAAAATCGGCATTCATGTTTGTCGCTAATGTTAAATTCGGCATGTAGAATATAAGGTCTTTTGCGGTGAAATTTTAATTTTAATGTGAAAATGGTGTTACATGACAGTAGTTGAACCTCTTGCAGATATTTCACAGCAATAAGTAGGGATCAGGACAAATCGGCTCAATCGGAACGGATGTTTGAAAATAAAATGTCTTAGGGGGTAAAATGGACAGGTTGTAGTGGGGGTAATATGAACCATCTTGCTGCTCCAAGTACCAAGCCTCAAAATTAATTGCTAAATTCAAGTTGCTATGTCTTCACTGTTCTCGAACAGATCCTTAAAGTTTAAACACCTATGGATAACCCCAAGCTTGTAGATGTGTTTCCATGTCACAGAATTGTAAATTGGTTAGTATTAGATGAAAATTTAATTTTTCCGTGACAAGTTTTTTTGCCTACAAAATGCCCTGTGTGTATGCAATGCTCATGAGCCGCTGGGACATCAGCATTGCTCGGAAATTGCTTTTCAACGCTAAGCATTGCATACATACAGAACATTTTGCAGGTCACTAGAAGGTGTTCATTTTACCACCAGCACATGTTCATTTTACCCACACGCTATAAACATGTCTCTTTTTTGGACATGTTTTGAAATCCAGAATAATGTTTGAAAACTTGTGTTTATGTCGAAATATTTTCACCATATATGTACAAAACATGTCTAACAAGAAACGTATAAGGTGATTGTAGTATCTCTATCACTTATTAGTTAGAAAATAATGACTTTGCTTAACGTGTTCATTTTACCACCAGTTCCCCTATACTTGTGAACAACATCAACAATAAAATTTTCCACTCTCATTTTTTTCTCTTGTCCTGCTGTTTGATTATGTTCAGCGGCGAGCATAATTAAATCGCCCTCACTATCCGATGAATCTAAAAATGATTCGTCCGAAGATGAACTGGTGGATGCACTGGAAGTTGATGATTCCGATGAAGACACGAATAGATGTTCCACAATGTCCATGATTCGAGGATTAACCGCTCTTAGATTTTATGACTAAATTATTTCACACTATTGTGTGGTTTTGACGCCCGGATAAACCTGTATTATAAATGTATGATAAGTGTTATCGTACTAAAATTATTATTAACTACTGCTTTTAGAATCTTACAAGCAATAGTTTTTTAATAATTTTAGTACGATAACATTTATAATATCCGGGCGTCAATACCGTGAAAAAATTTATTTAGAAAATTCAAGAGCGATTAACCCTTGAAAGTTTAAAAATAAATAGTAGTAAGAATGCTTCAATCATATGAATCATTCCACTTAGGATAGTTTAAATGTTAACGATATATGGAACAGGTTGTTAGGTATAGTTACCATAAAAACTACAATTTTCCCGAACAAATTTTGAGGCTTACCACAACAGGAATGGTTGTATTTTTACCATTTTTTTGTTAACCATTTTTGTTAAAGACCTATTGAGTCAATTTGTCAAAAGTTGTTACGGCATTTAATTAGCAAGGGACTGGAAGGTGAAGTATATTTTTCAATATTTAGAACCATAGTACTCAAGGGAGAGCAAGGAGTTGAAGGGAGAAAGTTTAGAAAAGCGTGGAAGGATCCTATATGCAAGCTTAGAGCTCACCGGCGACTTAACTTTTTGTCTGCTACCGTAGGAGTCAGGGTCTTTTGGCATTAGAAATGCGAATCACCTGAGTCTACGGCATGTCCGGACAAGCGTAAAGTAACTTGTTACTACATGCTGTCGGAACCGACAAAAAGTTAAGTCACGGTAAACTTCCACACTAAGCATTTGCGACTGGCTCATTCAATGAGTTTCAACGTCGCAAATGCTTAGTGTGGAAGTTTACCGTGACTTAACTTTTTGTCGGTTCCGACAGCATGAAGTAACAAGTTACTTTACGCTTGTCCGGACATGCCGTAGACCAGGGCTTGGAAATCGAAGCACTGAATAGAAGCAGGCATAGTTCATTCTCTCAAACACTCACGAGTGTATGCATGCTTACCACTGCTCTCAAAACCACCCATCGTGTGTAGTCTGTATTCGGCTATTTTTTACCTTCGTGAATGTGTATATATGATGAATATATGAGCGACCGAAAATAAAAGTCGCAAGGATAGAACATGCTTCACGAAACCCGTTTCAAACACATTGGAATATAAAAATCGGAAATAAATTTCAAGCATAAAAATCTGACAGAAATCCTTCAGCATAAGAATCGCTTAAAAAGTTCTCACCCTTAAAACTCGGCAAGGATGAACCTCCGGTATAAAAATCGTTTAAAAATAAATAAATCGCTCGTAGGAGCATCCGTATATCTTGATGTTCAAGATTAAAAGTCGGCTAACAAAAACTACTTTGTAAGAATCGGATGTATTTCTTTCCGGTTTTTTTACTGAAGGTTTTTTACCCGACTCTTACAAAGGAATGTCCCAGTCCGATTATTATGCTTGAAGTTTATATCCGGTTTTAATACTCTAATATATTTCAAACGGGTTTTACGAAGCATATTCTCTCCTTGCTCATATATTCCTTTGAAGCCATCTGCTGTGCAATGCTTCGCAGGCACTATTGAGCCGTGAAGCAACATCATTCAGAGAATTTTTTTGCCGATAAGAGAGGCCTACTATACAGCTCAGTTCTCTCCCATTTTCATGAGATTGCGATGGTCTAGCAGAAAACATCCATCAGATTGTTATTCGCAAGGGGTACATTTCGCAAGCGATTTTATCTCTGATTTTGAACCTGTATGTATAACTTTACTTGGGTAATATCGGGTAATTTTAGGTCGCTGATTACAATTGAAGTCTTAATTGTTATAGTTGTATGGGGGGAAATGAGATAGGACTTAAAGTATGCTTTTTCTGACGATTCAGAGTGCTAGAATGTTCAGTCAATTTGCATATTTTAATGCAACATTTATGCAACATGTTCTATAATTTTCATTGCAAACTATTTCAAATTGAGTAAGTGACCGTGGATCTTCGAGAGCGTTTTAAAAACAAAATTGTTTCATGGTGTACATTATAACGGAGCAATATCTATTGAACCTATCGGACGGTTGACGGTGATATTGAAAATGTAACTTTTTTCAAGAGCGTGCAATTCGCCAATGAATTTTAATCTATCAAACCCCGAATTTTCCACTTTGACTAATAAGCTTTCGTAAGCAATCTTTAGGTTAGATATATCTTATTCGATTAATAACCAAAATCATTTAATAAATTTCAGTGGGTGCTGGATCATTAGGCCGAAAGCCGGTAGGCCGAAAGTCGTTCGGCCGAATGCCATTAGGCTGAAGTGGTCACTAGGCCGAAAGGTACCATTCATAAATTACGTAACGCAAAAATTGCCCAGAATTGACTCCCCCCATGTAACAAATTGTCACAAATTTCTCCATCCTTCTTCCCATATTATGCAACAAATTTCCAGAAATTTTATTTTTTCTTCAGTGAAAACATGTTACGTAACAATCTAGCTACGTAATTTATGAATGGCCCCAAAGCCATTTGGCCGAACTATTCATTAGGCCGAATGGACCTTTAGGCCGAATGGACCATTAAGCCGAATGGGCATTAGGCCGAATGGGCAATTACGCCGAATGGTTCATTAGGCCGAATTAGGTCATTATACCGAACTGGAAACATTCTATGAAAGGTGATTAATTTAGGAATCATATCCTGCCGGAAAATACTTTAATTAGAGGTCCGCCCTTCCTTGACCATGAAGTACAATCAGTGTTGCTAAAAGAGCGAGAAGCCAACACACCCTCCTCGTTCGCCAGCGAGCGCGAGACTCACACTGTATGCTCCCTACTGCTGTACACACGTTTTCGAAGAACTCTCAAATATGTGACGATCAGCACGAGCGGCAAATATGCTCGATTCATGTGAGTTATCTGCCTTCGCTATAGGCTCGTGTGTCACTCGCACTCTTGTCGGCTCGCTAGATTTTAGCTCTAACGGCTAGTGGGTTCCCATGATGGGACTCCTCGGCTGCGAGTTTTCACTGCATGCCACCCACTCCCGTGTGCTAAGCACTCCTTACAGCTCTGAAGATGTTTATTAGAACAGCTCGTATACACTCTTTTAGCAACTGGAAGCGCTCGTAAAAGAGCGAAGGGATCAGGTACGGCATTCTGATGAAATCCTAAAACAATGCAAGCAAAAACTAACTAAACTAACAGTGCGCGCGTTCGCATTAAATCGTCATTGCATACATACGTTATTTGTCTATACAGGTTTATACCGGTCGTATTTAAAGAACAAATTATAAGTGCGATGTCTCAAAAAAAAAAACATGTCTTTTAAGGGGCGTCTACTATAAAGTGCTCAAACTGAAAGCAATTTTGTTATACGATTTTGATGGCAAGGTGACAATGGACCTCTCGTCATACGTCTCCCAACCTTTGAACGGAACGGATCGTTATATTTCACAGTGGTGTTCGGTGTGTAAATTCAGTGATTCAAGGTCATCCTTTGTTCGTTCGTTAGCTACCATTCTGCTGGTGCCGGCAGTAAATCCAGTACATTGTTTTCGCTGGTGCGGAACAATCGACGTTGTTTGCAGATAAGTTTTGCTTTATTTTTTTTCCTCGTTTGCTTTCTTTCCTTTTCCCTACTTTTACTCTACCCTGTAATCAAATAATAAGACACATTCCCGTTTATATAACGCTCTGCCCTCGTGCTTAAATGGCCGAGGGCGAAATACCATCTGATGTAATAATGGAAGTCCCTGATCCCCCTAATACTCGTATTGCTCCCCGTATAAAGCAGTACCCAGAAGGTTCCTCTGGGCCATGGGTGGTATATTTTCGGACCGGAGAGAAACCGGTTAATATATTAAAACTTTCTCGAGATCTGACTGCTAATTACCCGGCCGTAACTCAGATAACACGTGTTCGGGCAAACAAGATACGTGTTCTAGTGAGTGATCTCGGCCAGGCAAACGCGATTGCTTGCTGTGAGCGCTTTACGCGGGAATTTAAAGCATACGTGCCTTGTGTGGCCTGTGAAATCGATGGGGTAGTGTCCGAACCGGGCCTGAAATGCGAAGAACTGTTGGAGCACGGCGTTGGCTGCTTTAAGGACCCCTCTCTTGAACAGATTAAGATCTTAGAATGCAAACAATTGTATACCGCAAACACCGAGGGAGGTAAGACTACCTACTCTCTATCAGGCTCGCTTCGGGTGACATTCGCCGGGTCCTCTCTTCCCAACTACATCCTCCTTGACAAGGTTCGCCTACCAGTTCGCCTGTTCGTACCGCGGGTCATGAACTGCAGCAATTGCAAGCAGTTGGGCCACACAGCCACATATTGTGGAAATAAGAAACGATGCGGCAAATGCGAAGGAGAGCATGAGGATGACTCTTGCGACAAAGAAACTGAAAAGTGTATTTGCTGCGGGGGCCCTTCACATGCTCTTAAATCATGTCCTGCGTACAAGCAGCGCGGGGATAAAATTAAGCGCTCCCTTAAGGAACGCTCAAGGCGTTCTTATGCTGAAATGCTAAAGAATGCTTCGCCATCTGTCCTGTCCGAAAATCCCTATGCTGGTTTGGCTAACGTTGAGCAAGAATCTGACGACCCACGAGAGGGAACATCTTTGGTTAACCCAGGGGAATCCAGGAAGAGGAGAAATCCAGCCTCCCCTACATTGCCTCGTAAGGGTGCCAAGGTGTCGTCCACTCAGAGTGCGCCATCTACAACCAATAAATCCAACGGAAGTGATGCACAAAAGCCGAAGCAATTTGCTCCAGAACTTGGAAATATTAATTCTAACAAGGAGTACCCACCACTTCCAGGGACATCCAAAACCCCAAGTGTCCCCTTTTTTCAAACAGATACTCAGTCCAGTAGCGGACTAATGAAATTTTCTGACATAGTGGACTTAATTTTCACAGCTTTCAATGTTACTGATCCTCTTAAAAGCCTTCTGATACGTTTTCTCCCTATAGTGCAAACATTTTTGAAGCAGTTGACTACTAAATGGCCCCTCCTTGCAGCGATCGTATCCTTCGATGGCTAAGTCATCGAACGAGGTCACCGATTCGATCACTGTTCTACAGTGGAACAGCAGAAGTATCCTCCCGAAAATCGATTCCTTTAAATTTTTACTAAATAGTTTAAAATGTGATGCTTTCGCATTATGTGAAACTTGGTTAACTTCCGATATAAATCTCAACTTCCACGACTTTAATATAATTCGGCTGGATCGAGAAAACCCCTATGGAGGAGTACTTTTGGGGATCAAAAAGTGCTATTCTTTCAACCGAATTAACCTCCCTTCGACACCAGGCATTGAAATTGTCGCTTGTCAAGTTCTAATCAAAGGTAAAGACCTTTGCGTTGCTTCCATCTACATTCCTCCTAGAGCCTCGGTAGGGCACCGAACGCTTTGTAATATCACGGAATCCTTACCGGCACCGCGGCTAGTTCTGGGAGACTTTAACTCGCACGGTACGGTATGGGGCTGTCTTCATGATGATAATAGATCAACATTAATCCAAGATCTTTGCGATAATTTCAACATGACCATCTTAAACACGGGAGAAATGACGCGGATCCCTACACCACCAGCACGCGCAAGCGCGTTGGATTTGTCGCTTTGCTCGACATCGCTACAGTTAGATTGCATGTGGAAGGTGATCCCTGATCCCCACGGTAGCGATCATTTGCCTATCGTGATTTCAATTGCTAACGGTTCAAGACCATCGGAAACAATCAATGTCTCGTATGACCTCACACGGAACATTGATTGGAAGAGTTACGCGACCGCGATATCCGTTAAAATCGAATCCACTCAAGAACTTCCTCCGGAGGAAGAGTACAGGTTTTTGGCTGGCTTGATTCTCGACAGTGCGAATCAAGCTCAGACTAAACCAGTACCCAGCGCGAATACCCATGGACGGTCTCCCACCCTGTGGTGGGATAAAGAGTGCTCAGAGCTGTACGCGGAAAAGTCCACTGCATATAAGGCCTTCCGGGAAGACGGGTTACCCGCTAGCTATCAACAGTACGCGTCGTTAGAAAGGCGAATGAAGAGTCTAATGAAAGCCAAAAAACGCAGTTATTGGCGCCGGTTCGTCGACGGGTTAACGAGAGAAACAGCGATGAGCACTCTTTGGGGTACGGCTCGACGTATGCGTAACCGTAATAGTACCAACGAGAACGTAGAATATTCAAACCGTTGGATATTCGCTTTCGCCAAGAAGATCTGTCCGGACTCTGTCCCGGTACAGAAAACGTGCCGCGCCGCGTCTCCTCACGATACCGCGAACGAAACATCGTTTTCGATGGTGGAGTTCTCACTTGCTCTCTTATCGTGCAACAATAACGCCCCAGGGTTAGACAGAATTAAATTCAACTTGCTGAAGAATCTGCCTGACACTGCAAAAAGGCGCTTGTTGAATTTATTTAACAAGTTTCTTGAGGGTAACATTGTCCCTTATGAATGGAGGCAAGTGAAGGTCATCGCCATCCAAAAACCAGGAAAACCAGCCTCCGACCACAACTCGTATCGGCCGATTGCAATGCTGTCCTGTATTCGGAAGTTATTCGAGAAAATGATCTTGTTTCGCCTCGACAATTGGGTTGAAGCAAATGGCTTACTGTCAGATACACAATTTGGCTTCCGCAAAGGCAAAGGGACGAACGATTGCCTTGCGTTGCTTTCTACAGAAATCCAAATGGCCTATGCTAACAAAGAGCAGATGGCATCAGTCTTCTTGGATATTAAGGGGGCTTTTGACTCAGTTTCTATCAACATTCTGTCAGAGAAGCTGCACCAGCATGGTCTTTCGCCAATTTTAAATAACTTTTTGCTAAACCTGTTGTCTGAAAAGCACATGCACTTTTCGCATGGCGATTTAACAACATCGCGATTTAGCTACATGGGTCTTCCCCAGGGCTCATGTCTAAGTCCCCTGCTCTACAATTTTTACGTGAATGACATTGACGATTGTCTTGCCAATTCATGCACGCTAAGGCAACTTGCAGACGACGGTGTGGTCTCTGTTACAGGGCCCAAAGCTGCCGACTTGCAAGGACCATTACAAAATACCTTGGACAATTTGTCTGCTTGGGCTCTTCAGCTGGGTATTGAGTTCTCCACGGAGAAAACTGAGTTGGTTGTTTTTTCTAGAAAGCGTGAGCCGGCGCAACTCCAGCTTCTATTAATGGGTGCAACGATCAACCAGGTTTTCACATTTAAATATCTCGGGGTCTGGTTCGACTCTAAAGGTACCTGGGGATGTCACATTAGGTATCTGAAACAGAAATGCCAACAAAGGATCAATTTTCTCCGAACAATAACTGGAACATGGTGGGGTGCTCACCCAGGAGACCTGATCAGGTTATACCAAACAACGATATTGTCGGTAATGGAGTACGGGTGTTTCTGTTTCCGCTCCGCTGCGAACATACACTTCATCAAACTGGAGAGAATCCAGTATCGTTGCTTGCGCATTGCCTTGGGTTGCATGCACTCGACCCATACGATGAGTCTCGAAGTGCTGGCGGGCGTTCTTCCGCTAAAAAATCGATTTTGGGAACTCTCATATCGATTGCTCATCCGATGCGACATTCTGAACCCGTTGGTAATTCAAAACTTCGAGAGGCTCGTCGAGCTTAATTCTCAAACCCGTTTTATGTCCTTGTACTTCGACTACATGGCACAGAGCATCAATCCTTCTTCGTACAATCCCAACCGTGTCCGTTTCCTAGATACTTCTGATTCTACTGTATTCTTCGACACATCCATGAAGGAAGAGATTCGTGGAATCCCGGACCATATACGCCCGCAGGTGATCCCCAATATATTTTATAATAAATTCCGAGAAGTCGACTGCGACAAAATGTTTTACACTGACGGATCAAATCTCGATGGGTCCACTGGCTTCGGTATCTTCAACAATACTATCACCGCTTCATTCAAGCTCAATGATCCCGCTTCAGTTTACGTCGCAGAGTTAGCTGCAATTCAGTACACCCTTGGGATCATCGACACTCTGCCCACAGATCACTACTTTATCGTTTCGGACAGCCTCAGCTCTATCGAGGCTCTTCGTGCGGTGAAGCCAAAAAAGCAACTCCCGTATTTTCTGGGGATGATACAGGAGTCCTTGTGTACGTTATCTGAAAAATCTTATCAGATTACCTTTGTTTGGGTTCCCTCTCATTGTTCTATCCCGGGCAATGAAAAGGCCGACTCATTAGCAAAGGCGGGCGCATTAAATGGTGACATATACGAAAGACCAATCTGCTTCAACGAATTTTTTAGTATTTGTCGTCAGAGGACGCTCAACAGTTGGCAAACCTCGTGGAGCAACGGGGAACTTGGACGATGGCTACATTCGATTATCCCAAAGGTATCAACGAAGCCTTGGTTCGGGGGGATGGATGTGGGTCGGGATTTTATTCGCGTAATGTCCCGACTTATGTCCAATCACTACACCATGGATGCGCATTTGCGGCGTATTGGGCTTGCGGAGAGTAGTCTGTGCGCTTGTGACGAGGGCTATCACGACATCGAACACGTTGTCTGGGTATGCGCCGGGTATTGTGACGCCAGGTCTCAGTTAAAGGAATCCCTTCGGGCCCGAGGTAGACCACCCAATGTCCCAGTCCGAGATATGCTGGCAACTCGTGATTTCCCCTATATGTCCCTTATTTATACCTTCATAAAAACGATAAATATCCCAATTTAGCCCCTCTCTTTTATTTCTCGTTTTTAGAGTTTCCTCCTGCCTTGTGGAACCGATCAGCTCCAGAGTGCCACTATGTAACCGCCGTCGCCCTTACCACTACTCCTGCATAGAAGGAAACTGAAGCGAGAGCGACTCGAGTTTCGATGAGTTTTGAAGGATTCCCCGCGTGTCCGAAGAATACCATCCGCCAATCCGGTACTCGACGACTTACTAGACTGAGGCACAAATTTGTTTCGCTGATCCCCCTTCCCCCCCCCCCCCCCCAACGTTCGAGCGAAAGTTGCAAGTTTTGCTCTTCTTTCCCTGTCTCTCCCCTGTCCTTGATACAACTGCTGCTACACTGATGCGGAAATAAGCCACCCTCTGAATATCTTGACCAAGCATAAGTTTTAGTTAAAAAATTCAAATTAGTATTCTGTATTCCTAGTTTTAAGATAGCTATAATTTTTACTCTTTATTGAAACTCTTGTCCTCCATCTTGTAAATAGAATTGAATCCCTAGTTTTAAGATTTCTGTGAAGTTTCTCATAAATATTTGTTCCCCCTTTTGTGTACTAAACTATATTGTTAGTTTTAAGATAACCGTAAAATATTTCGTAAAATACTATTACTCCCCCTCTTGTATATCAAAGTGAATCCCTTGTTTTAAATTTTTTCATAAAAAAATCTTTTGGCCCTCTCTTGTATATTGAATCTTATTTCTAGTCTTAAGATAGCTGTAAACTTTTTTTTTTCCTTTGTAAAAAAAATATTTCAACATTGTAACCTCCTAGTTTTAAGATATCCAAAATGTAAAAACATAAGTATTTGGCACCGCCAAGCTAACGCATTTGTGCCTATCAAATAAACGAAATGAATAAAAAAAAAAAAATGGACCTCTCGTTAAGGTTTATGTATATATTCATTATGAATGAAAAATTTTCAGTCAGGCAAAGCCACACATACGAGCGTTCGAAGAGAAGACGTTCAACCATTTCCATATCGAGGAATGCCGCGGAGGACATGATAATTCTTGATACAATAGTCTGAAATAGGAAATTCAATAAAATTTTTAAAACATAGACTTGTAGTTACTCGATGAACCAAAAAAAAAATTGAACAGTTGGAATTTCGGAAAATGGCATAATAAAAACCGAAAAATAAAATTCGTTCACTTTTCTTCAAAATAACGAGGAAGATTTTTGTATTCAATTTTCCCTTAGTTCATCGACTACACATGTTATGCATTCTCATAAAAAATCAAGTCAATTCGTTGAATGGTTTTTGAGTTATCGGCAATTTGAAAAATGCGGTTTCGAGAAAGATGCTATTAAAGTTGCCGATAGGCTGAAATCGTTGAAACGCATGGTTGTTTAGAATAAAAGACCAGTGTGGCCACCGAGATTGCACTGGGCTTTTCTAGAGGTTCAATACTAACAATTAAACGAATAAAAAAAACATTAATGTTTTTTACCCACTACACCAGGCAACCATGGGTAGGCGCTAGTGCACTGAGTGCACACTGCTCTGAAAATCTAGCGAAATCGTCTTAGAGCAACACCGGCTGCTCGTTCAGTGGGTCATAAGTGCGACTTCCGGAGGGTTAAGGAAATAATACCACATATTCTATAAAAGTCCATGCTGGCTAATGGGTTTGCATTTTTGTACCGATTATACACTTCTGAGTAGAAGTAAAGGGCGTATATTACGCACTTCTGGGCAGAAGGGAAGCATGTATGTGATATCCAGCTTTTTAAGGATAGTTTCTTTTTTGAACAATGAAAATTGGAAACACGAATTTAATATAATTTATTGAAAAAAGTAAAAAAAAACTAATCTGCTACTACCAATTTTACTAAGATGGTAAATGGAATAAAGTTCCGTCCCACTAATATATAGTAAATTATCGTGAGTAATTATTTGAACAGTATTGTGCAAACTGTTTTTTTCGCCAAGAAGAATCAGTATTACCGAAAACAATGTTGTTCAGTCATGCTCAAATCTCAATTAGTACAGATTTATAAAACTTTGGTATATACTTGTTGAAATGATCTAAACCTAAGATTATGTGTATGAATAAGAGAAGCAAGTGAATGACGATAGTAGGAATTAATTCAGAGATATTTCATTTCTTTATGCATTTTAATTTTCATTTAAATTCAGCATTTTCAAAATTTTCATTTTCAACATTCCACCAAAACGCTCAAACAGAAACTATATTCATTTAAAGTTTGATTTTAAGAATTACCTTAACTATTCTTTACATTTCGACTACTAATTCTATAATTTATCATCCCACATCCACGCTTTTTGTCAAATTTAAATATTGAATCATCCTTTATACTATTTAATTGCCATTGAAAATAACTTTTTATACTTAATTCGGCAAAACAACCCATTCGGGAAAATACCAATCGGCAAAATAAACCAGTTAATTCGTTATCTGGGAAAAGCCAGCGTGAGGAGTTGACGAGCAAGTAAAAATTACTATTTCAATGCAAGTATTGCTTATGGCACAAAAACTCGATTCGAATCGTATTACGCACTTAACATTCTACTAAAAAAAATTATCTCATAGACTGGTACATGTGTTTTGACAGCTCGCAGTTTTCAGTAGCAGCTTGATTACTCACACTTTTAAAGTGCAGAGTTCAGGTTAGTGGAAAGTGCGCAAAATCATTCACTAGAGATTTCTTCTAATATAGTCCGCTGGTTGTATCCATTTAGGACTGTGAACGAATGTTTTAGAATATATAACGCATAGAGTACTTTTCTTACAGCTGATAGATTTGCTCTGATTCCGTCGTAATTTGGAGGACAAGGACAGCGTATATTGGAATTGGTCACGAAATATTCAACAAATTAAGTCCTTATGTTTAGAAATTCACTTTATGACGGTAGTCGATCTCCTACATACATATTCTATAGAAGCCAACGTTTGTTAATGGGTTTGAATTTTTGTAGTGAACCGCATTAAATACGTTTATCTCGAAACCATGTATTTATTTCTCAAACTTCAATATAAGTATATTTGACCAAAAACTAATTATTTTAAGAAGTGCATATATGCAGCATTGAGGGGAATTATATATTTGACATGTTAAGGTTAAGTGTCAATCCAAGCGATATTGCAGTTTTTTTTTAAATTTACGTTTTAACGCAACTGCATTTCATTCGGGTGCGTTTATTTTCCTTTTCCGTTATACCAGCGTCAAATCAACCTCAATGCAGACGATACATTAGCTTCCATCAACGTAAATGTCCGTCAACGCCACGTCGTCGTTCCATCAAGATAAGTTGAATGTGTCTCTTGTTCACACTTCCCGTACGTCATAGCATTCCGTTCTGTTGATGTTGTGTGTGACATCCATTTAACTGCACATTTTGACGTTCCCATGACGTGCTGTACCGGTGACGAAAGCCAGACGTATTGTGCAAATCGATCTTCAAACAGCCGCGGCTTAGACTTTGTACATAAAATATCCGAATAAATTCATTTTCCTACATTCTTGGTCTACCAACGAAGAACGAAATGCGACAGGGAGCGAGAGAGCTAGCGACTGCAAGAGTGCGAGTGAAGGCGAACGCGTTTAAGAGTGCGAGAGGATACGAGTGGGTTAAAGAGCGCGAGTGGGAGTACGGACGAGTGGGAGCATGGGCGAGCGGGAGCATGGGCGAGTGGGAGCACGGACGAGTGGTAGCAGTTGTAGGAGTGAGCGCCAGTGGGTGGGTGTGAACGAAAGAGTGGGTTTCAATATGTGCAATTTGAGTCGCTTTTGGCCGACTGGCACTCGCAGAAATTCTACCCGGCTGGGGAGTGAACGAAAGAAAGGCATGCATGGAGAACACTCGGATACGAGTGTTGGGCGCAATGAGAACACGCGAATGAGAAATACAAGAGTTATTTTTACGAGTTCAGCAACACTGAGTACAATATATGCTCGTTTTGTGTAATAATCATGTTCATGGCAGAAATAAGAAATAGTACCCTTTTCTTATGAAAATAATATTTTTCTTATTGATTTCATTTTCCATACTTGTTTTATAATATTACGTAAGAAAGGACAAACCCTCCTTCCCCCTTAGAATTCGTAAGATATTTTGAAACTCCCCCTCCCCCCATATTCCCTTACGTAATTAGTGTATGGCTCCTTGTTTGCAATTTCTAGACAAAATGACAAACCTTCATTAAGGACGTGGCCGGCGTCGGTATTGATCAGCGTGTAGGGATCAATATAGATTGTACAATGTGGCTCATCATGTTATTCCCAAGCATGTTGTTCCAATGAACATTTTGCAACCAAATTTGGTTCTGGCCAATGTCGGAGTAGCAACTACGGGTGATCTCTTATGCTTATGCTTAAAATGACAAACCTTTTATTATGCCAGATTTTAAAAATTGAGTTAGATTTTCCCAAATTTAACAAAAAAAAAACGATTGATGCATGTTCTATGAAGACTAAAATGTATGTCAGATTATTTACTTTTGGCTTTACTACCAAGAATCTTTATAGATTAGCTTCGCAACTTTTGGAAAACAAATCAAAACTGAAACTGCTCTAACATAACTCAATCTCTCCGCCTACCAAATCTAAAAAAGCTGAATCCCTCTGGTATAAAGACTCGCCATCGCTAACGTTTGTTTACCATTTATCTGACAGTGTAATTTCAATCGACAATTCAACTATCTAGGATTGAATCGTATAACCATTAAAACCTTTCTAGATTCTCAAGCCCTTTGTATGCACGAACTCTCTGAACGTACAAAATATTTCTTTTATTCAACTTTAAAATAAATTAAATAAATTTTTTTTGAAAAGAATCCTATGAATTTTTTTTTTTCGTGGATATAAAGCATAATTTAAGCTATATTTTACATATTTTTTCTGCGCATCTGGTTCAAATGCTAGAACAGATTATGTTACACAATGAATGTTAACAGTGACCCGTTTTTATCAGCCCCCTGGTGTACGTTATGGGGAAATTGACAAAATCGGTACATATTTTTTCTTTCTTTTTAATAGCCCAAAGCTGTTAAAATATTTTTTCTTTAGTCCCTAAACATGGTCTCATTATCCTTTCTTATTATTTAGTAGGAATTTCCTAAAGGGAGTTTCCCAGCGCAAAATTTAAAAAAAATGTTTTTTTGTTTTTGCATATTTTGTATATTTATGATAAAAAAAATGCTCGAAAGGATTTACTCGGATTTGACTTAGTTCGTCTGCTAAAGTCCATCAAACGCCTTTTCATTAGGCTGACAAAGTCGGGAGCAAATTGGGGTTTGATAAAATTGGGTTTTCATTGTATTGGTAATTCATATAACGCATTACATATTTTCCCTAAATAATGTAAACTCATTATTTGAAAAAAATCTCGCCGATCCGTAGGGGAACCTGGGGCTATTCGGACTTACCTAATCAAGTCGTCCTTTCAGGTGGATAGATGTGTTTATTGGTCAAAGGTTCTAACTGTTAGTTTGAAACCTCAGCTACATTTCGGAGCCAAAAAATAGATTTGTACCACTCCATGGCAGCGCTAGGCGACGATTTGCAAAACTGTACGTTTTTCCATCCTTTTACGATGTAGGATTAATTCGGACCTCCCTAGGAGGCAATTCAGACCATCATTTTTTAATTTTGTTTTTAATGGAACCATGTTGACTTATATATCTTTATTGGAGAAACTCCTTAAGAAGCAAAAAGAATGTGTTAAAAAGTTGCTGCTGATTTGGTCATTGTGCATTATCTTTGCTGTGGCGTGCAATCGAGTGCGCCGATGCGAGCCGTTGAAGCTCCGTACGTTCATTTAGCATAAAAGTGGTAAGCGTTTTGAAAATATCTGCGTTTTCACCCAAAACAAAAATCATTTCATAAAATAGGAACCTTGAGCTTTCCATAACACTTGTTATTTTTTCACTTTTATTTGCTACTTTAATCACGATTTTGCAATTAATTTTTGTTTTGAGCATAGCAAAAAAAAATTAAACACGTATCTCCTTACTAAAAAAAACTGTAGAATGTAAAAATTAATGTTTCAAAATGGCGCTTCACGAATATCTACGACAGTCAAAAAATCTTCCCTTTTTCTGAGAAATCGAGAGGGACTCAACCACCCCCCACGTTCTTAATGGCACCGGCACCAGGTTCCTTTATTCATTATATTTTCTACAAATGCCCTATGCAAGATTTCGGATCGAAAGCGTGGTGGCGAGCGCACGATGGCCTTTGCACTCAGCGGGGAGGCAGGTGTAAATGTGGCATCTGAGTTCGTAAAAGGTTTGTCTATGCGCGGGTAATGCCACCAATGCCGAAGGTCCAATGCTTCTACCGCTTCGTGTATTGCCCGAACGCGACAAAATACTGCTCTTGTACGTAAATGATAAGTACCTTTATGACGAACGCTTTTCATTCCCGTATTTTCACCAGTCAAAGTGGTAAAAAAATGTTTGCTTCATCCCGTGTAGTAAGGCGTGAAGCAGCATGCCTCATTCTCGTTATAAACTAACGATAATGAAGCATTCGTCGTATACCAGTTCAACGTGCAAGTGTATTCATGAAGAGTGTCATCGGACAGCGCAGATTCGATGCAAGAGAGACGCAACTTTTCAGTTTTGAGAATGCTTATTTCGTCATGCATCTGTTTTGGGAAAGGCATGGGTTTCCTCTCGCCGGGAGGGTAAGTTCATTCAAGTACTCAGCTTTCTCACGTTTAGCTGTTTGCGTCAGGCATAGGTTCTCATTTACGCATGAGAATGAGTGCTCTCGTTCAATGGGGAAATGGCTATATTCGTTCATTTGAAGCTTCACAATCCAAGCCCTGCCGTAGACTCAGGTGATTCGCATTTCTAATGCTAAAAGACCCTGACTCCTACGGTAGCAGACAAAAAGTTAAGTCGCCGGTGAGCTCTAAGCTTGCATATATGATCCTTCCACGCTTTTCTAAACTTTCTCCCTTCAACTCCTTGCTCTCCCTTGAGGCTCTAAATATTGAAAAATATACTTCACCTTCCAGTCCCTTGCTAATTAAATGCCGTAACAACCAGTGCTGCATTCGGTAACCGTAAACAGAAAACCATCCTACACGGTCGCAAGCACTCATATTCGACTCTCTTTCCATGTAAGTTCTCACACTGAGATAGCAACATATACTGTCAGTCATACTACGTGAGTGCCTTTGCGGAAAAATCTTGAGCGTTTTTTCAAAACGTCATATCTGCAATGAGTTACTCTCTGTTTATACTTTCTCTTTCGATTTTTACGGCGTCACTATAACACTTTTCACTTATTTTACAGTACAGATCGAAATACGGTGGTTTTAACTAGCATATTATGCAAAGAGTTGAGGGATAAATGTTAAAGTGGCCGAATTATTAACAGAAGAGAAAGTAAACAAAGAGAGTAACTCATTGCAGATATGACGTTTTGAAAAAACGCTCAAGAAATGTTCTGTCTTTTTGCTCTTTTGCTCACTTCGTTTCGTTTCAGCTTGACTGAAACCTCTCGATGACAGTCAGTTTCGAAAATTATTGTCATTAAGTCTGGCAAGGGAAGTTTTAAATTCTGCACGATACAAGCCTTGAATTCTATATTACAGTTCAAATACATTACCTATTCAAAAGTGGTTTGGTTGCTAACCAAAGATTGTTCGAGAAAAATTGTATTTCAATTTCCTTCGCCGTTTGGATAAAAGCTGTAATAGAATTACGCGCATTCATAAATTCATTTGATGTATGACTATGGAACATGCTAAAGCAATGTAATATTTAATAATATAATATTCGTGTTGCATTCTATGAGCTTCCCTAATAATATGAAACTGACTTTTATTTATTCGCAATCGCAGTAGGCAGAGTTGAAATGCAAGGAAAACACAACAAATCTAGAGAAAATTTTCAATAGGACGTAAGTAACAATGAGAGATTCTCTTTGCGGTCTTTCTCTTCTGTTAATTACTCGGCCATTTCAACATTTACTACTCTACTCTTTGCATAATATTGTAGTAAAAACCGTCTGCTTTCGATATGTACTGGAAAATTAGTATAAAGTGTTGTAATGAAGTCGTAATAAAAGAGAGAAAAAGTAAACAAAGAGAGGCTCTCAATGTTACTTACGTCCTATTGAAAATTTTCTATAGAAATAGATTTTAGTTTTTTCGTCATACTGATGTGTTTGGTAGTTAAAAATGTGCTCTATCCAGGCTTACCAATATGACTGCCTTTTTACTACTGTCGCTGTGCAACAGAATCCGATGTCTCTATGTGTGCTCAATGCTCTCTTGCTACAGCAAGTTCGCTCGCCAAGCCGAACTGTAATGGCAACAGTGCAAGCTTGTGAGAAAAAGTGCTGTTTGGTGACAGTCTGTACCGCGCTCGTTTTGTTGAGAATATTCTACGCTAAACGTAGCGAGCCGAATGGGCTGTCGGTTTACCATTTTTTGTGTCTGCTGTTTCGCATAAACTGTCCAGGTGACAGCCTTCTGAGAGGGATAACATTCTTCGTCCAAACTGGTAAAACTGTCGTCTAGGGCTGTCATATGATGAATGTCACCATTGAACATTTGTATGGAGTTTGAATCGGCGCAGCGGCAACAATTTGCGCTAAAGCGAGCAGAAATATTGACAATAAATCATAGATTGATTCTTTAGAATTTAAATGAGATTGATGGACTGAAGCAGTCTTATCAATGGATTTATTGACAATATTTCTGTCTCGTGTAAGGTCCGCTTAAGGATCAACGCATGTTTAAGCGAACGATCGTGTAAAATGTACTTTTCAGCATAACAGTTATATTTTGGTTGCAGTTGAAAATCGAAATAGTGAACTTCCGCTTTTTGATTTTTCTCCTATTTTCAGCGTGCGGAACTAAAGCGCAACTGGTGTAAATGATGCGCAAGTTGATTCTCTAACATGTACACAAGATGCGCTGTAGTTGCCCACTCTGCAAATAGGGAAAACAACGAAAGGCGCAAGGTAATTTTTCGATTTTCAACTGCAACCAGAATACTGTTATGCTAATCATGCGCATTAATTTGGACGTGCTTTAGGCATGATAAAACGCAGTTTTCAAACGTAGAAAAATTTGCCCAGGATAGAATTCTTTCACGATTTTCATTGGATGTCATTTAACATCAGTCGTCAGTTTTCATTACGTTGTCTTGGGAAATTGATTTATAGCATGATGGATTCAATTGATTAAATAAATAGTCAGTTTTCTAATGCCGTTTTTTAATGAACAACCCCGGAGCAGTAAGTTGCATTTTCCAGCGAAAGAGCCGGCCACTAGAGGTGTTCATTCCTACTTCTGCCAGAAAGTGCAACACTAGTGCAATTCGCTGCCCCGGATAAAAATAATTTAAATAATTTTAGCATTTCACTTGTTTAGTTCTCACTGATTACTGTGACGTATGCAATCTGTATATTGTAAAAACGAAAACTGAACCATTAAAAATATTAATCAAAGTTTTCAAAAATCTAAATATTGATCAAGATTAAAAATTCGGAATTAAAAAATCAAAATATTTAAAAATTGCAAAATTGAAGACTTCAAAGTTGCAAAATTAACACATTAAAATGTTGCAAATTTTAAAAATCAAGAAATCGATTTTTTTTAATTAGAGGGGAGTGGGCCAATTCGGATCCCAGGTATTTTTCAGCTGTGGTAATACTGTGTAGAGCATGTATATAATTTTCATGACTGTAATGTAGCTCTGTTTTTTCTCCCAAAATTTCTTGGTTCTCAGTTTTCGTGAGCGTGCGCTTTTTTGATAAATGTGTAAACCGAAAACAAGATTATTGTTAGCAACAACAATTAATTAAATTAAGTGCATTATCGTAATTTTGAAGCTGCCTAATATCTTTTATTTAATATCTTATTTTAGGCGAGACTATCAACTGTTTTCGTTTAATCTGTGTGTGAATATGGGTTAATCCAATTCGGACCTTTTACCATATATACGAAATGATACGCGATCACGAAAAACTGTTTGAGAAGTCGAGCTTTCAGGAAAAGAAAAGTTTTCGCAAATCGGTTCACAGATTTCTACGTTTATAGCTCATAACCCTAGTAACAATTGAGGTTTTTTCTTGAAAACCTTCTTAAAACTTAGAATGCACTTGTAGTGTGCTATAAAACTTAAAATGTTACTTGGAAACCTATTGCTAGGTAATTTGGCCCAACTCTTACTTTTTATGGAATATTTGCCACAAAATTTTATATATCAAAGAGAACTTTTCAATTCACAATTCGAAACTTAGCGAAAATTCAATAGGAATAACTTGGGTCAACATAGGCATTTATTTCCATTGCAAAAATCGATAAGACATGGGTGGTCCTAATTGGAACAGGGTTGGGGTAATTCGGACCTTTCGTGTACTTTTGCGTAGAACCTTTAATACACAATACGGTACGATATCGGAAAAAGTTAGCTTAGACAAAATGTGCGCAATTGATCAGGCTTTCGGGAAAAAATATTTATTTGTGAATCGGTTGTAGTTCTATAGCTCATAAACCCTTATTAGGTCCGAATTGGCCAACCCCCCAATGATTACTGTACATTAAATATGACATAAAAATTTTACCGAACATTAAATATGACATACAAAATTGAAAATTAAAGAATTTAAGCTGAAATTTCAAAAATTAGGATTCCAGAATTAAAAAATCATATGATTAATATATGAGAAAATGAAAAATTGATAAATCTAAGAATTTAAACATTTAAGAATTCAAAAATTTAGAAATTTTAAAATTCAAAAATTTAAAGATTTAAAAATTTAAAGAATTAAAGATTTGAAATTTTAAATATTTTGAAATGTAAAAGAAAAAAAAAATTAAAATATTGAGGATTAGAAAATTTTGAAAGTTAAGGATTTTGGAACTTTAAAATTTAAAATAAAAATTTAAAACATGAAAAATATATTTTTATTTAAAAGTTTATAAATACGAGACCGAGGAAATATTTTTACAAACCATTTTCAACTATTCTTGATGATGAAAGCCATCATTTTTTTTCAAAAAAGTGCTGTATTAGGGCAGTTTACCACTAACAATAATAATACATTCCATATTAAATATAAAAAGTGATTGAAATTTATTTTTATTATTCTGTAGTACGTACGCTATGTTAGCAATGTTAAAGGCATTTTTTCTTATTTTTTAATGGGCCCATAGAAGTTAAATTTTAAGATAATTCTAAACTAAATATTAGTTAGAAAAGTGATCTGATTCGCAATGGATAGGTGGCCACCATTGATTCACGCTAAACCTCCTGAATTCGCGGTTGCGGCACGGAACGATTAAAATTGTGGTATAATCCTGTTTTTCGGATAAAATTGCTAATAAGAAGATGAGGTCATGACATTTAACAGTAGTTACCATATTTTAATTATTTATGGCTTAGCGCTGCTCACAACCCCCCAACGTCCCCTATTTCGAGGTGTGCCTGTACCTTGGAAAGTACAAAATGTTAGGACAATCTCGACAAACGCGTTTGCTATTGAGTGGCATAATAAAACAAATAAAATCATCAGCTTGTTGATCACCTCAAACAAATTAGCATAACCAACAAATCACGAAAATATTTCAGGAGCCTGAAATCGGCGGCGCGCCCCTCTTAAAATTAAATTTAACTATATTATGTATTTCTATATTGTAGCAACGCAATTTTTTAACTTTCCGATGAAATAAAAAAGCCTCATAACTCATGTTCATCTATGTTCATGCTGTGATTCGTGACTAGGTGCAATCTGCATTTTCATCTACACGGCATATCAAAAATCCGCTTTCTGAAACCGTCCAACTTTCCGCAATACGTACTTCTAAACGATTGCTTTCTGCCCCGATACGCCAATTCGACTCACATCACCATGACTGAACAATTACTATCCAGCTTCACTCAAACGATTCTCCCCCGCAACATAACAGTCTACCACAACGACTAAAAATATTTGCTCAGGTTTTTAATTTCGAACGACGTTAAAAATTCTCGACAAACATATGATTACGGCCTAAAAGCCAACTGTCAAAATTCACTTTGAATGGAAATTCCAGACAAACCGTTACTAGTCGAAAACAATTCACAACAGTTTATGAAAGAGAAAACTTTTCTCTTTCATTTACTACCAACATCTGTGATTGGCGTCTAACGGTTTGTCCGGAATTTCCATTCAAAGTGGATTTTGACAGTTGGCTTTTAGGCCGTAATCATATGTTTGTCGAGAATTCACTAGCTGTTTAAAACAGAGTTGCACGAAATCATGACTATCACCTTTTCATCAAAATGTACGTAAAACTTCGGTCACAAATCAAAATGATCGTCGTTTTTAGTTGAGAGAACTTGAGCAACCAAATCTTAGCATTGTGAGTGCCAGCAACAGTGACAAGAGAGAGTGAGAAAAAAATGACGGCACGCAGCGCAGACAGCAGAGTTAAGTGAGCACACAATGCAAATTCTCCTCTTTCCGTTTTGTTTACCTCGCGCTGTTTTGTCTACCTCGTAAATTCAACAAGCGTAGTTTTATTCATTGAATTATCACCATATGATTCAATCACTAGACAGTATTTATTGATCCTTCTGCGCTTGCCTTATATTCGAACGAAAACAGTAATATACTGAAATTTAAACTTGAAAGATACGTATATGCTTTTTGACCTGGTTACCTCTTAACATATTTATCAAGAGATAGAGCCCAGGGGTTCCAACAGTACAGCCTTGCGACAGTATTTCAGAGGCTGTCGTCTTCTTTTCGCTTCGACAGTTTGATCACCGAATCAAGCACGACAGCTCTCAGTAAAACCACAGATAACAGCGGTTTAGGCTAGAACAAAATTTCTTCAAAAACCTGTGTAAACTTTCAAATTGATATACGTTGAAAATCCGCGTTTCACTATTGCCATCTGCACAACTGTTTGCTACACGTGTTTGACAGCTGCACTCTAACTGCATTGTAGTGATCGCTGCGCCATCTGCAAACGTTTGCCAAACATGTTTCAGATGTCTGATTTATTCGGAATTTCAGCAGCGGGTATTTACACACGATTCAAATCGAGCCTAAACGTCTGTTATCTGTGGTAAAACTGTTATGCGACTTGCAACGTTGCCGTCTTGTACCGCACAGAACAGTTTGCGCATACGTCTACAACTATAGTTAATGAGCGATGACAGCCTCAGTTGGTTTTGCGTAACATTTCTATCGTTCTTAGTGGTAGAACCGACACGTCGATGCAATCAAAGAACATTTTTTTCTGTGAAAGTCGTGCTCTGTACATTAGTTAAGCCCAGTACGGTGCGGAGTATAAAACGATTTAGGACCGATTTCTTCACCCTCGCTTAGCGCTTAAGCCAGGTTTAAACGTACTGGTAAACCATTCATTCATTCATTTCCCAGACGGAATGACAACCAGCGGCTTTATTTGATTTGATTTTAAACAGCTAGTGAATTCTCGACAAACATATGATTACGGCCTAAAAGCCAACTGTCAAAATCCACTTTGAATGGAAATTCCGGACAAACCGTTAGACGCCAATCACAGATGTTGGTAGTAAATGAAAGAGAAAAGTTTTCTCTTTCATAAACTGTTGTGAACTGTTTTCGACTAGTAACGGTTTGTCTGGAATTTCCATTCAAAGTGAATTTTGACAGTTGGCTTTTAGGCCGTAATCATATGTTTGTCGAGAATTTTTAACGTCGTTCGAAATTAAAAACCTGAGCAAATATTTTTAGTCGTTGTGGTAGACTGTTATGTTGCGGGGGAGAATCGTTTGAGTGAAGCTGGATAGTAATTGTTCAGTCATGGTGATGTGAGTCGAATTGGCGTATCGGGGCAGAAAGCAATCGTTTAGAAGTACGTATTGCGGAAAGTTGGACGGTTTCAGAAAGCGGATTTTTGATATGCCGTGTGGATGAAAATGCAGATTGCACCTAGTCACGAATCACAGCATAAACATAGATGAACATGAGTTATGAGGCTTTTTTTATTTCATCGGAAAGTTAAAAAATTGCGTTGCTACAATATAGAAATACGTAATATAGTTAAATTTAATTTTAAGAGGGGCGCGCCGCCGATTTCAGGCTCCTGAAATATTTTCGTGATTTGTTGGTTATGCTAATTTGTTTGAGGTGATCAACAAGCTGATGATTTTATTTGTTTTATTATGCCACTCAATAGCAAACGCGTTTGTCGAGATTGTCCTAACATTTTGTACTTTCCAAGGTACAGGCACACCTCGAAATAGGGGACGTTGGGGGGTTGTGAGCAGCGCTAAGCCATAAATAATTAAAATATGGTAACTACTGTTAAATGTCATGACCTCATCTTCTTATTAGCAATTTTATCCGAAAAACAGGATTATACCACAATTTTAATCGTTCCGTGCCGCAACCGCGAATTCAGGAGGTTTAGCGTGAATCAATGGTGGTCACCTATCCATTGCGAATCAGATCACTTTTCTAACTAATATTTAGTTTAGAATTATCTTAAAATTTAACTTCTATGGGCCCATTAAAAAATAAGAAAAAATGCCTTTAACATTGCTAACATAGCGTACGTACTACAGAATAATAAAAATAAATTTCAATCACTTTTTATATTTAATATGGAATGTATTATTATTGTTAGTGGTAAACTGCCCTAATACAGCACTTTTTTGAAAAAAATGATGGCTTTAATCATCAAGAATAGTTGAAAATGGTTTGTAAAAATATTTCCTCGGTCTCGTATTTATAAACTTTTGAATAAAAATATATTTTTCATGTTTTAAATTTTTATTTTAAATTTTAAAGTTCCAAAATCCTTAACTTTCAAAATTTTCTAATCCTCAATATTTTAATTTTTTTTTCTTTTACATTTCAAAATATTTAAAATTTCAAATCTTTAATTCTTTAAATTTTAAATCTTTAAATTTTTGAATTTTAAAATTTCTAAATTTTTGAATTCTTAAATGTTTAAATTCTTAGATTTATCAATTTTTCATTTTCTCATATATTAATCATATGATTTTTTAATTCCGGAATGCTATTTTTTGAAATTTCAGCTTAAATTCTTTAATTTTCAATTTTGTATGTCATATTTAATGTTCGGTAAAATTTTTATGTCATATTTAATGTACAGTAATCATTGGGGGGTTGGCCAATTCGGACCTAATAAGGGTTTATGAGCTATAGAACTACAACCGATTCACAAATAAATATTTTTCCCGAAAGCCTGATCAATTGCGCACATTTTGTCTAAGGTAACTTTTTCCGATATCGTACCGTATTGTGTATTAAAGGTTCTACGCAAAAGTACATGAAAGGTCCGAATTACCCCAACCCTGTTCCAATTAGGACCACCCATGTCTTATCGATTTTTGCAATGGAAATAAATGCCTATGTTGACCCAAGTTATTCCTATTGAATTTTCGCTAAGTTGCGAATTGTGAATTGAAAAGTTCTCTTTGATATATAAAATTTTGTGGCAAATATTCCATAAAAAGTAAGAGTTGGGCCAAATTACCTAGCAATAGGTTTCCAAGTAACATTTTAAGTTTTATAGCACACTACAAGTGCATTCTAAGTTTTAAGAAGGTTTTCAAGAAAAAACCTCAATTGTTACTAGGGTTATGAGCTATAAACGTAGAAATCTGTGAACCGATTTGCGAAAACTTTTCTTTTCCTGAAAGCTCGACTTCTCAAACAGTTTTTCGTGATCGCGTATCATTTCGTATATATGGTAAAAGGTCCGAATTGGATTAACCCATATTCACACACAGATTAAATGAAAACAGTTGATAGTCTCGCCTAAAATAAGATATTAAATAAAAGATATTAGGCAGCTTCAAAATTACGATAATGCACTTAATTTAATTAATTGTTGTTGCTAACAATAATCTTGTTTTCGGTTTACACATTTATCAAAAAAGCGCACGCTCACGAAAACTGAGAACCAAGAAATTTTGAGAGAAAAAACAGAGCTACATTACAGTCATGAAAATTATATACATGCTTTACACAGTATTACCATAGCTGAAAAATACCTGGGATCCGAATTGGCCCACTCCCCTCTAATTAAAAAAAATCGATTTCTTGATTTTTAAAATTTGCAACATTTTAATGTGTTAATTTTGCAACTTTGAAGTCTTCAATTTTGCAATTTTTAAATATTTTGATTTTTTAATTCCGAATTTTTAATCTTGATCAATATTTAGATTTTTGAAAACTTTGATTAATATTTTTAATGGTTCAGTTTTCGTTTTTACAATATACAGATTGCATACGTCACAGTAATCAGTGAGAACTAAACAAGTGAAATGCTAAAATTATTTAAATTATTTTTATCCGGGGCAGCGAATTGCACTAGTGTTGCACTTTCTGGCAGAAGTAGGAATGAACACCTCTAGTGGCCGGCTCTTTCGCTGGAAAATGCAACTTACTGCTCCGGGGTTGTTCATTAAAAAACGGCATTAGAAAACTGACTATTTATTTAATCTATTGAATCCATCATGCTATAAATCAATTTCCCAAGACAACGTAATGAAAACTGACGACTGATGTTAAATGACATCCAATGAAAATCGTGCCAGAATTCTATCCTGGGCAAATTTTTCTACGTTTGAAAACTGCGTTTTATCATGCCTAAAGCACGTCCAAATTAATGCGCATGATTAGCATAACAGTATTCTGGTTGCAGTTGAAAATCGAAAAATTACCTTGCGCCTTTCGTTGTTTTCCCTATTTGCAGAGTGGGCAACTACAGCGCATCTTGTGTACATGTTAGAGAATCAACTTGCGCATCATTTACACCAGTTGCGCTTTAGTTCCGCACGCTGAAAATAGGAGAAAAATCAAAAAGCGGAAGTTCACTATTTCGATTTTCAACTGCAACCAAAATATAACTGTTATGCTGAAAAGTACATTTTACACGATCGTTCGCTTAAACATGCGTTGATCCTTAAGCGGACCTTACACGAGACAGAAATATTGTCAATAAATCCATTGATAAGACTGCTTCAGTCCATCAATCTCATTTAAATTCTAAAGAATCAATCTATGATTTATTGTCAATATTTCTGCTCGCTTTAGCGCAAATTGTTGCCGCTGCGCCGATTCAAACTCCATACAAATGTTCAATGGTGACATTCATCATATGACAGCCCTAGACGACAGTTTTACCAGTTTGGACGAAGAATGTTATCCCTCTCAGAAGGCTGTCACCTGGACAGTTTATGCGAAACAGCAGACACAAAAAATGGTAAACCGACAGCCCATTCGGCTCGCTACGTTTAGCGTAGAATATTCTCAACAAAACGAGCGCGGTACAGATTGTCACCAAACAGCACTTTTTCTCACAAGCTTGCACTGTTGCCATTACAGTTCGGCTTGGCGAGCGAACTTGCTGTAGCAAGAGAGCATTGAGCACACATAGAGACATCGGATTCTGTTGCACAGCGACAGTAGTAAAAAGGCAGTCATATTGGTAAGCCTGGATAGAGCACATTTTTAACTACCAAACACATCAGTATGACGAAAAAACTAAAATCTATTTCTATAGAAAATTTTCAATAGGACGTAAGTAACATTGAGAGCCTCTCTTTGTTTACTTTTTCTTTCTTTTATTACGACTTCATTACAACACTTTATACTAATTTTCCAGTACATATCGAAAGCAGACGGTTTTTACTACAATATTATGCAAAGAGTAGAGTAGTAAATGTTGAAATGGCCGAGTAATTAACAGAAGAGAAAGACCGCAAAGAGAATCTCTCATTGTTACTTACGTCCTATTGAAAATTTTCTCTAGATTTGTTGTGTTTTCCTTGCATTTCAACTCTGCCTACTGCGATTGCGAATAAATAAAAGTCAGTTTCATATTATTAGGGAAGCCCATAGAATGCAACACGAATATTATATTATTAAATATTACATTGCTTTAGCATGTTCCATAGCCATACATCAAATGAATTTATGAATGCGCGTAATTCTATTACAGCTTTTATCCAAACGGCGAAGGAAATTGAAATACAATTTTTCTCGAACAATCTTTGGTTAGCAACCAAACCACTTTTGAATAGGTAATGTATTTGAACTGTAATATTGAATTCAAGGCTTGTATCGTGCAGAATTTAAAACTTCCCTTGCCAGACTTAATGACAATAATTTTCGAAACTGACTGTCATCGAGAGGTTTCAGTCAAGCTGAAACGAAACGAAGTGAGCAAAAGAGCAAAAAGACAGAACATTTTTCCGCAAAGGCACTCACGTAGTATGACTGACAGTATATGTTGCTATCTCAGTGTGAGAACTTACATGGAAAGAGAGTCGAATATGAGTGCTTGCGACCGTGTAGGATGGTTTTCTGTTTACGGTTACCGAATGCTGCACTGGTTTAAAATCAAATCAAATAAAGCCGCTGGTTGTCATTCCGTCTGGGAAATGAATGAATGAATGGTTTACCAGTACGTTTAAACCTGGCTTAAGCGCTAAGCGAGGGTGAAGAAATTGGTCCTAAATCGTTTTATACTCCGCACCGTACTGGGCTTAACTAATGTACAGAGCACGACTTTCACAGAAAAAAATGTTCTTTGATTGCATCGACGTGTCGGTTCTATCACTAAGAACGATAGAAATGTTACGCAAAACCAACTGAGGCTGTCATCGCTCATTAACTATAGTTGTAGACGTATGCGCAAACTGTTCTGTGCGGTACAAGACGGCAACGTTGCAAGTCGCATAACAGTTTTACCACAGATAACAGACGTTTAGGCTCGATTTGAATCGTGTGTAAATACCCGCTGCTGAAATTCCGAATAAATCAGACATCTGAAACATGTTTGGCAAACGTTTGCAGATGGCGCAGCGATCACTACAATGCAGTTAGAGTGCAGCTGTCAAACACGTGTAGCAAACAGTTGTGCAGATGGCAATAGTGAAACGCGGATTTTCAACGTATATCAATTTGAAAGTTTACACAGGTTTTTGAAGAAATTTTGTTCTAGCCAAAACCGCTGTTATCTGTGGTTTTACTGAGAGCTGTCGTGCTTGATTCGGTCATCAAACTGTCGAAGCGAAAAGAAGACGACAGCCTCTGAAATACTGTCGCAAGCCTGTACTGTTGGAACCCCTGGGCTCTATCTCTTGATAAATATGTTAAGAGGTAACCAGGTCAAAAAGCATATACGTATCTTTCAAGTTTAAATTTCAGTATATTCTCGACATAATTCTCGACAAACATATGATTACGGCCTAAAAGCCAACTGTCAAAATCCACTTTGAATGGAAATTCCGGACAAACCGTTAGACGCCAATCACAGATGTTGGTAGTAAATGAAAGAGAAAAGTTTTCTCTTTCATAAACTGTTGTGAACTGTTTTCGACTAGTAACGGTTTGTCTGGAATTTCCATTCAAAGTGAATTTTGACAGTTGGCTTTTAGGCCGTAATCATATGTTTGTCGAGAATTTTTAACGTCGTTCGAAATTAAAAACCTGAGCAAATATTTTTAGTCGTTGTGGTAGACTGTTATGTTGCGGGGGAGAATCGTTTGAGTGAAGCTGGATAGTAATTGTTCAGTCATACTAAGTCTGTTACTAACAACTGTTGAGGAATGGTTGGTTTCTGATATATATATATATATATATATATATATATATATATATATATATATATATATATATATATATATATATATATATATATATATATATATATATATATATATATATATATATATATATATATATATATATATATATATATATATATATATATATATATATATATATATATATATATATATATATATCACGTGGTTCCTGTAAACCACATCTGACGTACTGTAGAACCTATGTGATTTACACATAACCCTTAAGTGATGCGACGATGAATCGTGAAGAAGTGAAACCAATTCCAATCTGGTGAATTTTTCAACGCTAGTTTTGCTTTTTGCTCAATTACACGGAGGAAATAGATATTTTTTTGAGTTTCAGAGCCTTTTACTAGTGTAGACTTGGTGGAGCACAAAACATCAGGAGCAGCATCAATATTACAAATTTTAATGTAAAAATTTCCATATAAGTTAATGTGTTTACAGAGCACCTTCAATTTATGTTAGTAGGTATGTTAAAAACACGTAATATTTACCTTAAAGAAAATATATGCTTTGAAGAACAGCTCATGAAAAAAGAAGGAAGCATTTCATCATTTATTCAACAAATGTGCGAATCTTGCTGCTTCTATATCGATTATCTTCCATATTATTCAGTTCAATGATTATATTCTTGAGGCCATCAATGATAGAACTATGGAAACTGTCTGATACGAGGGAGAGCTTTTTCGTGTAATGTGACGAGTTACCGAAACAAATACGGTTGTCCACGTTTCTTCCTTATTCAAGGTTCAAAATAATCCGTTGATTAAATTATTCATGGAATGATTAATTTGATTGCCGTATAATTTTGAATCATCCTTATTTTGTGCGCTGCACAGTTGGCCTGGCCGCTTTAATGCTTGTGTCATATTCAATATATGCCACAAACAATAATAATGGCAAGAAAAATTGTGGACGAACGTCTGCAATTTTCCAGGATCCCTACATGTATTGGCTGTGTAAGTGTAGACTAGACTAGACTAGACTAGATTGTTTTGCTTTATTTTTCAATATTTGGATGCATTTGTATTGGTAATACATCTAATAGGCTTGATATGTGCTTGAACCAAAACTGTTAACTTAAATGAAGAAAGCATCCGCTCATCCACAGAAAAAGCAGAAAAAAAATATTTTTATTCTATCTTATTTTTCATTTTGCAATTTCTTGTTAAAGTTATAAGAAAGCATGTCATAGCAAAGCAATTTTTTTTCTTGTCCGTAAAAACGAGAATAAGGTTAAAATCTCTACAATAAAGAAAGTCTTGCGATTACTTATATATTTTTGTGAATTATGCCTATCGTCCATTATGCCTAACGTATGTAGGGGAACTGGGGGGAAGCCCGACACCCTGGGTAAGCCCTACACCCCACGACTTTTCACAGATACCAAATTCTAAATCATACAATAATGACAGGATATTATTAGTACGACTATTTTAAGTATTTCGATACACATCGATGGTTTCATTAAACGTCAACAAAATAAACAAAACAATCGAAAGCAAAGTTGTTGCGCTTTTGGATGATATTTTTAGTTATACATTTTAAGGTTTTAATAACACAAAAGCTTTGAAAATGACCAGTTTTTTGTCACACATTCTATTCTACTCTCCATATCGTTATTTGTGTGTATTGAAGATAAGTTTGAGTATTTCAATACTGATAATCAGGGATGCCAAAGGTACTGGTAAACTACATTTTTTTTCGGTATATTTACATTTGCACAAGCCGTACAGCCCGCTACAGCGACGCATCACTACAGCTCTTGCCAGAACGGTAGCCAAACCGAGTACATTTTCGTACGTAGAGCACCAGAATACATTTTTGTTTTGCTGCTGTACTCCGACTGCTCGGTGAGAGTGTGGCGTAGTAAAGTTTGTTCTCTCGCTTTGTACACTTTTCTCTGCGTAGTCAAGGGGAGAGGCCCGCACACGAAATCGTTGATGCCGGTCGTGGCGCAAACGAACCGCATTCATTTTTGTCGTTAGTGATTGAAAATATTGAATGATTACAAATATTAAAAAGTGTAAAATAAGGAAAGAGAAGCTGTACCGCTCGCGTCTGGTGGCTGTATTTCTTTGTCACGTTACTGCTTTGCTTACAGACTGCCGTACAGCGCTGAGCGTCCTGCAATAGCAAATGACAGCAGCGACGAAAGAGAAATGATAATGTAGGCAGAAAAATTACAGCCGCAGAAAAGGTAGGCATTTTGCATCCTTGCTGATAATTGAGCATTTAACAAAAAAGTGCGCTGTTGGGGTAAGACCGACAGTTTTTGGGTGGGGTAAGACCGACACGGTATTTGGATGATTGGGTTCGTTTTTGCTTCGATACAAACGACTCGGTATGTTTTTTGTATTCGATTATACTATAATTACGTCATGTTAATAGTTGAAATACACGGAAACTATGTTTTTTGCATTGATTTATCAGTATTGTCTCAAGCCGACCAAAAAAATTAAAAATTAAATTGAACGTAATTCATAATAATATTACAAAAAGAAACGAAAAGTATAATCTAATATGAGATTTTGAAATGATATTGATGAAAAATTTTCATTGACCGTCGGATTGTTGATCAACAGTGTTCCGAAAAATCACAATACGAACCGGATAGCTTAGGGACCGTTCATAAACCACGTAAACCTAAATTTGAGAATTTTTAAACCCCCCCCCCCTCCCCCTAGTAGACCTCAGTAGACTTTTACCAACCCCCCCCCCCCCCCCCCCAACGCAAAAGTCTACGTAGACTTTTAATTTTATTTATTCGCAGGAAGTGTGAATTTAGCAAGAAGCACATTATAATGTTCAATTAAAAATTGGCGTTCAGATTTATTTCAAGCTTTTTAAATGCTAAAGAAAGGTTTTTCACATTGGTTTTTTGTCTATGATTGATCAAATCAATTAATACCGATTCAAGGTGCTTTCCAACGTTTGTGTAGCGAAATACTTCTTTTCAAGGTTAGTCACTCAAATATATTCAAAAACATATATTCACAGACCTACCAGAAATGACACTCGAGATCACCAAAGTGTTGCAAAAATTTAATGGCCTTTGCAAATGTTAGATTACCATTCTCATAGCTTTCCGTGCTCACCGCAAGAGGCGCGCGACCGTATGACATAATAGACAAAAATACCCAACAACATACCATTAAACGTCCGCGTTTTGTTTTTGTCCTTATTGTGCTAAATGAACTATGTTAGGAACAAACAAAAATGAACTGGTGCTCTACAATTGATTGTAGTAACCATTCGTCTTGAAATCAAAACTTTAAGGTGCTTTCTGTATGAAAAAACGAAGATAAACTGCAATGTATGCAGGAAACAGTGGCCATCAAAATGCACCGCAAAGACGATGATTTTGGAAGAGTTCGCAATTAATTCCGCATGTTTTACTGCTGGCCAACAAATGAGAGTCGATTAGGAAGTTATTTGACACATTGTTAAGAGTTAAAACTAATCCAGTTGAAAATAAAATAATGAAAATCAAATGGCATTGTGTAGAAATATTCTCTTCAATTTAAATTTAGTCAAACAAGCACTTGCCACAATCTTCAGCACAACTTGTGGGGTCCACATTACAGCACGGATCAAATTGTCCTCATCGCTTTCTGTGTTTACGATAATCCTTTCTAGGCAACATGACCTATCCATTTAGGGTTGCCACCTCTGGAGAGGCTTTGACCCGGAGACAGAAATTGGAATCAAAGCGATTGTTCAGCATTTTAGAGTGCTTTAATCGCTTTTTATAACTACGTTAAAGTAAAGCTGTAAATTTTTATCGTTTGAGAATGGTTTTATCGGTTTAATCTGGTGTAATATTTCACTTCCCCGACTAAATGTCAAGAATACAAAAGCACCAGCTACTCTCACTGTGGAGGATAAGTCGCACGAGCATCGCTCTCCTCCACAACTAACAGGAAAAGGAGGCAGGGCTGTGGCATCACATGGGAAGCACTATGTGGTGTCGGTTATTCATTACCAGAGGTCGCAACAAAAGGGCAAAACAGGGGGCAACCCCCTACCAAACACACAAGGGTCGTTGCAGGAGTAGCAACAACACCGGAAGAACTCGTTTGAGGTTGACCTAGTCAGTTGGATTAGAAGAAATCTGCCCTACCTTGGTGCAGCTGGTGATAAGCACCACTAACAGTGAAGTGATTAGGTAAAATTTGCAGCAAAATAACTTTTTTACACAATTTTAAGCGTCTTAGTAGAATGCAGCATTTCAATTGTAGCCTATAGCGAAATATTACTTACCTTATTCTTTTTTCCTTTTTTATTTCGACTATGTTAGTCACATTTTCTTTTTTACATTTTAACGACATTCAATTAGCTATAGATTACTGGGTAGGGAAAGTTATGAAAATTAGAGCCATAGTACTCAAGTGAGATCAAGGATGTTAAGTAAACAGATCGGAAAACTAGAAGTGGCAGGGTCATTAGAACAGGCTTAATATCGTACGGGTTTAATCTTTGTCTTCTGTTAATTGTAGTAAATTTTATTTGTTTTTCATTTTCATTGCTTTGTGAAACAAATCAGAAATATTTGGTGAACTCATCTTCACCACCTTGAAACGAAGGGTTAGTTGGGAAAAATAAATCTGAACCAGAGTAATAGTTAACTATGACTTTTTAAATATTTTGTAAAGAATAAATTCCAAAAAAAAATCATACTATGCTTCTTCCCACCAAACCCGGAGAAATTGATGTAAAACCCGGAGGCCCGGAGATCGCTCCAGAAAACCGGAGTCTCCGGGTCAAACCCAGAGGGGTGGCAACCCTATACCCATTGCTCAATTTCTTCATATAGTGGAGTTGCCCGTAAAGAAACCTCTACCTTTCCTAGAATTCATTCATTTCGGAATACAAATTTAAAGGACTAATCAGACTTCCGTTTAATTGATGTTTGGTGTTAGGTGCTTTTGCCCATAATAGCTGCTTACGCACACCAATGTACCTTCATGTCAAATGGACAGATGTGTCAAACAGATAATATAGTTCAAAGAATCGGCACGAGGTGGCGATAGTGTGCCAAGCGAATTTAAATTTGAAATGATGATCACGTTTTATTCAGTGAACTGTCTGGTAGGTCTGTGATATATTGCTATAACTAGCTTAAATTTTGGCCGAAGTGCGACCTACACCAACAATGCAGAATTGCTAAACACTTTTTGAGCGATAAGTAATTTGACGTAATTTTTTGAAGTTTTTTCCGTAAATACGCATCAATTATAGTAAATAATGAACTCAGAGAGGAAGAAAAACAATTTGGAAGTTAATGATAATAGTTTTTAGTAGATACACTCACGTTAAACATAAGAAATCTTCGAAAATGTGTATATTGTGCTTCTAGGTTAGGAAATTAGTTTTCTTCCACTTCTCTTCCATTTTTTTATACTACTAAGGCCAATTTTCGTAACAATGCAAAAATTACGTAAACTTTTAAAGATTTGCTACTGATCTGACAGTTTATTCGCAAAACATCCACCCCAAGCATGTAGCGCCTTCTACATATATTTTCTGCGTAAAGATGCCAACTATCGAAAAGTATCAAAGTTTAACTCCGAATATTTTCGAAGATAAATATAGTAGAACCGGTTTGCACGGAGTTGCATAGGGTCAAGACGTAAAATTTAACGGGTGTTTAAAGATCAGTGTAAATGATTGCAAGAGAAACTGATTAACTCGAGTAAACACTTTGTTGTAGAAGTTTAACTACACTACTGCTTTAACCATCGAAATTAAAAAATAAAAAAATTAATCTACTTATTGTTAAAAATCGGGTGTTTTGTTGTTACAATGCTTAACTTTGACCATTTTTTAACTTTTTATGGTTCATGGATTTAATGGTCCATGCATGTCTGCTAAGGGACCATTCCTAAATTACGTAACGCTTTTAGGGGGGGGGGGGGTACGACAAGTTGTGACAAGTTGTGACATAGGGGGGAGGGGGTGTTAACTAGATCGTTACGTAACATGTTTTCATCGAAGAAAAAAAAAATTCTTGGAATTTGTTACGTAACAGGGGAGGGGGGATGGAAAAATTTGTGACAATTTGTTACATAGAGGGAGGGGGGAGTCAATTTTGGGCAATTTTTGCGTTACGTAATTTATGAATGGTCCCTAACTAGTGGTGTCTCAGATGATTTCACAGCCAAATTCTTCCGTCGAGAGGAATTTTGGGTGATCGTCTTTAGAACTGTCAATTTGTATTATTCCTTGATCAAAACTATATCAAAATATACGCAAGAAACAACAACGTGTGAAGCTGTTCAAAAAAAATCGTGGGTGGGTGGTCGCTTAACGAGTAGTTACCTCAATAGTGTACCAGCTTTGAAGTTTCTGCATAAATACCGAATAGACCGATATTTTGAATACAACTATCTTTAAATCCCATTCATAATTAGTAATACGAGAATAGCAAAAAATAAAAGTCTACGTAGACTTTTTCAAAGACCCCCCCTCCCCCCTCGTAGACAAACGTAGACTATTGCCATACCCCCCCCCTCGTCCCCCCATGAGTCTACGAGGTTTATGAACGGCTCCTTACTACGAAGCGTGCGTCACTTCTAAGTGAATGAGTCCTAGTAACAGCGTATATAATCTGCTTGCAGAACAGTTCTTCCTCGTTAGAATGGCTATACAAGTGGCCATAAAGCTCAAAAGAATTACTTGAGAAAACCCGTGCCATAATATAAACCATGCGTTAAACATTATTTATTCATAACACCAATTAGAATGCTCTTCCTATTGCTACACGATGAAAATACAGAAAGCATGCGTTTGCATCACACATACTCATATACACATAATTGCACTTTATCACACATACACATTACATTTTTAATGGAAAAAAATGGACAAAAAGAAAGTTCAAAAGGGGGTCGCTCTTGCCCCTTTGGGGTGTCGGTCTTACCCGCAGCGTTTTTAAAATGTCATTTTTCTCCATTTTTTGGCAACCAATATTTTTTAATGAATTCAATTTTTTGAAACGCTGAAAAAATTATATTTTGTTAAGAATCACCTAAACAAGGATTATGCACAGAATATACAATCTTAGGAGCTTTGCGGAATTTTAGAAAAATTATTGTATATATATATATATATATATATATATATATATATATATATATATATATATATATATATATATATATATATATATATATATATATATATATATATATATATATATATATATATATATATATATATATATATATATATATATATATATATATATATATATATATATATATATATATATATATATATATATATATATATATATATATATATATATATATATATATATATATATATATATATATATAGCGCATTAGCTCTACAAACTGTATGCCAAATATGAGTTTTTTCCAATAACCCTAGCTCCCACACAAGAATTTAGAAGTGTCTATGGTGAAATACATGAAAAATCGAAAATAAAAAAAATTATAATTCAATTAGGGGCCATGCACTAACTACGTAAGGCGTTTTTAGAACTTTTCAACCTCCCGCTCCACCCTGATAAGAGTTCGTAAGATTTTGGTGAACTCCCCCTCCCCCTACGTACCAAATACAAATATGTTAATGATACATTCCACGCACTTGAATCGCTTACCTCATGAAAATAAATCTGCTAATATATGTAAAAGTTGTTCTGAAATATGTTGGTGTAGGTTTAAGGCTTCCAAATCATAGATATATAGAAATTTTTAAAAGAATTTTATGACGGTCGTCAATGAAAACCAGTAATACATTTATGACTCGTTTTTAAAAATTGAATTGATTTTTCCGTACCACACCGACAGGTTTGTAAAAAAATTTATTTGGAATAATCTTAAATTCCATTTTATTGTTCACATATTGTACAAATATTTCATCTTCGGACGCAGATTTATTGAGTGAATTGTTCATCGGATAAAAGGGGGGGCAAAAATTGACCATTTTTACGTTGTCCCCTAACGCAAATATCATGTTTTTTCAATTTTTCATGAAAACAAAGCAGGCTATCTACGAAATCTTTTTAGAAGCTATTAGTACTCATTAATACCTTTCTAAAAATATGCTATTTGTATATAACAAGCTTTGGAATCGTTCTTTCAGAGGGGTGCACTGAAGTGTTGTCCCCTAACGCTTTCCGTTGCAATACGATGAATCCTTCTGCAGAGTTACTTTGAGAGCCTGCAGAACAGTATATGGACATAAAAGATATAACCAACCTATTTCAGCAATACCGCAGCCATGCAGTGTCATGGGTGGTCTCAGGGGCGGGGAGAGGAGGGGGGGGGGGGTTTCCGTTAAGGGGGAGGCCTTATAATATCGAAAAATTAACAAGTTTTTATTACATATATCAGTAAATAAGCTATCTAAGGGTAAATCAACAATTTCAGAACAGAGTTTGAAGTGATTTCAAAGATATAGAATGGAACGCATTAGAATACCAAATAAGTATTAGAGCGCGCGGAAGAATTTGGTCATAGGGAATAACACTTACTCGTCGTCACATTCTTTCAAATTAGCGGGGTAATTATTGACCACTTGGAACTAACCCGGTTTGTCTTGTCGGGATAGATTTTCTTCAACATGAATCAAAGATCGTAGTTTAATGCAGTTTTTTTATGTTTTACATTTCTTATAAAAGAAATGTATAGAATTCGCTCAAACTTTCAAGATTTTTTCCGAGGCCCGGAGGGCCGAGTCTTATATACCAATCGACTCAGCTCGACGATTTGGGACAATGTCTGTGTGTGTGTGTGTGTGTGTGTGTGTCTGTGTGTGTGTGTGTGTGTATGTAACGGACAAATTCTCATTCGTGTTTCTCAGCAATGGCTGAACCGATCTTATCCAAACCAATTTTAAATGAAAGAACTAAAAAACAGTATGAACGCTATTAATTTGTTTTTGATTCTGATGGTTAGTTTCCAAGATATGAATGTTTGAATGCGTAAAAATGGCGTTTTTTGCAGTTTTTTTAAATTATCTGCCGAAATTGACAATATAGATTAACAATTTATATATTTTAAGACAGATTTAACGAATACCTTTCGAACAAGCTATAGATTGTAGAAATCGGACTATTATCAAAAGAGATATTTAACATTAAATTCGGACGAACGATTTTTATCATTTCCCATTGTCAGAAATATGACCAAAAACATATAATCTATTATTAACGCCAAAACGGCTTATTTTAGGTCAATAGTATCTTCAGAGAATTTAATGGAGGTAATATGGCCTTTCTTTTGGAATTGTGCTTTTGCTGATTAATCCCCCTATGAGTGAGATATTTGCACAAATTTTCTTGGAAGTGATTATATCGAAATGATGTCTTCAGCAAATTTGTAGCTCTTACTTTTGCGAATAACTTTACTTAAGACTTTAAATATCTATTTTGAATACTTGAAAAGTTATGGCTTGTTGTTTGTTGATTACTCTTTCTCGCCCATTTATTGTTCAATATAGTAATAATCCATTGAAATAAGCCAAACATTATTTCGATAAAACGAATTTTGTATTTTATTTTACTATCTACAACCGCTAGAAATAATCACCGAACACTTCCAAGTTGTCTGGAAGGAACTTGATAACTTATCAGTACAAAAATGTTCATTTGTGCGAACCTTCTGACTGCAATTTTTCTAACTTATAACCATCGGATCCATCTGAAACATATCGGAAAATGAAAAGCGAAAAAAATAACTCCAAGCAACGGCGTAGCCAAGAGGAGGTTTTGGGGTTTAACACCATACAACACCCCCCCCCCCCACAACACCCAAAAAATATTGGATTGAAGCTGAAAATTTATTGATGCAGACTGATTTAATTCAATATTACAATAACAATTATCTGATCCGTAGATTGATAACCTGTTGTTGTTAACATCATTAGGACTTTTGATAAATTGTCGGAATGGGGTCCTGATATGTAACTGATCTATTGGTCTTGATTTCACAGTTGTCTAATTGCATCAATATCAAATTCCTGCCTGAAAACATTCCATTAAAAAATTCCAGAGTTCTGTAATCAATCATAATCCTCAGATTTCTTTTCAAATTGAACTCGCTTTTGTAGAGATGTACTATAATAAGGGTCTTTATTTAATAGGAAGCGAAGTTAAAATTGATTTAATGTCTATGAAACATAGAACTGCTCACCAAAAAATGCATAACTTTCAACATTTGCTAAAAATGTTTTTGCCTTTCTCATTCACTCTAAAATTCGTCAATCTAATCCCGACCTGGAGAGCCGAGTGTCATATGCCAATCGACTGAGTTCGTCGAGATCGGAAAATGTCTGTGTGTGTATGTGTGTATGTGGAAAAAAATGTGACCTCTGTTTCTCAGAGATGGCTGGACCGATTTGCACAAAGTTAGTCTCAAATGAAAGGTACAACCTTCCCATCGGCTGCTATTGAATTTTTTATTGATTGGACTTCCGGTTCCGGAGTTACGAGTTGAAGAGTGCAATCACACAGCAAATTCCCATATAAACTGAAATGAAAAATTTTCAAAATCAAATTTGTATTTTCGATGCCAAATGACTTTAAAATGCATGAAACATTGAGATGTTTGACAAAAATTGACTTCTTTGGACTTTGGTACATTTTTGCCTTTCTCATATAGAAAGGTTATGCAATCACTCAGAAAAATCGTTAATCATACCGGCCCAGAGAGAGTATGCAGTGAGGGGTTGCTACTTTAAAATTAAAACTAATTTAAAATTTCTTAACAAGTTGAAAATTTTCGGCAGGACCTGGACCTCCCGGATCTTTCTCCATGAGCCGCCGCTGGTTTCAAGCGATGTTTCAGTATCACATAGTATCTCAAGATCGTGGCTGTCGATCCATTGTATGTATGTGCAAATCGTACTGAACATGTAATATTCATTTCCACCATTGTATTGAACATAACCAGCCATGGAATCGTAGTCTGGACAAATAAGACAAGCACAATTGCACCACTAGATGGATTAAAACAGGTTTTTATTTTGGGAATGTGTCGAGTTGAGACGAAAACGTAATATGATTAATAACGAGGATAACACTTTCCGAATGTAGAGAGAAATTTATGAAAAATTACGATTTACATTCGACTCTAGCAGGTTCTGATCGATTTTGATGAGCATTTGATTTTTGTTGTATGACCAATTGTATGTATAGGTCAAATGTTTAAAAACAGTAATTTAAGGTCAAGATAACATCATTTTGAAACCGCCAATTTCGGAGGTTTAGTACCTTCGATGAGTTTTACAAACGTTAAACAGCGCATCATTTGATAAAATAATTTTGACGGTATATCGTCCAAGAAGTATGTATGGTGAATTTTCTCAGGTTAATATTCATGACTACAATAAAGTCTCAACAAATTCGCTAAAGATACGAACCTTGTTACTATTTTCTGGAAAATAATTCTGCATAATTTTAAAACTTCAAAAATTATGGTTTCGGAATTATGCCGTTTGGACAGTAAGATCGATTTTCACCAAACCCCCACCAAACCGAATTTCTGGCTACGCCGCTGACTTCAAGTAAGTAGAAACAAAGTCGTTCTACACTCGTTCACAGAAACTTCTTCGAACGCTGAATATCTATTATAATACATTGACACCCCAATTTTATCAGCCAAATATGAATTGCCAAATATGTTTTTTTATTGCATCGAACTACAACAATTTTTAGGTAGCTTTCAAGGGGTTATTTTATAGACTTCTTCCAAAATTTGGCGAACCTATTCCAATTCGTATACCGTTTCGTTGCAGATAGAGAAAATACTGAAATTTTCAGCTTTTTTCCTACACAATATTACGAAAGCTTATTAAACAATTTTTCCTAATAAGTTTGTGAAAATTATAAACTATTTGAAATTTTTTAATAGTTTAATTTTTTATTTAACCGTGATTTTTTAATAAATAGTGACCGTCGCTTCACAACGTAGTCTATTTTTCATGGCTTGCGGTGAGCACGATCTCTCGAATTGCTGAAATGAAAATTATGGAATAGAAAATAATTTTTAGTGTTCTTTACAGATTTAACTCGCCGCGCAGATAGCTCTGAATTAGACCCGCTGGTGCCCTAAGACGATTTCGCTAGATTTTCGGAGCACTGTGCACCCAGTGCATTAACGCAAGTGACGGAAGGCTATCGAAAAGTTTCGTGAAAATGAAAATTCCAGTAATGATGATGATTTCCCCAAACGGTTCGTTTTCGAGAGGTTTTTATTTGTTCTTTGGCATTAGGATTAGCGATAATAATTCAAATCAAGGATACTACTGGGAAGTCACCTTTAGAAAAAGTCGATGTCGAAGTAAAATTTGGAACTATGCACGCATGCACTTCAGAGATAGCGTGACATCAGGAGCTGCGATTTCATTTCAACGCTTTTTTGTGAAAAGGGCGATACTCACAAATGTAAACATAAGGCTTTTTTCATACATGCGAATGATAAATAAATAACCCCTTTAGGAAAATTCAGTTTTCCCACCACAATTTAGATATTTTATTAACAGAGCATTAACGATAATTCTTGTCCATGGGCCATTTTTTCGCTTTCCCATTGATTTGGTTTGAGATTTCTAGCACTGATGTTGTCCTATGCTGATTTGAGCGATTCTCTGAGTCCTGCCACTATCCCATGTAGTATGTGTTATCAAAAACATCGCGAAACATCAAGTTCTAAATGTTCTCAAACGATATAATATCCGAAGAGAGTGATAAGAGTTATAAGAAATGTCTCATCACACTGTTAGGTGGATTAAAAGCGTTTTTATACGTTAAATTCAAATTGTTATTCTGAAGATGCGCATTTCTTAGAATTCGCTAATAAATGATACTACACGAAGTTCTCCAGTTTTCTATTATTTAGATAATTCAATGACAAGCCAGCCATCTGAGTCATAAGACCGCAATTGTGTGAAATTTTTTAACGATTTTTTTTTGTACTCTAATATATCTAAATTTTCTATAAGCAGGATCTTACCCTTCTTTTCCAAAAATTGCGTAAAACGGCTGCCTTTTGATTAATTTCCGCAATCATCACTAATAAGTGGCGTTTTACAGATCTATGAGTTGAAACATTTGTGCAAACGCCAGAGGATGAACTGGAAGGGCGATATTCTCTTTCCATTTTTTTTTCAACCGTATTCCTCGTATTTCGCGACAACATTATATACAATATGTAAATATAATAACTGCTAGACTGAGTATAATCGTTTGACAGTCTTTCCTTTGTTGAATTGCTTCAGAGTCACATTAGTGTATTCGTAACGTAACAAAAAAATAAATATTGAACAACCCTATGACGTATTTTATCTGCCCTAATCACCAGTCAATTTTATTTTCAAGATTTTATAAGGTCAAAAAACAAAGTCAGTGCACCAAACTTACATGAAAAAAATTTAGTTGGTGAACAAAATAAAAAAATTGAGTTACCCTAAGAAACAGTTAATTTTATTTCATATATTTTCCTATGTCAATCAGGAGCGGATCCAGAAAAAAAATTCGGAGGGGGTCCAAAATTTCGACTTTAAAATGTTCATTGTACAATACGTAATATGTAATACCCTCATTTAATCAGTTTTGGTAATCGAATCTGGTTTGGAAAGATTTTGAACTTAGAATGAATTTAATAAACTTTTTTAAAAATTCTCAAGATGTTAAAAATTTTCGGGGGGGGGGTGGTCTGGACCCCCAAGACCCTCCCCCTGGATCCGCCACTGATGTCAATAATATATTAAACTTACCAAAACTACTTGAAACCACCTTTTTCGATCAATTAGAAAGTGGCGATTGTGGTCTACAATCTCTTCTATACCGGGCCACACTGTGGTATGCGGTGTGTCCTGTTCTCATTTCATATTAATTTGATTTCTTAATAAAACACATGAAGGTGAAACTAGAAATACATCTGGTTTGGCATTTCAAATCTTTATTTTGAGTTATTCACAGGTTCAGAGGTAATATACATCGCTTTGTTTGAGCTTCAACAAATGCTTCAGTCGCGTTAGGGGACAACACTTCATATGCGACCGTTTGTGTTCATTTTGGTGTTGTCCCCTAACGCAGTGTTCGCAGCGGTCGTGAAAAAAATTTCCTAAAAACTCGAAAATCTAAGTATACAGTATTGTTCTGTGACTATCGATGATCAAATTTCTAGAACAAATAGATGCTCTAAAGTTTGAGACTGAGCAGGTTTTTGATAAATACAAGTGTAGGTTGGGAAATCAATTTTTTGCGCTGTTGTCCCCTAACGCGACATTTTCACCTCTCAGAATGAAAGGACAACCTGAAAAACATCAAACCCATAACATTAACGTTGTGTTAGGACTTTTAAAGTATTCAATTAAGTTTTTTGAGCGTACATAGTAGGATTTTTCAAACGACGAGCTGTTAACAGTTGCATGATGCGTGCAAACGTTGTCCCCTAACGCTGGAATGTGTCTAATACGGCATGCTCTTCCTAACTTGTAAGACATATTGTGACTCTAGTTCCTGAACAGAAAAATGTACCATCAAGAGTCAAGAAATTTTTGTAACTGCTCCAACACCATCGACAATTAAGTCGCTCCTCACGCTGCCAACAATCAACAAAATTCCATAACTAATTTAGGAATCATATTCTGCCCGAAAATACTTTAATTCGAGGTCCGCCCTTCCTTGACCATGATGTACAATATATGCTCGTTTTGTGTAATATCATGTTCAAAGCAGAAATAAGAAATAGTACCCTTTTCTTATGAAAATAATATTTTTCTTATTGATTTCATTTTTCATACTTGTTTTATGATATTACGCAAGAAAAGACAAACCCTTCCTCCCCCTTAGATAAGAATTCGTAAGATATTTTGAAACTCCCCCTCCCTCCATATTCCCTTACGTAATTAGTGTATGGCCCCTTAAAACTCCCGCATCTACTCTCCATACCTCAAAGATTCATGTTTTTGCCTTTCTCATATAGAAAGGTTATGCAATTACTCTGAAAAACGTCAAGCTAATCCCGGCCCGGAGGGCCGAGTGTCATATCCCATTCGACTCAGTTCGTCGAGATCGGAAAAAGTCTGTATGTGTGTGTATGTATGTATGTGTGTGTATGTGTGTGTGTGTATGTGTGTGTGTATGTATGTGTCAAATAATGTCACTCATTTTTCTCAGATTTGCCCAAACTTAGTCTCAAATGAAAGGTGCAACCTTCCCATCGGCTGCTATTGAATTTTGGATCGATCGGAATTCTGGTTCCGGAATTACGGGTTTCAGAGTGCGGCCACACAGAAATTTCTCATATAAACTATAGGAAAAATTAAAAATAGAATTTTTATTTTTGATGCTAAATGTGTTCAAGGTGCATGAAACGTCGAGATTTGATGCAAACTCGAAAAAAAAATTTGACTACGATTCACTTTTTTGGATTTTGGCACATTTTTGCCTTTCTCATATAGAAAGGTTATGCAATCACTCTGAAAAACGTCAACCTAATCCCGGCCCGGAGGGCCGAGTGTCATATCCCATTCGACTCAGTTCGTCGAGATCGGAAAAAGTCTGTATGTGTGTGTGTATGTATGTATGTGTGTGTATGTGTGTGTGTATGTGTGTGTGTATGTGTGTGTATGTATGTGCGTATGTGTCAAATAATGTCACTCATTTTTCTCAGAGATGGCTGGACCGATTTGTCCAAACTTAGTCTCAAATGAAAGGTGCAACCTTCCCATCGGCTGCTATTGAATTTTGGATCGATCGGAATTCTGGTTCCGGAATTACGGGTTTCAGAGTGCGGCCACACAGAAATTTCTCATATAAACTATAGGAAAAATTAAAAATAGAATTTTTATTTTTGATGCTAAATGTGTTCAAGGTGCATGAAACGTCGAGATTTGATGCAAACTCGAAAAAAAAATTTGACTACGATTCACTTTTTTGGATTTTGGCACATTTTTGCCTTTCTCATATAGAAAGGTTATGCAATCACTCTGAAAAACGTCAACCTAATCCCGGCCCGGAGGGCCGAGTGTCATATCCCATTCGACTCAGTTCGTCGAGATCGGAAAAAGTCTGTATGTGTGTGTGTATGTATGTATGTGTGTGTATGTGTGTGTGTATGTGTGTGTGTGTATGTATGTGCGTATGTGTCAAATAATGTCACTCATTTTTCTCAGAGATGGCTGGACCGATTTGCCCAAACTTAGTCTCAAATGAAAGGTGCAACCTTCCCATCGGCTGCTATTGAATTTTGGATCGATCGGAATTCCGGTTCCGGAATTACGGGTTTCAGAGTGCGGCTACACAGAAATTTTTCATATAAACTATAGGAAAAATTAAAAATAGAATTTTTATTTTTGATGCTAAATGTGTTCAAGGTGCATGAAACGTCGAGATTTGATGCAAACTCGAAAAAAAAAATTTGACTACGATTCACTTTTTTGGATTTTGGCACATTTTTGCCTTTCTCATATAGAAAGGTTATGCAATCACTCTGAAAAACGTCAACCTAATCCCGGCCCGGAGGGCCGAGTGTCATATCCCATTCGACTCAGTTCGTCGAGATCGGAAAAAGTCTGTATGTGTGTGTGTATGTATGTATGTGTGTGTGTATGTGTGTGTATGTGTGTGTGTGTATGTATGTGCGTATGTGTCAAATTATGTCACTCATTTTTCTCAGAGATGGCTGGACCGATTTGCCCAAACTTAGTCTCAAATGAAAGGTGCAACCTTCCCATCGGCTGCTATTGAATTTTGGATCGATCGGAATTCCGGTTCCGGAATTACGGGTTTCAGAGTGCGGCTACACAGAAATTTCTCATATAAACTATAGGAAAAATTAAAAATAGAATTTTTATTTTTGATGCTAAATGTGTTCAAGGTGCATGAAACGTCGAGATTTGATGCAAACTCGAAAAAAAAAATTTGACTACGATTCACTTTTTTGGATTTTGGCACATTTTTGCCTTTCGCAAATAGAAAGGTTATGCAATCACTCTGAAAAACGTCAACCTAATCCCGGGCCGGAGGGCCAAATTTTTTTTTCGACTCGTTTAGGGTTTCTGGATTTTAACAGGGGCGTAGTTGATGGTTTACGGAGAGGGGTTACACCCTTCCTCTACTGTTCGCGCCCCTCCTTTAAAAATCTCCTTAAATCACCCCTCAGACCACCATCCCATCCAGCCCTCATACCCCCCCCCCCCTTTCAACCCCATCATCTTTAAACCACCACTATATCACAAAGCATACCAATTTAAGCTGGGGAGTCGTTCATTCATGGGACTTTCGCCCTCCTCACATACCCACCCCCGCATGACAAAATGAGTTAGCAAGCAGATAACATTGATCTAATGCTGATTAGGCTAATGGAGTATGATATTTTTTTGTTTCAAGTGTTTCACCGTCGTAACGTAGCTCATCAAGTTCGTGGCTGGCATGCCATTGTGTATAAGTGCAAAGTGTACTAAGAATGTAATGGACATTTCCACAATTATGTTGAACATAAAAAACCTCCGTGCCATAGTTTAGAGAAATGAGAAAGGCACAATTGCACCGCTAGGTGGATTAAAACAGGTTTTTTATAAGGAACAACTTAGTTGAAAATTGCATAATTATCGGAGGATTTCCAGTATTGTTATCATACTGCATATATTATTAAAACGACAATTATTGAAGTACCCCGACGATAAGCTTTACGATAACTATTACTTGAATGGTTAGTGTATAATGCTGAGTGCAACTAATGTTTTTTATGCGGGCATTTACTTTATTGGGGCTGAGCTCGGTTGTCAAGAATCAGATGCGAATTTTGTCGAAAGAAGGTCGAAAGCAAAATTTCAATAGGGAAGACAACGGCCAGATGATATACAGGGCACGTTGGGCTTTCGAAGGAATTTCTGTTTAAATGACAAAACTGATTCCCACTCGGGTGGATGGATTGTTCTACAACATAATTTTGTAGTTTCATTTGTATAAATAGTTACTTATCAATCAGCTTCACGCGACCTTTTACCAAGTTAGCCGGTTTGAGATCCAGATAGATGACACCGTGCTTGTGAATGTAGTGCACACACTGTACCATCTGGTACCAAATTTGCATGAGCGTTATGTAAAAGCGCAGTTTTATTTACGATTCCGCACTTTTAGTCGCACATATTATGTGCGCAATGGCCTATAAGTAAAATGAAAATCCCGTTTCACGTTTTTCAGTTTGCCCCCTGAATCAAACCTTCAACAGAAACTTACATCAGTATTCAACAAACCAACATTATCTCCTTCAAATCCTCAATCGCAGCCACAATGAGCATGAGCATGAGCATGAGCATGATGACCGCACAATTCGTAGTTGCTACTCCGTGATTGACCAGAACAAGCGAAATTGCACAGAGAATCAACAGATGGGGCCTGGGAGTAGCTATCCACCATCAATGTACAAGTCTCGAGAGTTCTATTCTTTAAAATGTCAATAACGGCGCCGGCCACGTCCTTACAGTCATCGGGGAAGGAAAGGAATATTAGTGTGGTAAACGTTGTATTTGTTGTTCTGGGCAGCCGGATGCCGAGAATTTATGATAGATTTATCGTTTGTTGAATTAATTCGGAAATACTTGATTTGTAAAAATGCAACTTCAACTCCGGGCAACCGGTTGCCGGGAGTGTTGCCTATACTTGAATGAATCAATTTTTTCAGATGGCATGCACACGAATTTATTCTTCCCTGTTTCATCCTTCCGGCAAAACACGACCGATCAAGAAAAATACAATATAACATAAAGCCTAGATTTCGTAACATAACATTTATGGATTACCATCATTGACACTACTACAAGTAATGAAACGACAATTATATACATTGCTTTTTCTTCACGAACGATTTAATAAAATACAGACTTTCATGCAATCGATATTCGCGCGGGTTTTTGTGCTAGCTGGAATGCATTTTGAGCGGTATAAAGCACCACCTAATTCCCTGAAACGACCGACTTTGTATGTCCGATATACAACCGATGACGCGCGCTTTTTTACACTAGCTACTCCGAATTGAGGCAACACCGAAGGCAAGGAGAAGAATGCAATCTACTGATTGAAGCTAAAATAAGCAGAATATGTAAAAAAATGAAGTTTTTGTCTTTTCTCAACACAATACTAATATTATAATTAATATTCAATATTGTATGTTACATCTATAATCAATCTGTTACATATATAATTCAGAATGAAACAATTTCGAAAAATGTTATATAATTTCAGTGAGCATAAGCGTTATTGAAGAAACATGGAATACTATACTGATCATATCAACGAAATACTCGAGAGCATTAATTATCTCGGCAATCGCAATACCTATTCCACATGGGTCTAAAGAGCATACCTTACACTGTCCATCTCCCTCCCCCGCACTTCGCCGTGATTTCCATGTATACTCGGGCATACACCTCCAATAACATTCAATGAGTGGACAGACCGAACACGTTCAATGAACAAAATTCACAGCAGAAGAAAAGAGAGGCAAACAGAGCAATACCTCATCGATGAACAAAAAGAGCTCCTCGTGTATTCACTAGCAGCTTATCCATGGCAGGCAATACAAACTGTTGGAAGATGCAACACATTCATAAGCTTTTCCGTAACAGAAGGTGAAAACAGCGAAAATGTCAACACTACACGGGGAACTTTATTCAGTCATCAACAGCAAACCCCTCCATCTATTCCCCGTGACTCAACGCACTACACAAACTCGGTCCATCCACCTCCCAAACGCTCACCAGAAATATATGCAGGAAAACTCACAAAAATCACAATAAAATAAAAGAGACAGGACAGTTAACAGAAATCAAGCAAACCCTGCATATCCCCGTCCCTCAGCGTACACTGCACGTTTTAAAAACCAATGAGAGAATCAGTGCAAAGAAAGACGGTGGTGATCTAATTTCTCTTTGCCAGGATGGCACTATTCCAATTAGAAAGACAATAAACCCATCGGAAGAAACAAGCCGCCATCCACACGATGGCTGTCGGACCTACAAAGTCCAACAACTGGCAAACAGACCCCAATCGACCCCAAACAGTGTATGTGTGTGAGATGAACTGCGTAATTTTACTATATATTCCATGGTCGGTTCACACGTTAAAAACATTCTAGCTTGGTGCGATAATATACAGAATATGAAGGGCATTGCAGATTAAAATATGAAAAAGGATAACTTATCTTGATTCCAACGGGAAGAAGCATCCGTTTAGAAATTCCTAAGCATCCACACCCTGCTGCCTCACAAGCCATATTCACTATGTAATGCACCGTATCTATATGCTTTCTCACTACAACACAACCAGCTATATCATTCCACTAAGACTGCGGAATATATCACTACCGAACGATTTTAACTGCATGTTTGCTTTCTCTAGCTTCTAGATCCTATTTTTCGAAACATCACTATTCACTTCATTCCTCCTTGGGATTAACAGCAATAAGGCACAATAGAACTATTTTACAACCTATAAATTACTACTAACTGGAAAAGACATTCATACGGATGGCATAGTACCAAATTTTTTCCACAGAAGGAAACCATCGCGAGAGAGCTGTGCAAAACGATCCTCTCGCAATGACTGTCCAAAGCAAACTCCAAAAGTTAGCCGTACAAAACAAGCGTACAAAAAGTATAAAAGATATCCCAAATGAATGTGAAGAAATTCACTGAGAAATTCTAATGACAAGTTGGCATCTCCACTCTCCCTATCAGATACGTTTCCATGATTGCGTTAAATGTCAAATTGCAAACGACATGCTTAATAAATATAATAAACAAAACGATAAGGGCTTTTGATCCATCGGCGGCCCAGAAGAAGAATGGATGGGAGAAGAGCAATACCGGCAAAGACCGACTATTATATGAGCGATTCACGCTCGAAAGAGTGACGCAGAGTACTGCACTGGATGATTTTGAAGAAAGGACCAGGGGTGCGATTTTACGAAGTTTTAGCTTCCGAAGGCCCTACATTTTCTGACAGAGTGAAGTTCTGGAATGTTGAATTTTTTCATTGTTTAGGAAAGCAAAAGTAGTACAGAGCTAGTGTCGGACCTTCATGAGACCTAACGAAGTCACTTTTTCAGGTATTCGTCAATACAGATTTGTTGGTAGACGGTTCAGATTTTAATAAAAAAAAATACATAATTTGACACATCTACAGATCGCTTGCAACATAAAAAAACTGTTTGTGCAATTCGACAGCTTCATCTTAGGCCAATTCAATAAATTTCCTAAATGAAAAATTACTCTTTTTAAAGCGGTTTTTTAACCAAAGCTTTGGATGTTATACCTGGGCATAGAAGAGCCGGTATATTAATATATATTGTTACTTAGTGTAGAATTAGACTTCATCCTTTACGGCTATTATACAACCGCCAGAAGAAACCTAAAACGTTGGTACACAATCGGGAATAGCGAATCAGAAAAGGTGACTATATGTCAGTGATTCACTAAATACCGAATGGATAAAGGCTATGATGCAAAACCTTAAGGTCCGTGCAGTCTTCGGTACGGAGCAATTCATTGACCTAGGAACTCCTAGCATGTTGTTAGTCGCCTCTTACGACATGGGAGCAGCTTCCCAGAGGTTCTATTCTTGGCTGAAATAGTGCAAAATGATTTCAGCCCGCCGGACACCACACGGCTTTCTCAATCGCAGCCACAATACCGAAGAAAACTAATAAAAGAGCACACTCCTTCGCAGTGTACTCTGGAGCGCGCGCCATGGTGAATTTATTTGAGAACGTCACACATAATTGAAAGAGAGCGGGGTCTTTCTCGCCTAACTACCCCACCGGCAGCGAACACTTGAAATTCGTTTATTTAGCTCCGAAAGAAAGAGCGTTCTGTTTTTTTCTGTGGTCTGCGATCATTGTAGGGGAGATGACCCAATAGTGGATGAACTATGCCAACGCCTAAGCAATTTTAAAAGTAAACTAACTCAAATTTACTTACATATGCTATGTATTAGCATTTATTTGAAAGATTTTTCAATTCTACAGCTAAAAAAAATCCATACGTGTAAGTTAAACCTCCACTTTTTGCCAAATTGTTAAAAAAAGGAAACGCTGTGTAAGACCCAATAGTTGTGATAGTGTTCCTATAGTTGGAAGTCTATGTTCCTATAGTTGTAATATTTGTTTTCGCACATCCACATGGATTATTTCGTACCATTTTAACGAATATAACGATTCGAACATTAACCATTATCGAATTCTAATAGTATAATAGTTTAAATTGTATAAACAATTATTACTGTATTTTCAGTTTTTTGGTTTTACAGTAATGTGTTCGACAGGATACCCGGGTATCTTTTCATATTTCAATCCATGAAATTCCAGTGTTCTTCTCCAAGCTGGGGATTAGTATTTAGTGACATCTTAGAACATCCTTAAGCTTAGCGTTTTGGGGAATAAAATTGATGATGTGGAAAACGGGGGCCTGAGCAAGGGCTTCTAGATTTTTTTTACCCCGTTACAGCCGACAAGGGCACCCGGGTTCCTAAAAACTGAAATGCTCATAACTGCGGCATTTTCTAACCCATTTTGACTCTTTTAGCTGTTTTGGATTCAGGAACCCATCTACTTTTGGACTCTGTGAAAATGAACCGGATGAATTCATCTGGTTGTCGGGATTTCGGATGTTTCGGAGGAATGATCCGGTATTGGAATACCATTTGTAAATTTCAATGGGATACTGGCAATATGGGTATCAAAATTCATGATTTGACCCCGAAACGGACATTCCTGAACATGTTTTCGTGGGGCCGTGGGTTGCCGTTTGGATGTCAAAGTATCATATGGTCCCGTAACGATGAATAACAGATTTCTGAAACAATTTGATTTTTGGTTTTTAAAGGTTAAAGGTGTTTTTGTGTTGTTTGTTAAAAATCATAAAGAGTAAAAATAATAAACGAGGACAACTACGAATAATCAATTTAACAACTGGCTACTTGTGTACCTATTTCTACTTTCCATTGATCGTAATTTTCGTAATGTATTGTCACTTTAAAGTTGTCAACCTCGTTAAAACGATCCCAATCTTTTGAATGGAAAAGAGATGTTACATATTCCCAAACTATGTATGTAGAGAATAGAAAGAAACACAACTCTCATATCAGTGGTAGCTGGACTGACAGAGCAGGCGATTAAAAGGTGAACCAAAATAAGACCTATGTGAGCAGCAGTGGAAATAAAAAAGAAAGCATCTATCCGTACCATTTTGATATGAACGGAAATGGTAGTACAACTAATGCAACAGGTAGCACAACTATACCAACATGGCAGGCTGATTCGACCCAATAGTCGTGCTATACGTTTTTAAGAGAACAAATAGCCAAAGCTATTTGTTTAATACTGGAAACTGCAGTTTAACTTATTTTTATGCATATGTATAAATATTCATGTTGCGTTTTGTTTTTACTTACACACCTAGAAAAAATAGTGTAAATTTACGTCTCCTGACCCTGACATATACGAGCATCAAAAATGACTTAGTTTTCCGTTTGATTTTAATTTTACATGACGTTGAATTTCGTAAATCATGTAATTTTACTCCTCATACAGCATTTGTTCTGAATGGTATGAAGTGTAATTTTATGTCATCACGAATGTAAAGTATATGTTTCATGTAAAATTAAACGGAGCACGGTAATGTTCCGTCATTTCGTAAATTACGGTTTGTTGACTTGTGCCATGTTTGTAATTACGTCAACGATAAAATTCAGATTTTTTTGGTGTGTAGCTTTACAGATAGAAAAGTAAAGCTATTACATTTACAGCTATACCGACACGGCAGACCGTATTGGCCCATCAGTTTTAATACACGTTTTATGCGATAAAATAACCAAAACTATACCTTTTGATATTGAAAAGTACAGTTTAACTTAGTATTAGAATGCATATGTAAAAATATGCATGGTGGGTTATGTTTTCACTTAGTTATGGACTTAGAAAAACAACTGGCTTTACTATTACAACTATACCGACATGTTAGGTTACCCTGGCCCAATAGTTGTAATACACGTTTTTATGCGAAAGAATAGTCAAAATAATAACGTTTGATATTGGAAAGTACGGTTTGACTTCTTAGTAGAAAGTATATGTAAAAATATACACGATCGGTTTAGTTTTCACATAGTTATTCGCATAGAAAAAAAACTACTCCTACTAGCGAAATGGTTAGCGCGCTACCGTCGTTATGTAGTCCTCAAAGAAAAAGCATTTTATGCAGATATTTGATACTATTACAGCACAAATTCTTGTAGTATTCTAAGTAATATTAGAAATATGTAATTTATAAACTGATATTTTTCCCTTAACGTTATTTAAATGATCAAAAACAACCAATTTTCATCACTATCACAACTATACCTGCTATCGCAACTATTGGGTCAGCTGCCCTATGCATAAAACAGGCGCACCTGTACATGATTGAAATGATGCGTGGCGGCAATCATGGAATATATTGCTTCGAGCTGACGGAACTACAGGGTCAGAAAGCAAACTGACGATTTTTTTTTCTTATGTGCTGCTTTTATATGTGAGTCACGGTTCATTGGATGCAAAGAGGCGGTCCTAGCAACGCTCGCTGCTTGGTTGAATTGTTTGAACCAATCCGCGCTGTTAATTACCACTTTCACGAAATACATTATTTTTGTTATTTATAGTAATAGTACATTTTACGGAATCAAATACAATATACGTGCACAAATTTCCAATCAGATAGTGCAAAAATAGAGCGATTTAGATCAGTACAACAGAAGTAATTCGCATTTGAAAACTGGGAAAATATCTCAGCAGAAACTTTGAAACGGGACCCCTATATTGAAACGTTAGAAGTATTCTACTTCAAAAGAAGCACAGGTCATAGACTATATTGGTTCTTAGGAAGGAAGCAAATATATTGATACGAATTTTCACGCATTTCATCGATCGCAGGTCGAGTAATTAATGAAATAGTACGACAGCCAACCTAATAGGGATAAAACTCGAACCGCAGATATTCGCAATAGTTTTTTAATTGGCGCTTTTTCAGTATATGTTATTTCTCCAAATTAAAATTTCTTTTCATAAGGGATTTGATTACAACTAAACAGTCTCAATTCTAAATTTTATTAAAACAAAGATATAAAAACATTTACGTATTTTTCAAACGTATACTATAAGCCGAATGGGTCCCTAGACCACTAAAAAAACCTGTTTTAATCCACCTAGCGGTGCAACTGTGCCTTTCTCAATCATGAACACGAGAATTTTTGCGTTGTTTATATTCATTAAAACTTTCAAATGTATATATTACTTTTTTATTATACACTGACAACTATATACAAGAAAAAAATCATTATTCGAGTTCTAAAATTTTGCAAAAGAAAAAACAGCCACGGTAATATTGCATTGAAAAACCTGTTTTAATCCACCTAGAGGTGCAATTGTGCCTTTCTCATTTCTCCAAACTATGATTTAATAGCTGATTCGTACAATATAACATTATGGAAATGTCTTTCATTCTTATTACACTTGGTAAGTATACATAAGAGCACCTTTTTGCATTCATCGCGCTATCGGTTTTAATCGGAGTTTTCTATGTGATCGCACTCCACAATACGCTACTCCGTATCCGGAAGTAGGATGGAGATGGAATTTAATATCAGTTTCCGGGGACGCAACACCTTTCATTTGAGACTAAGTTGATCAAATCGGTCTAGCCATTTTCGTGAAACCAATATAACCGTTATTCTGAATTTGGATGCTTCCAGATCCGTCGATGGTGGCCAGTGTGGCCAAAGAGACTTTGAATAACTGTTGGTGATCTACAAATTCAACAGTTGTGTTTACATTTTGGAAAAAAATCACCTTTTTACACTCATCGCAGAATTCGTTAGAATCGGGATTTGCTGCGTGATCGTACGTATCACCCTGTAATTCAGGAACCAGAACTCGGATCCACACAAAATTCAACAGCAGCTTATCGACCTTTCATTTAAAATCAAGTTTGTCAAAATCGGTTCAGAAAATTCCGAGAAACCGATGTGGACAAATCAACAAATTTTGTTTTGTAACCACACTCTTCAACTCGTAATCCGGAACAAGATGTCGGTTGAAAATGAAATTCAATAGCAACCTATGGGAATATTATACCTTTCATTTGAATCTTTGTTTGTAAAAATCGGTTCAGCCCTCTCCGAGAAACCGATCTGGACATTTTGTTAACAAATCCGCACATACACACATACATACATACATACATACATACATACATACATACAAACATACACACATACATACACACAGATATTTTGCGATCTCGGCGAACTGAGTCGAATATTATATGAGTTAGAATGTCGGTTTTTGGAGCAATTGCATAACCTTTCTATATGAGAAAGGCAAAAGAATAATATTTAATTAGCTTAATCAGCATGAGTTCAATGTTATCTTCATGTGATTATATTTTGAAATGTTGGTGGAATGGGTTTGAAAGTGGATGGAATGGGAGGTTAGTAGAGTGGGAGTGGAGGATGCGTCAGAAATCCTTCATCTTATTTCGGTATACGGGGTGGATGAATGAAATACGGGCGTGAGGGTGATCCAAGGGGAGGGGAGTGATGAAGGAGTGAGGTGTAAGGGAGAGGCGGAGGGGGGGGGGGATGACGGGCGGCGACGCAATACTCAACTGCATATTTTGCCTTCCATTTGAGACTTGGTTTGAGAAAATCGGTTCAGTCATCACCGAAGAACCGATGTGACTTTAATTGTAGAATATGCCCGGAATTCCGGACTTCCGGAATCGTCGATAGTGGACAGTATATTCAAAGAATGTTTGATTGGCAATCAGTGATCTAGATCTGCGATTAGAAGTAATTTGGTGACCATTTCAATAGTTTTTAGCCTCTGAGGTATTACGATTGTATCGATTTATATGGGAAATTCCAGTGTATCCTTACTAACAACCCTGTAAGTCCGGAAGCAAGAGTCAGAACCGAATGAAATTCAGCAGCAGTCAACAGTATTACTGTATCTTTCATTTGAAATCAAGTTTGTAAAAATCGGTAGAGAATTCGTTAGGGAATGGGTGTGATATTAGCTTAGGAACTTGGCGGGTTCCCCGGGGTCGTCATGAACCGTCATAGGTGGCCAATGTGGTCAAAGCTACTTTAATTGATCATTAGTGATCCAGATCCGCAAACAAGAGTAATGTTACATGAATTTTAATATGTTTTACATCATTTTAACATCATGGTGGAACCAGTTTATATGGGAATTTGCTGTGTGACCGCACTCTTCAACCCGTAACTCCGGAACCGGAAGTCGGATAACTAAAATTCAATAGCAGCTTATGGGCGCGTTATACATTTCATATGAAACTAAGTTTGCGAAAATCGGTTCAGCCATCTCTGAGAAAATTGTGTGAGTTTAAGTGACATACACACATACACACACACATACATACACACAGACATTTGCCGATCTCGACGAACTGAATCGAATAGTGTATGACACTCGGCCCTCCGGGCCTCGGTTGAAAAGTCGATTTTTACAGTGATTGCATAGCCTTTCTTTATATGAAAAAGGCAAAAAGGTGCGAAATAGGCAAAGTCGATTTTTATAAAAAAAAATTTCGGGGTAACATGAAATCTCGACGTTTCATGCTTTTTAAAGATGTTTGGCATCAAAAATACGAATTCGATTTCTGAAATTTCATGGGGTCCCCCCTTGAAAAAAAATTTCGAGTTCCAGCTTATATGGGAATTTCATTTGTGATCGGACGGTTTAACCTATATTTCCGGACCCATATAGGCGATCCATACATCTGTGGGGATATTATAGCTATCATTTGGGACTAAGTTTGTGAAAATCGGCCCAACCATTTCCGGGAAACTGATGTGAGATCGTTAATTTTGAAAGATGGCCGCTTTTCCCGGGCACTTCCGTAACCGTCTGTTGTGGTCAATATAGTCAACAAAAGTTTGGTTGGCCGTCGGTGACCTAGAACTGCAAATTAAGGTTGTTTGAGAGACATTTTAGATAATTTTTTACCTTTTTTGCTTTCATCGGAGTATCGGTTTGAATCGGAATTTGCTATGTGCTCGCACGCCACAACCTGTAACTCCGGAACCGGAGGGATTGGGATGAAATTAAATACCTATTGACGAGGGCGCAACACCTTTCGTTTGAGACTAAGCTTGGTTGAATCAGTCTAGCCATCTCCGTGAAACCGATGTGATTGTTATTCTGAATTTGGATACTTCTGCCGGGGCTTCCAGAACCGATGATGCTGGCCAATGTGGCCAAAGAGACTTTGAATGGATGTTAGTGACCTAATGCTACAAATGGAAGCAGTTGTGGTCATATTTTGGAAAAATTTTCACCTTTATGGATTCATTGCAGAATTTATTAAAATCGACATTTTCTGCGTGATCGTACTCATCACCCTGTAATTCAGGAACCGGAAGTCGGACCCATTAGAAATTCAATAGCAGCCTATGGGAACTTTGCATTTTTCATTTGAGACTAAGTTTGTCAAAATCGTTTCCGCCATCTCTGAGAAAAATGAGTGACATTTTTGGTCACATACACACACAGACGCACACACATACACACGCACAGACATTTGCTGAACTCGACGAACTGAATCGAATGGTATATGTCACGCAGCCCTCCGGACCTCCGTTAAAAAGTCGGTTTTCAGTGCAATTGCAATACCTTTCTATTGAGAAAGGCAAAAACATCATCTTCCCAACCGTAAACATGGTAAAAAAATCATACAAATCGAAGAGGTTCTAATCTTACAGAAAATGTATAAAAAGCATGTATCTTTTTATGATCACAATCGCATGAGAAAAAGATGTTTCAAGTCGTCCAGTGATAAACGTTCGTTGAATGAACATTGGTAGACGTCCAACAAATTATCGAACAGGCGTTCATCGATGACCCCATATTGGTCGATTTTGAAACATTTTTTGGGTTGCCAATAAGCATGGAAAATATGCCTTAATTTAAGGAGCAAAAAGCGAAATATACGAATGTATTGTGATGTATGTATTGATGAAACTGCTTATATGTAGTTACAACAGTTTTGCACTAGAAATATTTTATGGCAAGAACCACAATATGTGCAAGATAAATGTTACTTTACTGCAAATACTAATGCTTAGTGATACCTGGGTTATTCGGTGGTATTGAAAACAAAAAAACTAGTAGTAATGTTTCTTATTTCCAGGTTCAATGGGAAAACGATACCCGCAAACTATGATACCGTTCTGAAATTGAAATTTAGTTCTTCTGCAGAAGAACAAGAGTATAATACTTATAACTATGGTATCAAGGACTTATTTGTTGGTAAACAGTTGGCGCGCAAAACGATCATTATAACGTTCATCTGGTTCACGAACACAAGTGTCTACGTCGGCTTAAGCTATTATGCGCCAGCACTCGGTGGCGATGAAATCTTTAATTTCTTTTTAGCTGGGCTTGTTGAGCTGCCGACCTATATAATTCTGTGGCCTAGTTTACATTACTATGGACGTAGATGGATACTATGTGTATCAATGGTGCTGGGCGGAGTTGCTTGCCTTTTAACATTCATCACTCAAAAAGGTACGTATAAACGCATTCACATACACGCAATATTTCAGAGATTCCTAAAAATCTGGCAGTATGATTTGCAGTTGTGACAAAAATATCAATGGTCCGCCCAGACAGGGTTAGGATCGTGTTATCTAACTCGAAGCAGGCAAACGATATTGCTTACTGCGAGCATTTTACGCGGGATTACGCTGAGTACATACCAGCTGTAATGGAAGAGATTGAAGGCGTCGTCAACGATGAGAGTTTGACAAGCGAGAATATGCCGAAGCAGAGTTAAAAATATTCAAATTCATTGAATGAAAATTGATCATATTCAGCCGCATTCATTTTCAATATTCAGTGACGCAGCTGAAAACGTCAAACGAACAAACCGCACATTCATCCATGCAGATTTTCATTCGGCTCTGATTATTACACGAGGCGACCGTGCAGCAACGCATCAAACGCATCAAAGTAGGCCCTGGCCCAATGTAAGCGATGATGATTGTTGTTTCATATGCTTTATCGGCATTTGAGAACATTTTCCTAGATAATTAGTGTAATGAATATATTGTACGATATTCAACTGAATAAATAAGATGGGTAGTTGAATGAATATTTTTTCTATTCACCGCGAGTCACAACAGGTTCATTTTCAGCCGTCAAAAAAGAGCTTCGATTATTTTTAACTCTGTGCCGAAATACAGTGTTGGCTGTTCTAGAGACCACTTACTCCAGCCGATGAAAATACATGATTGTAAGCGTTTGCATTCACTATTAATCACACTAATAGTTCAAAACCAACCTTAATCAAACTCCTATCGGATGACTTTCGCAAGTCCGCTTTGCCGAGCTACAGCCTCCAACACAAGGTTCGTGTGTCAGTCCGCCTTTTTCTACCGCCTCAATTGCAAAAACTTGGGTGACACAGCTATCCATAGTAACAATAAGGCCCGCTGTGGAAAAATTCCCCTTACTGTAAGGAGAATGTACATGATCTTTCGACATGTCCCGCGTACTACGCGGGTGATAAATTTAAACGTTCCCTCAAGCATCGTTCCAAGCAATCTTTTGCAGAAGTAGAGTTGCACGAAATCATGACTATCACTTTTTCATCAAAATGTACGTAAAAATTCGGTCACAAATCAAAATGATCGTCTTTTTCAGCTGAGAAAAAGCAACCAAAAGTGAGCATAGTGAGTGGCAGCAACAGTGACGAGGGAGAGTAAGAAAAAAATGACGGCACGCAGCGCAGACAGCAGAGTCAAATCAGCACACAATGCAAATTCTCCTCTTTCCGTTTTGTTTACCTCGCGCTGTTTTGTCTACCTCGTAAATTCAACAAGCGTAGTTTTTATTCATTTAATTATCACCATATGATTCAATCACTAGCCAGTATTTATTGACCCTTCTGCATTTGCCTTAAATTCGAACGAAAACAGTAATATACTGATATTTAAACTTGAAAGATACCTATATGCTTTTGACCTGGTTACCTATAAACATATTTATCAAGAGATAGAGCACATTTTTAACTAACCAAACACATCAACATGACGAAAAAATCTATTTGTTTTGTTTTCCTTGCATTTCAACTCTGCCTACTGCGATTGCGAATAAACAAAAGTCTGTTTCATATTATTAGGGAATCCTATAGAATACACCTATTATTAAATATTACATTGCTTTAGCATGTTCCATAGTCATACATCGAATGAATTTATGAATGCAAGTAATTCTATTACAGCTCTTATCCAAACGGCGAAGGAAATTGAAATACAATTTTTCTCGAACAATCCACTTTTAAACAGGTAAATGTATTTGAACTGTAATATTGAATTCAAGGCTTGTATCGTGCAGAATTTAAAACTTTCCTTGCCAGACTTAATGACAATAACTTTCGAAACTGACTGTCATCGAGAGGTTTCAGTCAAGCTGAAACGAAACGAAGTGAGCAAAAGAGCAAAAAGACAGAACATTTTTCCGCAAAGGCACTCACGTAGTATGACTGACAGTATATGTCGCTATCTCAGTGTGAGAACTTACACGGAAATAGAGTCGAATATGAGTGCTTGAGACCGTGTAGGAAGGTTTTCTGTTTACGGTTACCGAATGCAGCACTGTGCAGAAGTACTAAAGAAAGCTGCGCCATCATCCTCATGCTCTATTGTCGTCTGACCAGGGCGACTGTAATGACCACAAGAAGGGCATCTACTGGAGAATCGAGAATTTATAGAAAAAGGCGAAATCTTTCTTCTCCTAAATTTCCTTGTAAAGCAAGTAGCTGCTGATCTCAAGTGTTCCTTTATTTCAGTCCGAGAATGGTCTCTGTGTTAGAATAATAACAAAATAGTATTAAAAACTCAAATTACTCAATAGCCTGATAGGCATAAGGTAGCTGAACAAAAGTAGTGTTTCTTATGCAAAAAGGCCAAGTAATCGATTAAGATAGATTAAAAGACCGGACGAAACACGTGTACCCGATTAACCACAATTCTTCTTATAAATCAAAAAATTAGTTAAAATTAATCCTGGCTCTACAATTAAAAACAAGCTATGTGCGGCTGGTTGAAAGCAGTATTTCTTGGGTTAAAAACTCCAGTAAACCGAAATTGAATTTAGTTAGAATGACTGCACGAAATATGTGTATCCGTTTTACCACAATTCGTCTCATAACCCAAGTGTGAAGTTAAATCTGGCTCTACATTTCAGAGATAGGCTGAATGCGACTTATTGAATGTATATATAAATAATCGGGGAATCGGTTGAAGATAATTAAAATGATCGTACGAAACATGTGAGCCCGTTTTGCCACATAACTCAAGTGTGAAGTTAATCCTTACTCCACATTTCGAAAAAGAACTGAGTAGGGGAGACCAGGGCTAGTTAGCGGTGTTTTTCAGTTTTCATTTTTTACCCTTGGCAAAATAGAACATGATAGATAGAATGGCAACATCTGTGAAATTTAATAAAATGTTTGATGCATTGTCTCCATTTTTAGAGAAAAATGTATGTGACGCGGAAAACCCGCCAACTTACCCCGGCCCCAGGGTAAGTTGGCGGTATGTATGGATGCGCCAAAAAATAATCAATAATTTTGACTTAGACGCGTATATTCAAAAGGAAATTTTCGAAATTCTGCAGGGAATTTGCCGAAGTAAATATTTCCTGCATTGACGAGGTACACAATAAAAAGATTTTCTTACTTTGGAATATAAATATTGTATGACTATCTTTGCACTGTAAATAGTACCGTCAACTTGCCCGGTGTGCATCACTGCCAACTTACTCCAACCGTATATTTAAAAAACCTGTTTTAATCCACCTAGAGGTGCAATTGTGCCTTTCTCATTCCTCCAAACTATGATATAATAGCTGGTTCGTACAATATAACATTATGGAAATGTCTTTCATTCTTATTACATTATTATATATATATATATATATATATATATATATATATATATATATATATATATATATATATATATATATATATATATATATATATATATATATATATATATATATATATATATATATATATATATATATATATATATATATATATATATATATATATATATATATATATATATATATATATATATATATATATATATATATATATATATATATATATAACAGCACCTTTTTGCATTCATCGCGGTATCGGTTTGAATCGGAGTTTTCTATGTGATCGCACTCCACAACCCGTAACTCCGGAGCTGGAAGTCGGATGGAGATGGAATTTAATATCAGTTTCCGGGGACGCAACACCTTTCATTTGAGACTAAGTTGATCAAATCGGTCTAGCCATTTTCGAGAAACCAATATAACCGTTATTCTGAATTTGGATGCTTCCAGATCCGTCGATGGTGGCCAGTGTGGCCAAAGAGACTTTGAATGACTGTTGGTGATCTACAAATTCAACAGTTGTGTTTACATTTTGGAAAAAATTCACCTTTTTACACTCATCGCAGAATTCGTTAGAATCGGGATTTGCTGCGTGATCGTACGTATCACCCTGTAATTCAGGAACCAGAACTCGGATCAACACAAAATTCAACAGCAGCTGATGGACCTTTCATTTAAAATCAAGTTTGTCAAAATCGGTTCAGAAAATTCCGAGAAACCGATGTGGACACATCAGCAAATTTTGTTTTGTAACCATACTCCTCAACTCGTAATCCGGAACAAGATGTCGGTTGAAAATGAAATTCAATAGTAACCTATGGGAATATGATACCTTTCATTTGAATCTTTGTTTGTAAAAATCGGTTCAGCCATCTCCGAGAAACCGATGTGGACATTTTGTTAACAAATCCTCACATACACACACATACATGCATACATACATACATACACACATACATACACACATACATACACAGAGATATTTTGCGATCTCGGCAAACTGAGTCGAATGTTATATAAGACTCGGCCCTTCGGGCCTCGGTTAGAAAGTCGGTTTTTGGAGCAATTGCATAACCTTTCTATATGAGAAAGGCAAAAGAATAATATTTAATCAGCTTAATCAGCATGAGTTCAATGTTATCTTCATGTGATTATATTTTGAAATGTTGGTGAAATGGATTTGAAAGTGGAGGGAATGGTGGGTTAGTAGAGTGGGAGTGGAGGATGAGTCAGAAATCCTTCATCTTATTTCGGTATACGGGGTGGATGAAGGAAATGCGGGCATGAGGGTGGTCCAAGGGGAGGGGAGTGATGATGAAGGGAGGTGTAAAGGAAAAGCGGGGTGGGATGGGGAGGGGCGGCGACGCAATACTCAACTGCATATTTTGCCTTCTATTTGAAACTTGGTTTGAGAAAATCGGTTCAGGCATCACCGAAGAACCGATGTGACATTAATTGTGGAATATGCCCGGAATTCCGGAATCGTCGGTAGTGGACAATATATTCAAAGAATGTTTGATTGGCAATCAGTGATCTAGATCTGCGATTAGTAGTAATTTGGTGACCATTTCAATAGTTTTTAGCCTCTGAGGTATTACGATTGTACCGATTTATATGGGAAATTCCAGTGTATCCTTACTAACACCCCTGTAACTCCGGAAGCAAGAGCCAGAACCGAATGAAATTCAGCAGCAGTCAACAGTATTACTGTATCTTTCATTTGAAAATAAGTTTGTAAAAATCGGTAGAGAATTCGTTGGGGAATGGGTGTGATATTAGCTTAGGAACTTGGCGAGTTCCCCGGGGGCGCCATGAACCGTCATAGGTGGCCAATGTGGTCAAAGCTGCTTTAATTGATCATTAGTGATCCAGACCCGCAAACTAGAGTAATGTTACATCAATTTTAATGTTTTACATCACTTTAACATCATGGTGGAACCAGTTTATATGGGAATTTGCTGTGTGACCGCACTCTTCAACCCGTAACTCCGGAACCGGAAGTCGGATCAACTAAAAATTCAATAGCAGCTTATGGGAGCGTTATACCATTCAGATGAAACTAAGTTTGCGAAAATCGGTTCAGCCATCTCTGAGAAAATTGTGTGAGTTTAAATGACACACACATACACACACACACATACACACACAGACATTTGCCGATCTCGACGAACTGAATCGAATGGTGTATGACACTCGGCCCTCCGGGCCTCGGTTAAAAAGTTAATTTTTACAGTGATTGCATAGCCTTTCTTTATATGAGAAAGGCAAAAAACTATTTAAAAATTACCTTTCGTTCGTGGATAGATGTAATATCTATACCGATAAAGAAAGCTATTTTCACGCATTAGCTAAAATATATTCATTCGGGATATAGATCACTTTAAATAACACGTGTTTAAAATTAGGAAAATTTACTATGCTTGAAAAAAACATTATCCCCCACAACTTCTACAAAACAAAATGATTTGCAATAAAAAGACATAGGATAATGGGTTTCACAACGAGATACACAACGAGAGGCTGCGCCATGTATCTAATAAAAGCGGAGAAAAAAGGATTCCCCCAGCTTACCCCATCCGCCAACTAGCCCCTGTCTCCCCTACGGCATATCACAAGTAATATTTCATATTTATAAAAACTCGAGAAATTGATTACAGATAGTTAGAATGACCGTACGAAACGTGTGAACCCGTTTTACCCCACTTCTTCTCCTATCTCATGTTTCGGTAAAAACTGACATTTCGGAAACAGGTTGAATATGCCTTTTTACATGGCAATTACTACTTTTCACTAGCTGCTGAGGAGTACATCCAGATTTAACTTTACACTTGAGTTATTAGAGGAATTTAGGATAAAACGGCTACATATGTTTTGTGCGATCATTCAACCTATTTTCAATCGATTCCCTGGATTATTTTAAAAAAATATTTACTTTTGCTCAGCTTTTTTCTGAAATGTGGGGTAAGTATAATTTCACACTTGTATTAGAGAAAAAATGAGGTAAAACTAGTGAGCACGGTTCTTGTGATCATTCTCAAAGACGATGCTTTAAATATAAAGACATGCGGAGAAAAAACGGTAAACTTGGCTGCATGGTTTACCAAGATATTTTACCTGTTAGTTTAAGCAACCAGGAATATTGTGTGAACAGCGAGTGTAGTTTTAATGAATGCTTGATGAATTCTTTTGCAAAATACTCAATCATGCTTTTCGAAAACGCATTGATTTACATTTCTGAGCCTGTCTACATGTTTTTCCTTGCACTAGAGAGGGTATATTCGAAAATGCAGTTGATGAGTAATAGCAATGTTCAATACTCACCTTTAAGGTTCAACTGAGAAAGCTTGGAAAAGCAGCCATCTTGGAAAACGAAAAAAGCAGTTTTTTCTCACACTGTTGGGAAAATCTTCATGAAAATCAATCAGCAATACTCTACCAATGCTCCGAATACATTGATTAATTTTCATGAAGATTTTTTCAACGGTGTGAGAAAAAACTGCTTTTTTCGTTTTCCAAGATGGCCGCTTATTGAGGCGTTCTCAGTTGAACCTTAATCCACAACATTGAACCTGAAATGAAAATGAAATTTTATGCAATGTACATACATACCTGTAAATATAACCTAGCCCTAAGAACAAATGAACTAATCCTAGAATAAGAAACACAATGTAAAATACTTACCGTAAAATTCGAACTCTAAACCCACTGTGCGAGGATAAAGCAGAAATGAATTCTGCAACCACATTACAGCTGTCAAACAGCTATAGCATAACACACATAGACGAGGAATGTAAACAAAGCATACAATAAACAGATAGTAAAACGCAATCATTGGTGTCGGTCGCAGAAAAATAGTTTTCGAGTTTACATTTCGCGAAATCCTAAGTCCCGTAAATCGGTCAAGTCGCTCGCGGTTTCAAAGTGGAAGTGCAGTGTACACAGCAGGAAGAAAGTCCTGATCCAGCAGGTGAAAATAGGAGCAAAGTGTTTCGGAAAGATCCAAAAGTGAGAAGAGTAGCGAAGTGCGTGAACATAAATTTGGTCCTTCGAGCCGGATCTTGAAGAAAAAGTGCCCGCGGGTGAACAGAAAACTGCCCAGAATAGGCAAAAAGTGAACGAAAGCTGCCCAGAAGAGGCAAAAAGTGAAGATAAAACTGCCCAGAATAGGCAACAGTGAGTGTAAATTGCCCAGAATAGGCGAAAAATCGCGAAGAATGGCCCCGCTGTAGACGGGTAAAGCCAGAAAAAGTGCGCGAAAAGTGATTTTCGGTAGCGTCCCCAAGCGGCAAACAAGCCATTTTACGCGGTAGTGCGAACAAAACCGCATAGTGTTCCCTCCAAGAATCAATCATCGCAGACTATTTTTATCGTCATAACGTGCAGTGCGTGCGAGAAACAGCCAGCTGACGATAGTATAAATAGTGTTCGTTGTTTACCTACTGCATGAAAGGTGCGCGCCGTGCTGGAATGTAAGGATTTCTGAAGACAGGTTTTCAAAAAGTTTAAAGTTTCGCGAATAAATTTTTATTTGGCAAATTGACTGCTCGGGTGCATTTTGGATTCTTGGAGGTGGAAAATTGCGTGAGTGAACGGGAAGACGGCGCTACCGAAGAAGAAAATGGCCGACGAGAGAAAATTCAGTGAGCTAGAGCAGACGAAGCAGAATATTGTGGATTCGGTGGCTTTGTTGGAGTACTATGCGAAGGAGTTCGACAAGGACAGTAAGTTTGCGGGCCAAGTAGAAGCGTGGGCGGAAAAGTTGGAGAAATTTTACGACGAGTTTCACCGGACGGTGGTGAAATTGGAGATGTTTTCCACCGATAAGGAGCCAATCGACCTGAAAAAGGAACGGCAGTTGTTCGACGGTCGCTATTATGCTCTCCGGTCCTTCTGCTTGGCCAAACTGGCGAAGAAAACACGACCTTATCAAGATAAGCGATCAGGGCTACAAGAACGCTTGGCGAACGTTGCGGCTGCGTTTTGAGAACAACCGGCAGTTAATCAAGTGTCACATTCGGACGCTTTTCGACACTGCGCAAGGAATCAGCTGAAGATCTGCTTGCGCTGATCGATCGCTTCGAGCAGCAGATCTCCGTTCTGAAGAGCTTGGGTGAACCAGCAGACCGATAGAGCTCTATCCTGGTTTACCAGCTATCTATACGCCTCGATCCTTGTACGCTCCGGGAATGGGAGAACCACTGTAGCAAACTCGATGCTGACAACATCGCTTCGGTTCTAGGAGGAACCGCCGGCACATCAGAGGACACAAGCACTGGTGCGTCCACTTCAATGCCATCATACGTGACGATGGTAAACTTCCTCCAGAACTACGCTCGAGTTTTGCAAGCAGTTTCTTCAGCCACTTCGAACACCGCTCCTCCTCGCAGCACGCCAAATCCGACATCCAAGCTAGCAGCATTTCCAGTCGCAGCTACACAGCAAACTGCAGTATCCAGTACACCCTCTTCCAGCGCCAGCAAGCCGAAACCGTGCGACAAGTGCGGTGAGAGTCACTACCTGTACAGCTGTCCGGAATTTCGGAAACTCAACATTCGCCAACGGATCGATCTGGTAAGACAGAAAAACCTTTGCATGAACTGTTTGAAATCGAGTTCCCATTATGCCCGGAACTGTTCTGGGTCAAAATGCCGTACATGTACCAAGAAGCACCACACGCTTCTTCATACTGAGCCCTCTGACGACAATCCCGCTTCTGGTCAAGCCACCGGATCAACTTGCTGTGTTGCCCTCCAGCCGACTCTCACCGCAGCATCTGCGCTGCATGCTCCAAACTCACTGTCACCCCAGTCTGTTTCGCAAGCTCCCATCCAGCAACCGTCTACCTCTACCTCAATCGCAAACTTATCCCACATTCATGTGCCTTCCATGAGTTCTCAGACTGTCCTCGTATCACACACTGGTGAAGTGATTCCTGGAACCGTTTTCCTTCCAACTGCGCTAGTGAACATCCGTAACAGTAGAGGTCGCATCGTCACTGCTCGTTGCTTGCTGGACTGTGCTTCCCAACGCAACTTTGTTTCGGGGCTCTTTGCGAACGACTGCAGCTTTCTCGCATCCGATTGCCGCATGCTATCCCGATAAGTGGAATCGGAAACACTACAACGCTGGTTGAATACCAGGCCACGATAACCATCTTCTCTCGAGTCACTCCCTTCTCCGTACAATGCTCCATGCTCGTTCTGCCTTCCATTACCGTCAAGCTGCCCCAGTCGACGGTAGAAGCCCGCCACTGGCCGATTCCAAAGCACGTGGAGCTTGCAGATCCAACGTTCGCTGTTACTGGCGACATCGACATGATTCTGGGTGCCGCCCATTGCTTCCAAATTCTTCGATACGGCAGGATATCGCTCAGGGAAGAGTTACCGTTTCTGCAGAATACAGAGTTCGGTTGGGTCGTCTCCGGAGAGTGTTTATTGGAAAACCACGATCACAGCGATCCACGCAAGTGCCAGTTCAGTAATCCCTGCACAATCGATAAATTGGTCAACCGATTCTGGCAGCTCGAAGAAGTCCACGATGCAAAGGGATGGTCTCTGTCGGAACGATACTGTGAGGAACATTTCGTGAAGAACAGCACCCGCAACTCCGACGGCCGCTACGTCGTCAAGCTTCCCAAGCGTGACGAGCTGCTTTGGCAGTTAAAGGACAACAAATACAACGCCACCCGCCGCTTCTTCTCTCTAGAACGATCACTCGGTGCGAGTCCCGATAAGAAGGCGATATATCAGCAGTTCATCCACGAGTACGTGAGATTGGGACATATGCGGGAGATTGACCCCGATGAAATCGACGCGCAACCGCAATACTACCTTCCACACCACGCTGTGATGAAACTCGACAGCACCACTACAAAGCTTCGTACCGTATTCGACGCATCATGCCGCTCGAAGTCCGGTATCTCGCTGAACGATGTCCTGCTTCCTGGTCCCACAATCCAGGACACTCTCGTGACGGTTGTCCTCCGTTTTCGAATCCACCAGTTCGTGATATCTGCGTACATTGAAAAAATGTACCGGCAGATTTTGGTCCATCCCACCGACCAACCGCTGCAGCGAATTCTCTGGCGCGACGATCCCGAGGCTCCACTGAAGAGCTACCAGCTCCGCACCGTCACCTATGGCACAAGCAGTGCTCCATTTTTGGCAACTAGGGTGCTGCAGAAGCTCGCCGATGATGAAGGGCAATATTTTCCGCTGGCAGAACCCGCTGTCCGCCACGATTTCTACGTCGACAATTTGCTGTCCGGTTCTGACGATGCTGAATCTCTCGCCGTTACCTGCTACCAGCTCATTGCAATGCTCGCTTGCGCAGGACTTCCTCTCCGACAATGGTCTTCGAATTGTCAAGCTATTCTTGATACCATTCCGTTGGAGCTCCGAGAGACGAAGACACTACCCGATTTGGACCACGTGACTGCACTTGGCCTCCGCTGGGAACCGTCGACCGAATTTCTTTCGTTCAAGACGCCGAATTGGAAGGAATGCACGGTTCTGAACAAACGAACGATCATCTCTCAGATCAGCAGTCTTTTCGACCCCTTAGGTTTGATTGGACCGATCATTGCAAAGGCGAAAATCATGCTGCAGAGTCTTTCGAAACTCCATCTCGACTGGGACACACCCGTGGCTAACGGATTTGCTCTCGAATGGTAGGAATTTCACCAGAAGCTTTCAGCACTTGCCCACCTTCGAGTTTCTCGCCATGTGTTACGTCCGGATTACGTCCGCTTGGAGATTCACGGGTTCAGCGACGCTTCAGAGTCTGCATATGGCGCATGCATCTATCTCCGGTCAATACCTGCCGAGGGCCCTTGTACAGTTCGCCTGGTGATTTCTAAGTCCAAGGTCGCTCCGATGGGGACTCAAACCATTCCACGCCTCGAGCTATGCGCAGCTCAACTCCTGTCCAGACTTCTGAAACAAGTTCAGGACAGCATCGACATTGCCGCCACCACATATCTGTGGACCGATTCTTCCATCGTCTTGAACTGGATATCCGCAACTCCATCGACATGGAAGACGTTCGTAGCCAACCGAGTGGCTGAAATCCAAGAGCTGACGTCTCACGCCGTTTGGAATCACGTCCCATCCGAAGACAATCCCGCCGATCTCGTTTCTCGAGGAATGGACCTCGATGAACTCCTCGCTAGTGCACTGTGGTGGAATGGACCGCAGTGGCTAAAACCAATATTCGCTCCTTGGCCAGCGAAGTACGTCGTCGTAGCGACTTCAAACTCAGACCAACCGGAGGTCCGACAGACTATTGCCCTTCCGGTCGTGAGCGTAGAACCGTCAAATATCGTCGATCGCTATTCCAATCTTCGTCAGCTACTTCGGATCGGCACATTTCTTAGGCGTTTCGCCGCTAACTGCCTTCACCGGAAGAATCACCAACCAATTCTTGTCGCTCCTTGACGGCTCTTGACATTGATCGCACTCTGCTCAATCTTGTCCGTCCAATACCACAGCAGCACTTTGCCAACGAGATACGCCAACTTGAAACCGTCGGAAAAGTAAACCGTAAATCCAGGCTACGGTATCTGCACCCGACACTCGTAGACGACATTATTCGTGTCGGCGACCGGCTTCATAATGCTGCAATACCTGTCGACGGAAGACACCCGATCGTCCTCCCCAAACATCGTCTCACCGACATGATCGCCACGAGAGAACACCATAAGACGCTCAATGCCGGTCCCAGTTTACTGCTATCCTCGTTGCGCCAAAGATTGATAAGGGATCTGCCATCTTTTCGGGTCAACCAGGCGTACCCGTTTCAGAATGTTGGCGTTGACTTGGCTGGGCTAATGTACGTGAGAACGTCACTCCGAAATATGAGATGCCATTCTTCAAAGCCTACATCACCGTATACGTATGTATGGCTACTAAAGCCGTGCACTTGGACCTTGTGTCGGATCTGACCACTGGCACATTCATTGCGAGCCTGCGAAGATTCGTCGGCGGTAGAGGAAAGCCTGCGCATATCTACTGCGATAACGCCACGAACTTTGTTGGAGTACAGCGAGAACTGGAAGAACTGCGGAAGCTTTTCCGGACTCAAGTTCACCAAGATACCGTACCAAACGAATGCGCAGACAACGGAATACAGTTCCACTTCATCCCACCTCGCTCTCCCACATTCGGTGGAATTTGGGAAGCCTGCGTGAAATCCGTGAAGACCCTGCTTCGCAAAATCCTCGGAAATGCCCACCTAACCGAATCCGAGCTGCAAACCGCATTGATTCAGGTCGAGTCAATGCTAAACTCTCGCCCAATCACGCCGTTGCAGGACAATCCATCCGATGAAATTGCTCTGACTCCAGGACATTTCCTGATTGGTCGTCCGTTGAATGCGGCAACTGATCCAGATTACCGTGAAGTTCCTGAATCCAGGTTGTCTCGATGGGAACGAGTACAACAGCTAACTCAGCATTTCTGGAGTCGTTGACACAAGGAGTATCTCGCCACCCTGCAAAATCGCTACCGCTGGACAGAAGCCATGGACAATCTAGCCGTTGGTTCCATCGTCGCTCTCAAAGATGAGAGAGCACCGCCGTTGAAATGGCCCCTGGGACGCGTGCTCAGCGTTCATCCCGGCCCTGACGGCCTTGTTCGTGTCGCCACCGTGAAGTCGACCTTCGGCATCGTTCAACGCGCCATCCCGAAGCTCTGCTTACTTCCAGTTGAAGTAGCGCCACCCATCGTAGCATAGAGTCCCGCACCAACTAGCAGCCCTACGTCAACAACGCCAAATGAAGGCCCTTGCTCAGGGAACCGAGCCGCCGGACGAGATCCTGGCCCCTACTCGGGGAAATGAGTCGCCAGACGAGATCCTGGTCCAAGCTCGGGGGTATCGAGCGGTTCGTGGTTCACCTGTAAAGAACCAAGCCTCGCCGTGTGGGTTCCTAGAACCCCCGGCTGGGACTTAACTCGAGTTAAGTACCCCATTTTAATTTGTCAAACCAACAGTTCGCGTACAGATGTTCCTCCTTTACAGCACACCATTCCCGGACAGTATCCTGCAGTCGGACCCGACGCACCTCGAAAAATCATCCTGGAAGCTGTAAGGAGGCCTGTACCGGCAAGACGAATCCAGATCTCCATATCCCGTTGAACGTCAGTCATCGCAAGAAGCTCGAACTTCCGTCGCTAATGCCCGTTGAATTCCTTAAAAATTCATTGGCGGCCGGAATGTTCAATACTCACCTTTAATCCACAACATTGAACCTGAATTGAAAATGAAATTTTATGCAATGTACATTACCCAGAAAATAATGAATTTTTGAAAACTCAATCGGCCCACCCCTGATTCGATTCCTAGTCCCACCAGGAGCTCTTGCACCGAGTTTGAAGCAAATTGGACAATTCTAGCTACCGGAACAACGTGCCTGAAGTTGGTATGAGATTTTTCGACAATTTACATGGAGCAAACCCACTAACTCGCATTTTTGCCGCTGGGTGGCACTGTATGCATCGTATTATCACTGTAAGTGAAAATAAGAAAGATAATTTAATTGTGTACAACTTTGTTGAAGACTACTAGTCAATCCAGCTTTGTTAAAAGAAGTTATTAAATTTTTAACGAAGTGATGTCTGAGTCAGTTTTCCATAGGGCCTAGCAGTGCAAGGTTGTGTATCAGTACTTGATTCCCACGAACTATACATTTTTATGAAATAACAGTTAGGTTTAGCTCAATAGTATGTTCAGAAGAATTATACCACATAATGCGAGTTATGTTTTGGTTGGAAAACTTTAGTTCCAACTGTGACCGCATAGAGGGCGCCAACACTAACTTTTCATAGAAATGAGATAGAATATCGAGATGTTCGGGAGAATTATTGAAAAATGCCTGTTCTACAACTTTGTGGAAGACACTTAATTTCTATCTCTCTCCGTTGAAAAGTTAGTGTTGGCGCCCTCTATGCAGTACAATGTGGAACTTAAATTTTCTAACCAAAACATGACTCCTATTATTTACTACAATTCTTCTGAACATACTATTGAGCTAAATCTAACGGTTATTTCACAAAAATGATTAGTTCGTGCGAATCGAGTACTGATGCACAACCATGCACTGATAGGCCCTATGGAAAACTGACTCAGACATCACTTCGCTAAAATTTTAATAACTTCTTTTAACAAAGCCGGATTCACTAGCAGTCTTCGACAAAGTTGTAGACAATTAAATTATCTTTCTTATTTTCACTTACAGTGATAATACGATGTGAACAGTGCCACCTAGCGGCGAAAATGTGAGCTAGTGGCTTCAGGCACGTTGGTCCGGTAGCTAGACTTGTCCGATTTGCTTCAAATTTGGAACAAGTACTCCTGGTGGGACTAGAAATCGACCAGGGGTGGGCCGATAGGGGTCATTTTTTCCTGTCACTCTAATGTACATACATACCTGTAAATATGACCTAGCCCTAACAACAAATGAACTAATCCTAGAATAAGAAACACAATGTAAAATACTTACCGTAAAATTCGCACTCTAAACCCACTGTGCGAGCATAAAACAGAAATGGATTCTGCAACCACATTACAGCTGTCATACAGCTATAGCATAACACACATAGACGAGGAATGTAAAAAAAGCATACAATAAACAGATAGTAAAACGCAATCATTGGTGTCGGTCGCAGAAAAATAGTTTTCAAGTTTTCATTTCGCGAAAACCTAAGTCCCGTATATCGGTCAAGTCGCTCGCGGTTTCAAAGCGGAAGTGCAGTGTACACAGCAGGAAGAAAGTCCTGATCCAGCAGGTGAAAATAGGAGCAAAGTATTTCGGAAAGATCCAAAAGTGAGAAGAGTAGCGAAGTGCGTGAACAAGCAATATTGTCACACAGTTGGCTACTTTTCTGATACCATTCAAAATTAATATTTATGGCGAATGTTACGATATTAGGAGAGAACTAGTCGATAAGTTTATAATTTTCAGATTTTGCATCAACCTATATAAAATGGGGGACCAGACAGTCGATCAATGGCTTTGTAATTTTAATGTGTTTAAATTTACTCGTATTTTGTTTGAATCATCAAAATTATTTAGTACGTATGTATAAAAAGTTTACACTCTTCGTACGTAAATATAAATACAAGCATTTCATTTTAGTTCAATCACAATACTCCCATGCTTTACACAACAATGTGCTGCTAGGCCCCATGCAAAACTGACTCAGACATCACTTCGTTAAAAGTTTAATAACTTCTTTCAACAAAGCCGGATTCACTAGCAGTCTTCGACAAGGCTGTGAACAATTAAATTATCTTTCTTATTTTCACTTACAGTGATAATATGATGCATACAGTGTCACCTAGCTGTAAAAATATGAGTTAGTGGTTTTTCTTCATGTAAATTGTCGAAAAATCCTATACAAACTTCAGGCACGTTGGTCCGTTAGCTAGACTTGTACGATTTGCTTCAAATTTGGTACATGTACTCCTGGTGGGACTAGGAAACGAATCAGCGGTGGGCCGATAGGGTTCATTTTTTCCTGTCACTCCAATGCTCACTCCCCACGCGATCATGAAATCTTCACGTCCTCATATCTGAACCGTACACTCAATATCACAAAAAAATCACGTCCCACTGCAATTTGCCTTAAGTGGGTTGGGGGTATTTACTCATAAAAAGGAATTTTTCGTGAAATTTTTTATTTAAAATGAGGGGTAGGGGTTAGGTGTTTTTAACATAGAATGTGTATGCAAATCATGTTTTTTCCAGAGACGTTCTACAAAAAACTTAGTCACTGAGTCGTTTGTCGATGTTATTGCATAAAAAATGACAGCATGTTATTGAAAAGATACAGATAAGGTACAAAAGTTTTGATCCAATTTGCTTTACGCAAAGTTCTAAAAAAAATCGCAAAAAAGCGTTTTTTTTCACGCTGAAACCCTTACCCCCCTTAAACAGTGTTTTAGTGGGTAACATTTCCTGTCTCGTCTGCAATTGTAGTGAGTGATTCTGATAGGGAGCCGTTTCGAGAATCTAGGGGCCTCATTATGCAACCAAATCAAAACGGCTTTTTCATGCAAACTTGTGTACAAAAAAACCTTTCGTTTCGAGATGCGAAATGTCACCTCAACTTTACAACTCCAAATGGACTACAGTCGTGATTCGCTGGTTGGACTGAACCGCTTTTTAGTTGGACCTCCGCTAGTTGGACCATTGTCCAACTAAAAAGCATCTGAATGTCAAAATCTTATGCCAAACTTACTTTGACAATCAATCTCACAATTATTAGAGTTGTGCATAGATACAATTACACTACTAACGTCACATTTGGAGAGTTTTTGACATCAGTCAGTCGGTCCAACTAACGAATCAAATTCGTTAGTTGGACAGAGGTGTGGCACAACCAGCGAATCATGACTGTACTCCCAAAAAAGTGCTTCAGGTTTCTAAAAATAGAAGCCGACAAAAATATCCAAATATTAATATTTTTAGAGTGGCTACAACGTTTCTCTAGCACAGCGTACTGAAAACATTTTTCGAAACCATTCTTTAACATTTTTTTCCATGTTTTATGAGCCTGACTCATGGTCGACACAGGTACCGTGAGCATTAGACTGGTTCAATTTTTGACTTTTAGCTCCACCAGGCTCTACTGATTCCTTTTATGGTCCTTAGTAGTTGTGCAAATTTTGGTACCGATCGGTTGCGTTTACGGACCCTCCAAAAATTTCAAAATTTATATGGAAGTTGGTATGGAAAATCGGTTAACATTGAAAATAAATTCTCAAAAAATTACCTCATCAAACAATTAATCAGAACTCTATTTATTTCTAAAGGTATTCTTCTACTGAACATAGTCGTGGAACATAGTAAGTTTATGAAAATTCGTCGAGAAAAGTTATTAACTAAAGGAGCAGCATGACTTCAAAACAAGTGAATTTTATTATTAATCATAGCAACCCTGTTCTCCACGTTGTTTGTAGATTGGGTACCGTGACTCAAAATTTTTAATGAGTGTTTCTTATAACACAGTTGTATAATATGGTGTAAAAATGGGCATATTAAAAAATGTGGGACTCATTCCGGGCTATGCAGGATAAGTTCGAGAAATCCGGGACCGTCCCGCGTAATTTGGGACGTCTGGTCACTTCATACTACTATTATAAATCCACTTCAACAACATCTTGACATTTTGTGAAAATAAGCCTATTGCTCGTGCTCAACAGTGGTGTAATCCCTTAAGTTAAGTCAAACATTTCGGGTAAAACGAGGCGAATCAGAAGGGTAACATCACATTCTGCACAAGATAATGGTAGATTTATTGAGTTATAAAAGTGCTTACGATTACCGTAGATGGCAAAAATGATAATCATATTCCACAACGCTGATATTAATGGAAATGTTCAAGTTCCAATACTGTCCAAAGCTTTCGAGAGAAAGCACCAACAATACCGATACCTATGTAACATGCTTCTAGATAGCTGAACATTTGGGATAGGTACGATGTGTTGCCGCTGAGCCATGCAATGAACCTTCACCTCGCATTCGACGAAAACATCCACCTATGTTGGTTCTGCTTTCCATATCGCTTCAGAATCACACAAGAATTCTCGTAGAGAAAAAAAACCAAGGGCTATGTCCGAAAAAAGCGTCCCTTTCCCCCGTCTGTCATCAGCGTGATATGCTGAACATAACTCGAAAAAGTAAGTTTTAATTAGTCCCAATTTCATATTTACTACAAAGTGTTTTTTGTTTTTTAGACTGGAAATCCAAGCAAACGTAAAGCGCTGTGATGGCCAGGATCTGTTAATGGCAGGTGTGAAACAATCGCTTACAAAACGAGTACCTACATGCACGATCTCGCAAATAAAAGATGCCGCCGTAAATAAAACACATATTAGCACTTATGCTAAAAACAAACAAAAAATAAAACTTTTACGTGAAATATATCAACAATCCCTCTCGTGTTAAGTTGCGCAAGGAATTAAACTATTTTTTGGTATAACCAAAATTTTAAAATTTTGATGATTACTCACGGCTAGCATTTTCTAGTTCGAACCAAAATATCTCCGATATTTTATTCAAAAGTACCCCATATTATTGCATAGGATTGTAGCTTGCTTTGTGTAGAATTTTTCGTTCGCTTACATTACATAGCTACGATGCTTCGTTTGCGAGTTATTCATATTTTAGTAAAGTTGATGAAATACCCATATTTGAAGCCGCATTTCTACCAAATGCCGTATGTCCATTCTAACTTCAGTGAAAATGAATACAAAGCGCACGCGCATGCATGATGTCGGTTTTGTGCCAGACCGGACTAAGCGATATTACATTGATACAGAGAAAAACGTGTACAAAGATTAAATCTTTGCATTCTTTACGGTATTATTAGCAACGGATGTTTGGGCCTAGGAGTGGCCCTTGATGTGGGAAATTTGCAGTTTGCTGTTGGTGGCTGGCAATGTTTATAAATGTCCCCAGACAAATACAACTCCTCGGATGGACCACCTAAAACAATCTGCAAACAACTTATGTGGACTGTATTTTGGAAAACCACTTGCAACTGGATGTGATTTATTGGAAGGAAAAATTAATTTTTGCACTATACACTTTACTCTTTTATTTTCACTCTTCACTTGTACTTCACACTTCACTTGTTCAAATAATACTAGTTGCTGCTATGCGCAGAACGCACGCATTTATATTACACGCCACGCGTTCTAGAAACGCGTGGAACATTCGCTCACTGACGATGATGCATTACCGCGCCTGCTGCTGTTGCTACTGTTGTATGCGAGTCAAATATCTGACAGTTTATTCTGGAATGTTCTTACCGGTTGGAGATTCTGCTCGATTGTGATGGAATCGTGTGAATAATTTTACTTGGCAGTTATTAGCGCTGAACAGAGGCGCGAACAATGGATTTATTCCATAATTCATGCTAAGGATAATATTTTTCAAATCTGGCGCAAATGAAATGTAGCTGAAGAAGAAATTCTTGATTCAATCCTATCATTATCACATCTTTTGAGATTTTGCTACTTAGTCCGGTCTGACTTTACACCGATCATATAGCGCAATGGCGAAACAGGTAAGAAATCACAAGTGTCGGTTAGCCGCATGCTACCGCATGGTTGTTTATGCAGAGCCACGTGTTTCCCCATTTATGATTTCTATAGTCTGACTGTTGATTTGAATATTTCAATTAGAACTTTCTTGCGCTAACTTGTATATATAAAGTTACAGTTATGATATGTCAATAACATAACCAGTCATAAATTGTACCTAGCCATACAGGAAAGTATGTGAATAAATACTGATAGAATTATTTAAATTCTTTCTTATATGTTATTATAGTCACAAAACTGCGGGTATTCAATAATAAGGGATGCCATTGAGGTGGAGCTTCTATACTGCATTGTCAGAATCTTTTCGCAAGTTCTTGTGAGGTAAAAATTTGGTTACTCACTCACTAATGAAGAAAAAATATACGATAAACTGCTGCCGGGGAAATGAACGCGCAATTCAAACACTGCTGTTTATTTTTATCAGGTTTATGATGTCAACTTGTGTGAATTATTGGTACATAAATTAGTGATTCTCCATCTTATGTTCTTCCGCGACTGCCTGCTGAAATAAGCTTTCTAAAATGTGATTTTGTGTAAATGTTTGGAAGAAAATTTTTTCATTCTATGTTTTTCTCCCAAATATTTACGCAAAATCACATTTTCGAAAACATATTTCAGCATTGTATGCATATGTATCATCATTCGTTTGTTCGGTGTAGTAAAACCTTTTGTTAAATCGAGAAAGATTTTTAAAATAGCTTTTGGTCCATGCATAACTATGCATGCTTTGTAGTTCTTAAATATCAGTGTTTGTTTTTGCAGATGTATGCTTCCCTACAGATTATTCAACTTTTTGGGTGATGAATTCACTATAGTTTCTATTGCTGGCTTGAACGTTTGGAATGGCAATTCGTTCAGTTTACTCTTCGTATAGAATAATGAGGGGGTAGTACATATATCCCGTCTATGACAAAGGTGATAAGCTTGATTGCTGCAAGTACCTGTCAATCACATTGCTAAATGCCGCCTACACTGTGTTCACCGCCGCCTATCACTGAAAGAAAAGGAGTTCGTTGGGAAATACAAAGCAGGTTCTACTAGGACAGGAATCTCTACAAACGAAATATTCTCGATTCGACCAGTCTCTCTAAAATGTTGCGAATACAACGTATCACCTGCTTATAGATTTCAAAGCCGCATATGATACAGTCGATCGACATCACATATGGGATATAATTCACGAATATGGGTTCCCGGTTAAACCGACATATTTGATCAAATCGACAATGGATCGAGTGATGTGATGGGGTCTCTTATCTACTGTTCAATATCGTTTTGGAATAAATGCGGTAATATATGGTAATAAATACGTCAAAAACAAAATACATGAGAGCAAGATGTTCGAATCATTACACCTTGTGCTCATATGCTCGGTTCGAAACCATAGAGGTGTGGAATAAGGTCATGTCAGTCATCATTTTAACAATCTAACAGCCAGACCTCGAAAATAGACGAACGTTATTTCCATCTCGTTACATCTTAGCAGTCGCTCGAAAAATTTGGAAAATATTACAAGCTACTAATTTTTTAGGCTATCTAGACTACTGTACTACTACTACTGCATTTATATTCGACCAAAGATGAATTTTGTACGCCTAAAAGAGTCGGTGCAAGTACTACAAATACTAAAAATTGCAATTATAAGGAATTTAAATCTATCGTAACGTTAAATTATTTGTACCGAAGTGTGTAAAAAATTCTAGAAGACCGTAGATAGTTTCTCATGGAAGGAACTAAAATATCTTCATAATACAATACAGAAAATTTACCCTCTTCGGATTTATTATGAAATTAGTATTTATATAAGTGAGTCATTTCTAGACTATTGCTGATAGTTTTAACTCAATGAGCTATTATATTTTTTTTTCTTATATTCGGATTTGTTATTTACGCAATACATATTATGAAACAAGTTTGGAGAACCTCGTTGATAGTTTTTAATTCAACTACATACTATGTCTTTACAAAATTAAGCTTATAATGGAACGTTTTTTATTTCTATCAAAAGAAATATTTAGGATTCGCTCAAACTTTGAAAACATTTTCCAAACCCGGATGGTCGAGTCTCATATACCAATCGACTCAGCTCAACAAATTGGGATAATGTCTGAATGTGTGTGTATTTGTGTTTTTAAATGGCAGAAAAAAAACTTTCAAAAAAGCCTTGAAAAAATATACAAAACCCCAACTTCTCAGGGAACGGGTTTGGGCTGCCACCCGACCCGCTTAAAACCATTGCTCTTGCCCAGAACCCAGAACCTGAGTCCTCTCCGGCCGAGCCAACCAACCAGGTATCGAGGTCAATTCGGCGATTCGGGTGGAGCAGGTCATCCGGTTCGCTGTTGCCCCGACGACCCGCGACTAGTGATGTCTAGTCCCCAGCGGTGAATTTAGCTAATGCCGATGGAGAGTTTCCCGGCGAAGAAAGTTCTCCCAATACCAAGTCTTCTTTGGTTTTAGCACCACAACTTCTTGAGCCCTTTGGATCTCTGCCCGGTGCCATTTAGCACCGCAACTCATTTAATCTCTTTGGTTCCCATCTCGTTCCATTTTGCCCCACTTCCACGATAGCTCCCGACTTTACTACATTCTTATTCGCGAACTACTCGGTCTAGTCCTCGACGATGGATCTAGCCTACTTCAACGGAGAATCCCCCGGCGAGAGAGGTTCTCCCGAAACCGAGCGGTAGATTTTTCCCGATGTTCGTTTCCGTGCATTTAGCTTCCACGAACACTTGAGCCATTGGGATATTCGCTGTACGTGAAAGGTATTTCAAGTACATGTCCTTTGGTAGCATCTTTTTATGCGTATTCGTCCGCTTTTTCATTGCCTTGAATTGAGCAATGGTCCGGGACCCACGCAAATGTCACGTGGAATGACTGGTCGACCAGTTCTTGGAAGGTTTTATTCATTGGGAAGCCTCAATAAAGCTAAGACTGTCCGAAAAAATAAAGTAATTGTCAGAAGGCAGAACCTTTACTAGACCAAGAGCACAATGGATGTACTGCTGCCAGTTCTGCAACATAGACGCAACGTGGCTCATTCGATTTGCAAAAAAATAATATGATTCTTATTGAATACTCCGAAACCTGTTGACGCATCAATACTTGATCCATCTGTGAAGTACTGTTTGTCTCGATTTGATTATACAAAGCCAAAGAATACCTTGTTTAACACTAGTTTACAGTGATTTGTATCCCCACAAAATTTTTATCATTTCCATAGTAAAATGGCCAACTGAAAACGAAAATGCAGTTGAAAAAATTCTGTATGGAACAGATTGTGATTTTTGTATTTTTAAAAATTGGCTCTTCACTTCATCACAATTATCTTCAGTTGTAATCCACCGATTTTAATGATTTCAATATCATTTGATCGACAATTGCAATACCTATCGATTATTTCTACAATATTTCTGGTCATTAATACAATTAGGTCTCTATTCAGTAATTAATTAAAAAATAATTGCCATTTTCGAAAAATTTTGGATTTTCTTTTTATTTGACTGTGAATTACTCAAAGAAGCACGATTTTTTAAATATTTTTTATTCTTGGGTATTAAAATATGATCAATTACGAAAGTAATGAGCGATTGTTCAATGCAATCGAAATAAAAATATAGAAGTTATAAGTATTTTTGTAAAACATACAATTCTTCAGAGTTTTGCCTTTCTCATGTAGAAAGGTTGTGCAATCGGTCGCAATTGCGACTTTTTAACCAAGGCGCGCGACGTCGAATCTCTTATATCATTCGACGCAGTTCGTCGAGTTCGGAAAATGTCTATGTGTGTGTATGTATATATGTATATATGTGTACATGTGTCAAACAATCTCACCGATTTTTCTCAGAGATGGCTGGACCGATTTGTACAAATATAGTTTTAAAGGAAAGGTACTACGCATGGGTCGCTATTGATTTTATTATTGGTCCGATTTTCGGTTCCGGAGTTACGGATTGAATAGTCCGATCACACAGCAAATTCCCATATAAACTGATACCACCATGATGCCCAAAAAAAGCAATACATATTAAAATAAGTGCAACCTTACTTGGATTTGCGTGTCTAGATCATTGATGACCCATTGAAGTCGATTTGAACACATTGGCCACCTATGACGGTTCTTGAAGCCCCCGGGGAACTTGCCAAGTCCCTAAGTTAATGTCATACCTATTTATCAGCGAATTCTTTACCGATTTTTACAAACTTGGTCTCAAATGAAAGGTACAACGGCTGCTATTGAATTTCTAAGCGATCCAACTTCCGGTTCCGGAATTACACGTAGTACTAACCCACAGCAAATCCCGATTTCGACGTATACGGCGATGAATGTAAAAGGGTTAAAATTTTTCCTAAATGTTGCAAATGTGCCTGGATTTGTAGCTCTAGATCACTAACCATCATTTAAAGTCGCATAGGCCACATTGGCCATCATCGATGATTCCAGAAGGGTTAAAATTTTTCCTAAATGTTGCAAATGTGCCTGGATTTGTAGCTCTAGGTCACTAACCATCATTTAAAGTCGCATAGGCCACATTGGCCATCATCAATGATTCCGGAAGCCTCGGCGGAAGTATCCAAATTCAGGATAAGAGGTAGACCCATTTCGCAGTGATCACTGGACCGACTTGACCAAACTTAGTCTCAAATGAACGGTGTTGCGTCCCCAAAAACTTTTTTAAAATTTTATTTCTATCCGACTTCCGGTTACGACTTCGATGGGTCATCAATGATCTAGACACGCAAATCCAAACAATGTTGCACACATTTTAATATGTATTGCTTCATTTGGACATCATGGTGGTACCAGTTTATATGGGAATTTGCTGTGTGATCGTACTCTTCAATCCGTAACTCCGAGACCGGAAATCGGATTAATAATAAAATCAATAGCGACCCATGCGTCGTACCTTTCCTTGTACAAATCGGTCCAGCCATCTCTGAGAAAAATCAGTGAAATTATTTGACACATGCATACATACATACATAAACACACATAGACATTTTCCGACCTCGACGAACTGCGTCGAATCATATAAGAGATTCGACGTTGCGCGCCTTGGTTAAAAAGTCGCAATAGCGACCGATTGCATAACCTTTCTATATGTGAAAGGCAACTCTGAAGAATTGACTTTTTGCAAGTTTTACAAAAATACTTAAAAAATCGTACTTCTTTGAGTAATTCACAGTCAAATAAAAAGAAAATCCAAAATTCTGCAGAAAATGGCAATTATTTTTAAATTAATTACTGAATAGATGGCCTAAATGTATTAGTGACCAAAAATGTTGTAGGAATAACCGATAGGTATTGCAATTGTCGATCAAATGACATTGAAATCATTAAAATCGGTAGATTACAACTGGAGATATTTTTGATGAAGTGAAGAGCCAATTTTTAAAAATACAAAAAAGGGTTTTTTCGCAATATCTCAAAATCTGTTCCATACAGATTTTTTTCAACCGCATTTTCGTTTCCAGTTTCCATTTTACTATGAAAATGATAAAGAAAAGTAGAGGATATCACGACTTTTTGAAATTTGTAAACTGGTGTAATTGACGATCGCAGATGGTCAAGGAACTGCAATGGTATAATTTAAGCAGAATTTAGTATTGATGGACTACGTAGCGTTAAATAGTCATTGAAGGGGGACATTTGCCACTTCTGAACTGTGCAATACTTCGATGTTGTGATTACGAGTGGATTCATTACTTCACTGCGTATCAGAAATCAGAGTGAGAGCTCACAGAATCGTTCGGAAAGTGTAAGCACTCCAGCTACTGAATTCTTTCTAACTGAAGGATGTGCGTTTTGACAGAGGATCTGAAGCAAAACTTCCATACTCAATTACCGATAAGATAGTTGTCTTATACAATCTGATCAAATCGAGAGGATGGGAACCCCATCAAGCTCCAGTAATTTAACGTAGAAAATCTTCTCACTGCTGACATTTTTGCTTCAAGTAACCAATATGTTTATCTCATGTGCCGTTGGAATCAAAAAAGACCCTAACTATTTAAAACACATCGAATGGGTAATTGGTTTACCACTAATTAGAAGCTGGAATTTTGCTAGTTCGCATTTTTTTCTCGAGAAAATAACCATCTCTGTCTTTTTGGTCAAAAATTCGATACCCAAATCAACAGCTCAGACCGATAAATTGTCTTGCAGTGGATTTTGTATATCATTGCGGTTCGTGCCTACTATCGACACAACGCCATCTTTTGCAATTTGCCTCAATGTACAATTATTTTCCAAGCAATCACCAATGCTGCTGACATTATTGTACAGAAAAGGATTAAGACTAGGGTTGTGGTACCGGTAATACCGGTACCGAAAATTCCGGGAATACCGACCCATTTTTGGTACCATAATACCGGTACTGAACAAAAGCCAGTACCGGTATTTTCGGTACTATACATTTTTTATGACAAATGTGTTAACTCTGCAGGGGGATCTATTTTAAAATATCGGTCTGCAAGATGACGTTTAATTGTATTAATTTTCCTTCTAGATAAATCGTTGAGATAACACCTTTGTGTGGAAATGAGGTGGTGCCATCATCATAATAATTCTAGAAGTTAAAGTTTTATTAGCGACATTCTGATTGGTTTCTATTATTCCCTGGGTGGCGCGTAATACGACTATGGTCTAAGTCATGTCTGTCTGCGAAACCTAATTAAGACATGATCCTTTGGGGAGACACGAGTAGCTAAATCTCAACGTCGATGAAGAGCCATAGGCAAAGTTCATACGGTTTACACGCAACAGAGTTGGTTAAAGAGTAGTTTAACTTGGGTGAAAAAAAATTTCGGGGAAGTTTCTGTGACAGAACTTTTAAGGAAACTGTACATCAAACGCTCCTTCAATGGTCAGAAAAACCGAGGTCGTTTGTTGACGTTTGACGAAAGCGATCTCCATTTCAGTCGCCAGCAGCGCCCACTTTTTTAAGCTTGAAGCCCATTGAAGGAAAAATATATCACAAAGAATCGAAACCCATCGACCGATGGCAAAGACCATGTAGATTTTTAGAGCACTATAATTAACGTCGTTAGTGGGCCATATTCCATTACCATCCTGGCGAGATAGAAACAGAAGTAATACATTTCGTAAATATTTAGATCTGATTACGCAAATTCAGAAAAAAAAACTAATTTTTTATGGAATTTTCCACTTTTTGAGTTCAGTTCATTGTACTTTTTATTGACTTTATTTACTTTTTGTTTTTGATCCGTTGTGAAATTTTTAATTGAAGCATGCTTGAGTTTTGGATTTAAAAAAAAAAAAAACTTTTAACAACTGAAGCAAGGTAACTTTTTAGCGGGCGGCCTGTTAAAATGGCAATATGAATGCTGATATCCACTCTGATTTTTTAACAAAATTTTCCTAACATAATTCAAAAAATTTACAAAAAATCTGAGTTAGCTTGAAGCTATACGAATGTAGAATCGTTATGCGTCTTCTTATCGGGTACAGGTGCTCTTTGCAGTCATTTCTGGAAGCTTTTGACTGCAATCTGCTTACAATTACAATTCTCTTAAGATCTCGTGTAAAGTTTTTAAAAAAAATATTGTTTTCATAAATCGTCACGCGATGGAAAAAAGAGAAAATTAATTCTGCACATAAGAAATGAAAACCCGAGTATAATGATCACAATATCCAATCCTCTATACTACCCATGAACGCATATTTATCCCCTTTACTATGGGATTTCCTATCTTTATGGGACTGATTTGCGATCATAGGTCGTATATGTACAGCTCAAACAGATTTCAAATAACGTTTGTCTGCTGCCCTGAAGGTGCCATCCTGTCGATTCAAAAAACTGTGTCAGGACTTCATAAAGACTTTCAAAGCTACTTCAGGACTTTCGGGCATAGCGAAAAGTTTTTTTTTTTCAAGTATACGGCTATCAAGCAATTAAACTGGAACGTAAAGCAAAACATTGCGGCTAAAATCTCGAGTCTGGACGATGTATGATCAGTATCTGAACAAAGTCAATAAATGCATCTGAAAGGGGATAAAACGTATGTCAAATTTGACTTTAAACATCTTCCGGGACGTATGTCAAATTTGACTTTAAACATCTTCCGGAACAGAAACTTTAGGTTGCAATGATCACACAGATATTCTAAAAAAGTATAACATTGTTTTTGTAGACAAGTTTGCCGGAAAAAGTATATGATCTGGCAGTAAATTTGCTATTATGGCCGAGACTCCGATTTTCATTACAACCAACAATATAAACCGAGTTCTGCAACAAAGGTTGTCTGAAAAGTGTCTAGTGGTTAATTAGGTCACCGTTGCCCTCCCAATTTTTTGCCAGATTTTGCGAGCAGCCACTACAGTAAAAACACGCAACAGCGGTACAGAGATAGTAACGTCAACGGTCTTGAGAATGGGATGAACTCCCTAAACTGCCCGGAATTCCAAATAGTCGAAGTATATAGAAATTCCACCTAATCCAAATGCACTTACTCTATAAATATATAGAATGGAAACATGGCTAAGGATGCTATTTCAATAACCAAATACTGGAAAAAAGGAACAGTGATGTTTATCAGCAGCTTGCGCAGAAATTAAATGCAGGTATCCAGCCCAAAGTTCAAATTTTCATTCGTGAGGAATTAAAACCATTAAGATAACATTATTGTTATCTTAAACTACAATAAATACGCATAATTTTCTTCTATTAACGTTTTATGCCACATCATACTTCCAATTGAAAGCGTAGTGATTGCAAATTGATTTTTATTTATCTATAAGGCAAATGATAAAAATATTTTTAAAAAATTTCCAGTCAGATCATACGAAAACGCAACTTTAATTATTCGTAAAAAAATCCATACATCAATAGTTCATGAGTTATCTGAGATTGAAAAATGGTCAATTCTATAAACTTCAACAAAATTATATTGCAAAAAAGTGAAGATTATTTTGCGGTGAAGCAGCTTGAGGGTCATTCTGTCTGCCTTTTCTCGCGTTATCGTTCGCGTCCATGTCATCTTCGGTACTATTTCCCTGCTGTCGCGATCGTTGTACCTGTGTTATTGATTAATTGGATCGTTGTTTTTGGTTTATCTGTAAGTGTTGGTTACTGCTTGTTAGAGTTGGTTGTAGTAGATGAGTTTTGACTAGTTACTTCGGCGCATGTTTTTCCGTAGTTGGCTGTATGGTTACAGAATTGGCATGTTGGGGTCTACCCGGGATATGTGATTAGCGTTGATTGCCTATTGGTTACGCCTTCCCTCGGTGTCGAGAGTCGTGTAAGAAAGTATTGGTTTAGTCACTCGTATCCTCACAATACGAACGCCGTTGGAAATGCCTGTAAAAAAAATTTCTCCGGTTTCATTCGTAATAGATTCTACTTCTCCATATTGCGACATGATTCGTTTGATTTACTCTTCCTTAGTGCGCAAGGGCAAATCGTGGATACGCACCATATCGTTTTCCATAAGCACGGGGATCTTGATTCTGGTGTTATTAAATTCGACCTTGTGTTGCATGTTGTTCTTTGCAATGGAATTTTCTGCCTGCGCCAATCTTCTAAACATGATCAAAACACAGTTTTGACGTGGTGCAGCTGAATGTACGTAACTTCAGCGAGATTAAGCTCCATTTTAACTTTAACTAAATGTTCCACTTCCTAAACTGTGGGTCTAACACGAGTTTTATTAAAGTCGATCGAAATCGTATTATCCCGTAGCACGGGCACTTTTGTTTCATTTGGCAGACTCATTTCACTCCGCAGCCAGGGGCAACGATGCAATGCACTGATATAGAGCAAAACGCTGGCTTGCTTCGCTGGTGCCTATAGTCTGCTATAGCGTAGCAATTTTTTGCTTCTGCTTTGCGCGAGGTCAGAAGATACTAAATACTCGTTATGAAACGAACTGATTTTTAGTTATTGACAATTGGTAAGTGAGAACTGAATTGCTTTGTTTGAAAGTTATATGCTTAAAACATATCGTATTTTAACAAAATTACCCATATCTCAGAAAGCAAACAACACAGCCAAAAACAAAAATAATAGCATGCAATGGCCACATTAGGCCTTTCATTTGAAACTTGTTAAGATCGGTTCAGCCATTGCTACATGACATTAGTGTGCATACATACACACACATGATGGTAATTGAGATAACCCAGATAAATCTGAATCACTGTGACACCACACAGCAACTGCTCTGGAAGTCTACGACAGAAACTATGAGTGATCACTTTGCTTGCAAATCCGTACCAAGTTCTCCGTGATAACGGAAGCTAGGTGGCGAATAGATCGAGAACGGCTGTGATAAAAGTTATGAAAAGATTTCTCCATTCAAGAAGTGGTAGAACGCTCATATGAAGGCTTCGTGATCGCCAAAATCAACGGCGTCTTCGTGTGTAGCTATTACGCTCCTCCAAGGTGGACAGTAAAGCAGTTCAGCCTAATGCTGGAACAGTTAACCGAATAGTTGATCGGTCGGAAGCCGGTAGTCATTGGTGGTTACTTCAACGCCTGGGGTGTGGAGAGTAACCAACATAAGAGGGGGTATCTGTAGTCCTTCATTGACGGCGAACATGGATTTGATAATATGCAAAACATATACGCATAGCGACCACCAGGCGAATCGCTGCCGTATTGATCAACGGAAGTCTACTGTAGCATGGTGAGCGAAAGCGGAAGACGAATGACTTAAACAAAGACCTCTTCGTTGAGGTATTTCGGTCGAAAGGTTGGACCTAGAACGTGGATGCGGCAAATCTTACAAGAAGGATTGTGGCGGCTTGTAACGCCATAATGCCGCGAAAACTGGAACCATGTAATAGACGGGATCCAGCTTATTGGTAGAAAGAGACGTTTAGTACGCTACGCGCTGCTTGTCTCAGAGCCAGAATGCGAGCTCAGAGAGCATTATCGGAGTCAGATAAAGCAGAGTGCAAGGCAGCGTTTCAGCTTTAAAATGAGAGACCAGACTTAAAAAATCAGATTGCCCCAAAGAGCTGTGACGAGAAGTAGACGCTAATCCCTGGGGCTACGCCTACCGAGTCGTGATGGCGAAAATGAAGGGTTCGACAACGCCAGCCAAAATGTGCCCGAGTCAGCTGAATATAATTATCGAGGGTCTTTTCCCGAAGCGCGATCCAACTCTCTGGTCACCAACACCGTACGGCGAAGAAGAACGAGCACATACGGACGATCGGTAAGTAACGATGAGCTCGACAAAGCATCGAAGTGTCTGAAATCAAAGAAAGCCCCCGGTCCGGATAGAATATCAAACGTGGCGCTGAAAGCTGCGATCCTGGCAAATCCAGACGTGTTCAGGATGGTGCTGCAGAACTGTTTAAATGAAGGTTCCCCGAAATTAGGAAGGTATAGAACCTGGTACTGCAGCCGAAGCCAGGGAAGCCACCGGGCGATCCGGCCTCTTATGTCTGTTTGAGAAAACTGCATTGCTAGGACTCAATTAAATAAACCATATAAAAAATCAACACAATCGTTATTTAGATCTGCTATTAACAAACATTAATGACGATTTCTGTGTTGGTGAATCTCATTCAGTCTGCTTCCTCATCTCGTACAGATCAGAAGCAAAAAAACGCACTGCTTGCGAACAGCATACATACAATTATACTACCCGCGCCACGCTGCTCTAACGTGTACGTGTAATATAGACACAGAAAAGTTCCGTTTCACCTAACTGTGAGTGAAATAAGTGCACAAAATAAATTTCGCCCATTACGGGAGAACACAATTGTGATTGATTTTTCGCAGCCTCGTCTTAGACCTTCAGTGCGCATGGTGGAACCAACGACACGACTAGACACTGGTATTCCAAAACTGTATCGCAAATATGACTACCCCTCAGTGACTCAGGTAACTGGTACTGTCAAATATGACATATCGCTACAAAATGCAAGAATCTAGCAGCACTGAATAATCTGTTACTTTTTTCAAACAACCTGTAGCAACCAATGAAGACAAGATATATTTTTGCTTCAATACCAATATTGTTTCATTTAACTTCACCGATCGCATTAACAACTTATTTGGTCAGTTTGTTTTTTTCCGGGTTCCAACGCGCGCGGGACTGGTGCTTCTTCACATTGGGATCTCTTATTTTTCCTGTCATCAGATGCTCCTGCAGAAGAAATGTTATGTTTCAAATCACGAGTAGAGATTGATCCACTGAGAAAATTTATCTAAAATTCTGACGAACCGATGTTTGCTTTTCCAGCACCTCGTGCGACTCCAATGTCATCTTTTAACCAACATGAGCCAGGTTTGATCTCAGTGTTACTAACATGACAAACAAACCAATATTTAACAGATCACAGCTTTCCGATAGTAACTTACTTTATGATACAAATCCGAGAGCATTGGTTCGTTGAAATTCACTCATGCCAATGCTTTAGAGTTCCTAGATGTAAAACAGAGGTAACCAACACTGAAATGCTCGGTTAAAGATTTCAGTAGGAATAATTATTGTTCGCCAAGGAGGCCAAAATGCTTTATTATAGGCACTAGATGATAGCGAGGCCAACAGAAAATTTGAAAAACACCAATCAAATTCTATTATTGCTCCAAAAAATCTGTTTCATAAAAATTTCGAAATTGGGATTAGGCAATAAAGCATATTGTGTTATGAGTTTACCTTGAATTTCGAAGTTGTGAATCTGCTGAATATGGCCAAAATACCACAACAGTTGCCAATCATTTTTTCCATCACCGGTAAATCCGACTATAAGTTACTGTGAAAAACAAAACATCGTTGCTACATAGCAACTGAAAATTAAAACAAGAAAGTGTTGCTGGAGAACATGTTTTTATGTCTTCTTCGAGGGGTCACTAAATGTATTGGTAACTGGCAAGAAATAACACGCACACCTTTTCTTCGGAAGATTTCACTAAGTTTCAGGTCGTGTCGTTGGTGGAACAGTTGGTCATGGTGAAAATGGAACTTGATCTTACAGAGGTCTCACACGTCCAGCTTCACCACACCAGGAATGTAGTACTAATAACACTCAACTCCTTAGCCGAGGCAGAAAGATTCGTAGCAAAGAACAATATGCAACATGACGTTGAATATGAAAACGTCAAAACCAAGATCCCCGTGTATATGGACCTCGATCTAACTGAAATAAAACTTCATGATACTCGTACTAGTTCAGATTGCATTAAAAGATTTATGTCGAAGTCACGGAAAACCCCGCAAGCACAAAATTTAAAAATCGCGATTGTTGATTTTTGTTTTAGCTGTTTCAACTAAAAATAGCTGAAATAACTAACGCTTTTGTTGATTTTCGCACCACCCAAATGCTGAAAAAATTAGTTGTTTTTGAAAGCTGTAAGTTAGCTGGACACAAAGACAGCAAAACCAAAACAAAAATGGCATTCCAAAATCCGACCATTTCTTTAGTTGCAAAGGATATGTTGGTGTATTCGGCATATTCATTTTAAAAATTTTGGAGATAACATTAAAGTGTCTGGATTCGAAGTAAAACAATATATCGGTTGTATGAGTAAGTTTCGCGAATCTTGTTAGTGTACCGGAATAGTCAACAGTGAAGACTATTAATATCGCAGTAAACAACAAGGTATGAGCAAAGTCAGTCAAATATCTACATGTAAATTGCGCACTACCAGTCTTCGAGTTTGGACAAATTTATAATTTATAAATTTAATTTAATATAATTTAAATAAATATTTCGCGAATAAAAAATCCTTGCATATACTACTATCAACAGCAGCGAGTGTTGTTTTTTTATAAGTGAGCCATTGATTCTGCAAGGTAGGTTGAATTAGTTGCCAATTAATCACTGGTCTACTTGTAAATGTGAATTGATTACTCGCAGAATCCGGAACTGGTCAGAAAGTTCCTCATGCATCCGAATTACTTCTAATAGAATTCATCACATATCATTAAGATAAAATAGTTTGATGTTTTTTTTTACAATGGAGAAGACCTTTACGTCCTAGCCCAGTACACGTGCTATTGGTAGGGTCCAATCTACCACACGGGGTGCACTGGGGGCGTGTCGGGCTCGAATGGTGACGCTGCCATTAATACCGACTAAACTCCATTGGGATCCGCCATCATTCCTCCCAGGAACTACCTCTCGGTATTACTTCTGGGGGGATGGCTGTACTAAATGTACTCATTCACTCTCACTCACGCGTTCATACGTCCTGTATGAGGCTTACTTGGGTGCTCTCTCAATCGCACTTTGATTCACTCTCAAACACTCCCACATGAGGCTGACTTTTGTGCTCACCTTTTTCGTTCCTTGCGAGGCTGACTTGTGTGCTCACCTTACTCATTCCTTGCTAGGCTTACTTTTGTGCTCGCCCCACCCATACCATGTGAGGCTGACTTGGGTGCTCACCCTATCACCTGATTCACTCTCGATCGTGCCACTCTATTGTACCTCTGTCACCCCCCCTGGCATCCCATGTGGGACATTTTTCTTAGGCCCCACTTCTGACATACCATGCGAGGCTGACTTGTGTGCTCACCTTTTTCATTCCTTGCTAGGCTGACTTTTGTGCTAGCCTCTACCATACCATGTGAGGCAGACTTTTGTGCTCACCCTTAACATGCCGTGTGAGACTGACTTGGATGCTCACCCTTTTACTCCTCTGCCACGCCATGAGGCATCGATAGCTAAGTCGCAACATACTACGCTACGACCCTCCCGTCTTGGCATGAGGCAGTCCACTTATACGCCTATACACTCACTCTTCTGTCTTGCTTCGGGGTGGCTGGGTTTACCCCTTACGCGGTTGCCAGTCGCTGCGCCAAACCTGCCTCGGCATAAACAGACCATTCACTCCCTTTTTTGCGCTTGGCCTTTTTCGCTCCAGCTAACCAATCACTAGTTAGCCGTGCCCGTCGTCTGTTGCTCGGTTCGCCAGATTACCTGTAGCCTACTGGCAATCTGGATGGTAGCAGCCGAGACTGCGTTCCACTTCTCCACCGATTGACACATCCGCTGAATAAGGGTATCAGGAGTTGTGTCCCAGCCACAGACGTCAAGCATTGCTCTTCTTTCGACGTCAAACCGATGACATACGAACAGTATGTGTTCGGCAGTTTCGTCTACACCTGGGCAGTCCGGGCAGACTGGGACCTCCGCGTGCCCGAACCTGTGGAGGTACTGTCGGAAACAGCCATGGCCTGGCAGGAATTGTGTCAGGTGGAAGTGAACTTCCCCATGGGGTCTTCCCACCCAGCTCGATATGCTAGGTATCAGCCGGTGGGTCCACCTACCTTTCGAGGAGTTGTCCCACTCATGCTGCCATCTGGCGACCGAGGTCACCCTGATGCGCTCGCGGGCTCCCCTATTTCCACGTAGCTCGAAGCACTCCTCATCTTCCCGAATGACCAGCCCGACTGGCATCATGCTCGCTATCACGCAGGATGCATCGTGTGATACCGCGCGGTAGGCAGATATCACTCTGAGGCACATCACGCGGTAGGTGCTCTCCAGTTTCTGTAGGTAACTGGTTACCCTCAGTGCTCTTGACCATGACGGGCCGCCGTACCTGAGGATAGATACGGCAACGCCTGCCAGTAACCTACGTCTACTGGCGCACACCTTTGAGCTGTTGGACATCATTCTCGATAGAGCCGCAACAGCAGTCGACGCTCTCTTGCATGTATAGTCGACATGGCTGCCGAAGGTCAGCTTGTCGTCTATAATGACTCCGAGAGACTTCAGACTTCGCTGTGAAGTGATCGCGACTTCTCCCACATGGATAACTGCATGACTGCATAACGATAACTACCTCCGTCTTATGATGAGCGAGCTCCAGGCCTCTCGCGCTCATCCATTCCTCCACCGTGCTGATCGCATGTTCTGCGGTTAGTTCTACCTCAGGAATTGACTCCCCGTAGACCTCCAAGGTTACGTCGTCAGCAAAGCCGACGATCTTGACCCCAGGAGGGAACTTCAGTCTCAGAACCCCGTCATACATGAGGTTCAATAGCACCGTGCCTAGGATCGAGCCCTGCGGGACTCCGGCGGTAATCGGAACCCTTTTCTGACCGGCATCGGTCTCGTATAGCAGTACGCGGTTTTGGAAGTAACTTTCCAGGATCCGGCACAGACCCACCGGTAGGCTAAGCCGGTGTAACGAGAGCGCGATGGCATCCCAGCTTGCGCGGTTGAATGCGTTCTGCACGTCAAGTGTCACTAACGCACAGTATCGAATACCTCGCCTTTTTCGTTGGATCGCTATCTCGGCAGTATTTATCACTGAGTTGAGAGCGTCCACTGTGGACTTACCCTTCCGAAAGCCAAACTGGTTGCTTGACAGCCCGTCCGTACCTTCCGCGTACGGGGTTGCCTGTTAAGGATGATCCTCTCAAGCAGTTTGCCAGTCGTGTCGATCAGACAGATTGGTCTGTACGCCGATGGGTCGCCTGGCGGCTTCGCGGGCTTCGGCAACAGCACCAATTTCTGCCTTTTCCATCTATCGGGGAAACGGCACTCGTCAAGGCATCTCTGCATAGCTAGCCTGAACATGTTCGGGTTCGCTATGATCGCTGCCTTGAGAGCGTTGTTTGGAACTCCATCCGGCCCTGGAGCTTTGTTCATTGCTAGGGATTTAGCCACTGCGAGTAGTTCTTCATTCGTCACTGGAGCCACCAATTCGACCGTTCCCGCACTGTCTCGTAGTGCAGGTGGCCAGGGGCTTGTGGCTCGAGACGGGAAGAGTACTTCGATAATCGTTGCCAACCGGTCCGGAGACCGTTCTGGGGGTTCCCTTTGGTCTTGGCCATCACAATCCTGTAGGCGTCACCCGACGGATTCGCGCTGGCACTCTCCCACAGGTTGTCGAAACACGCTCTCTTGCTGCTTTTAATGGCCTTGTTAAGGGCCAATTTCGCAGCTCGAAACACTTCACGGCGGTTCACTCTTGCATCCTCGGTGCGAGCTCTTTGCATCCTACGTCTAGCTCTGAGGCAGGCTGACCGTAGAGCTGCAATCTCGGCACTCCACCAGTATACCGGGCATCTACCGTTTCTTGGCAGTGTTTTTCTCGGCATAGTGGCGTCGCACGCGCGTGATAGAACAGCTACCAGCACATCCCCGCTTAAACTGTCGGTGTTGGCCTCCAGTCCCAGGGCCGCGGTGAAAGCTTCGCTGTCGAAGTGATTGGACTTCCACCCGCGTACCTGACAGGGATCTCCCGCCCTCGGATGCTGCACACCATAGTTGATCCTAAAGCGGATTGCTAAATGATCGCTATGGGTGTAGCCTTCGTCTACCCTCCATTCCATGCCTGGAGCCAGACTCGGGCTGGCAAATGTTACGTCAAGCCACGCCTCCACTCCGTTTCTACGGAATGTACTAGCAGAGCCATTATTAGCCACCACAGTATCGAGTTTCGCAAGCGCCTCCATTAGCGCTTGACCCCTGCTATTTGTACAGCGGCTGCCCCACTCCACTGCCCAAGCGTTAAAGTCTCCCGCTATGACTACCGGTTTCCGGCCCACTAGGTCCGACGAGAGCCTGTCGATCATCTGGTTGAACTGTTCTATTGGCCACCTTGGTGGGACGTAGCAGCTGCAATAGAACACGCCATTGATCTTGGCAATCGCAACACCCTCGGCGGAGGAGTGTATTACCTCTTGAACCGGGAACCGTCCCATTGTACAGATTGCCACCATTCCAGACCCGTCCGACACCCAATTGCCATTGCCGGCAGGGATGCGGTACGGGTCTGATATGAGGGCGATCTGTCCTCGACTCCGAGACCGACTGCCACAGCAGTTGTTCGGCTGCTGCACAATGGTTAAGATTTAGCTGTGTGACGTTCACTGCTTCTTCTTATTTGCCTCACCGAAGGGACACGAAGGTCCGCCCATAGCATGTTTATGGGCTTGCTTCTTAGCGATGCAGATAAGGCACTTGTACGCCTTAGTGCAGCCCCGCCCCTGATGCCCCTCCTCGCCGCAGCGACGACATAGTTTGCTCCTGTCTATGTTCTTGCACTCGTAGGCTTTGTGGCCGGACTCGAGGCACCGATAGGACCTATCCACTGAAGGCGGCTGGGGTATGCTAATAGGGCATATCGACCAGCCGATCTTCAGCTTCCCTTTCTCGGTTACCTTTTTGGCATCCGCCTTCAGTAGCCTGAGGTAGGCTACTTGGGTGCCAGAGGATCCATCTCTAAATCGCACAGAGGCCCGCTCGATTGTGACGCCGCATTGTTCCTTAACGGCTGCGACGACATCTTCTGCGGTCGTGAACTCGTCCAGATGCTTGCACTGGAGAGTCATTTCCGCCCCTAGCGACCTGACTTGGGCGCCTTCACCAAGGACCTCTTGGGCCAAGGCCTTGTATACCGCACTAGATTGTGCGCCTCGCTTCAGCACCAGAAGTATTTCTCCCGTGTTGGTGCGTCTCACGCTACGCACATCTTGCCCAAGGGCCGAAAGGCTTTCGGCCGCCTTCATCGACTTTAAGACATCGGCGTATTTGTCCTTGTCGGTTTTTAACCACAAGGCCTCGCCTCTGTCCTTGACCTTCTTCGCGGGCCACGGTACCTCCGGTGTCGGTGCCGGCTTCTTCTTGGTGCCCAGCGTCCAGGGGTTTGGGCCCCCCTGCCCCGGTCGCGCCGGGTTGCTGGTACCAACGCTCTGCTCAGCGAGGTCACTCTCGCCCTCGCTTACCTCGGCCAGACGGCGTTTGGCCTTAACGGTTGTACGCCGTGTGGTGCCAGTTTTTGCACCCTCGCCTGGCGACTTTCTAGGGCGCTTCGCGTTCGACGCCGTCTTACGATTGCCCTTGCCCTTGCCTTTTCCCTTCGAGGGGAATTCGGCCGCCGCTTCGAGCGACGTGGCTGCTCCATAGAAGGTGAAGGCCACTGTCTGAGTGCCTGTATCGACCTTCTCTCTTCCCTCCCTCTTGGAGGCCACTGTCTGGGTTTCTCTGTCGGACTTCTCCCGACATTCCACCTTCTTGGCATAAGCCTGCTGTTTCTGTCTTGCGACACGAACAGTTTTCCGGAGTTCCACGAGACTCTGCTTTAACTCCTTGCTTGTGTTTTGCTTTGCGCTAGTGAACTCGATTATTGAATCGAGCTGCTCCACCACTTTGCGCATCGCGGATAGTGGCCCGTCCAGTGCGTTGGTAGGGCTATTTCCTACCGCTGCTGGGGGGTCACTGGTGCTATCAGATGCAGTACTCGTCGCTCCACTACTCTCTCCACGGGGGGAGACCTCGCCAAACCACCTCTAGCAAAGGGGTTTGGCACCTCCGTTTGTTTACTATAGTTTTTGTTTTTGTTCTCCATATCAGTTCCCACGAGTAGCGCGAGAATAAATGTCCGCCACGCCAGAGCTCCGCATTAACGTGGTAAGGGACGCTTACTGTGGGGGTTGCCCGGGTACCGCACAGGCTCCGTTAACGATCGAGCATCTTTTTCACCCCCTCGATCACTCATCCCTTGGCACGGGTCGCTTCACGCCTTGGAATTGGGGTTATGACCTATCTTGCTTTACGTGGTGACCGCGGCCCAGATCATCACAACCATCCTCCTTTGCCAAGGCTTTGGACCTGTAGCTCTGGTTCTCAATAATTTCATGTACGTGTATTATTACAGACATGCTACTAGTTTGATGTGGCCCAAGACAAACGTTGGTGTAATGAATAAATCTGGATCGATTAACTGATCTGATCAACGAAATTCGCATGAATAAATTTGTAGATGGTTTTGCACAAATCGCTTGAAAATTCTGAAAACTACAGCAAACTAAACTGAACGGTTTCTTGGTTATTAAAAAGATTCGCAGTCTTAGAGTATTAATTCAGCGAATATCGAATGTCACTATATAACACTATATCAGAGAAGAGAAGGGCCACTCAAAATCAAAACTTCTCACAATTCTTTTTTAAAATCACTAGCGGCACGTGGTGTCGAAGCCCTGCAAAATACACTGTTAATCAACACATTAGTTCAAAATTATACGACGTTACTGGTATAAAATATCTAGCAAATTCATCCCTGATAATCCGACAAGTGGTCAGAATATGTTCTACCAAATAAAAATTGTCATGCAATAATTAACCCATCTTTCAAACATTGACTGCGTTTTTGGGTTGCAAACGGATATTTTACTTTAAAAATTAACCTATCTTTTTACATCGAAAAACGAAACCCTGTCAAAAAAATGCGGACGAACATGGTTAGGCGATTTAAAAAGTTTGACGTTTGACTCAACTCGCCTGTGCTGATTGCCCCTAGGAACAAATGCAATTTCAATACCTAGACAAATTTTCTGGCGGCTGAAATGGACTTGGTTGTTTTTTGCCTTTTTCAAACATGGCGGTTCATGTTTGGCTTAAGTTTAAAATTGTTTTTTTAAACAATTGGCGCGTTCCCGCTTGTATTTTGTTTGTTTAGTGCACTTAATTTAGCCAACGAATGTTGAAAATTGTGGAATCATGTGTAAGTATAGTGGAAAAAGATCTCTGAGTCTAAATGAAAGTCAGATTGTGGTAAGTTTTGGTGTGCAATACGAATTTCACCATCGATTCTTCCTATAGTCTGGTGGCGATTACCTAGTGTAGCGATAAATTTGTGAATAGATAGTGAATCCGAAAATAATTATTATTTTTAATTTTCATATCAGGCAATTAAGGGCGATTAAATGGCGCGTTCCCTGGGCGATTTAGGGGCGATTTAAGGGCGGGTAGAGCGGCAAAAAAATGACGGCGGCAAATCGCCCAAATGTTGCATATAAAATAGCCCCCTAATTGCCAGCAAATTGCTAGCAAATTGTAGCGCATCCGAGTTGGCAAATAGCCCCCCGTTAGCCAGCAACTTGCCCTTTTTGACTGGGAAGTTTTAATGTTGAAGTATGTAAGCATAAACATTTACGTTTAAATATCGAAACTTTTGACTGCACAGTTAATTCTTAGCTTAGAAAGATTTTCAATGGATATCTTCCCAATGGTTATTGTGTGTCCTTTCTTTTGAGAACCACCAAGCAAGGACATTAAATTTAAACACAAACAGCATTTTGTTAGCCTGCCATTTTCCTTTTCCAGGATTCGATATAAGTTTTTTGGTCCTTATAAAAGTGGAGGAAATTAGTTTATAATTATTTTCAATCTTTAATATTGGAGGCTGCTTTGTATAAATTCCATGAGTACCTTTTCAAGGATTTAATGTCGCATTTCACTTTTTACGAAATGTCACCAAGGTCTGTAAACCATGACAATCGTTCTGACTACTCACCAGTGCTGCCACAATTAAACCTGTACTGGGAGTTGAAAATTCTTCGTATTCTGACAACCAACACAATGACAAACAGAATCATTTTATGTAATAATTTTTCATGTGAGATAGTGATATACTGAGTTGGTGCTGATGCTGATATTTGGCTGCGAAAAACCAAAAAAATCCTATTCGGAATCAGTTGTTTCATTTGCGATAAAATTTCGCCAGAAACCAATCAAAACTACGAAGTGTTCTACTAAAATTTCGAAAAATCTATAAAAGGTTGAAATATTTCCAAAAATCTGTGGAAATCGGTGAAATTTTCGGTGAAAATGTTAAAAATCTGTCTTCTGAATAAAAAAAGGCTGTGACCAAAAATCAGGCAATCTATGAGACGTTTGTTTGACAACTCAGTGGAGGGTTTTGTAACAAGTTTGTTTTGCTTTACTCCTGCAAACACAAACATCTTTCATTAGTTCCGATTCGTTTGATGTTGGATCGAATCAATGGTTTTGTCGGACGTTGTGCCCAGCAAAGCGGAGTAACATCAGAAGAAACAATCAAGAAATAATCAGCTGATCCAACACGTCTCATGGATTACCTAATCGTTAAATAAATCTGTGACATTAAAGAAAAATTTGTGAATGTGCAACCCTGGCTGGGGCTTGTATTGACATTTGGATGCGAGATGTGACAAACTTGTATGCAGCAAATCAAATGAAGCCTATGGGTGCTTACAGAGTGGCGACGAGAAGCTAAGCTGGGGCTAGGGCTGACATTAGAATGCGAAAAACCTGCTTGCTGCAAACCAAAGGGATGCTGTCAGAGTGAAAGCCGAGCGGATCTGCACCGGCTACCTGCTTTTACACTGACAGGTTCCATTTGATATGCTGCAAGCAGGTTTCTGGCATCTCGCATCCTACTGTCAGTACCACCCAAGTAACCCCAAAGGCATTATAACGTAGCCTAATATCTTCTTTAGATCCACATATAATGTTGTCTTGAAGAGCCGTGAAGCCTGATATTATGCTGGTATTATACCAGAAAAGGAGAAATATAGTGCTATTACTGTGCATAGATTGACAGCTCGTTTCTGCAGTACTAATGCTATTAGCATTAGCTTCAGTTGGCTGCCATTGTCCGCCATGGTTTTAAAATCATTTCTTATGTTTCCTTTCGGTGTGATGAGGAAAAGGGAAAAATTTTAAAATAAAATGTTCTGTTTAAATCCGTAATTGAATCTCTTCTAATGTATTGTAATGAATATCCTTAATGTGTTTTCGTTCTCACATGATATGAATGTTTCACGAAAATTACCTTTAGTATGTCTCGAACTGGTACCTTGCCTCGTCCTTCACGGTAAGTGCGCTGCATTTGCTCCCTAGACTATATTGCATATGTTCGATTGAAATGAAATATGCCCAATATAATCTTCAAGAAGAGTTGCATAACAAATAAACCCATAGCATTACAATAGCATTATATCGGCTTTTTATTTGCTCTATAATGGCACTAAATGCACTTGTAAAGCTTACATGCTTTAAAGATCCTTGAAGCATGTACGCGTTATATCAGCTTTATATACGCATATAGAGCCAGTGATAATGCTATATGTCGGTTGCGCTATTATGCATTATTGATGCTAATATAGAGTATTATTGCATTGTTAATGCTGTGATGGAATTTCAATGCAACATTAGTGCAAATGTATAGCCAATATAGTGCAATGGCTTAATGCTTATGGTTACTTGGGCAGCACATACACAGTTTCTCGCCGCCACTCTGTAAGCGGCCTATCACAGTAAACGCAAGCAATCCGCGCAGATCCGCTCGGCTTTCATTAGGTTTGTTTCAATACACGGTTCTTGCTCCTAGTTGCTCCGTAGCAAACAGGAACAAAAAAACTTGCTAATTTTTAATTCGGTTTGCTACTAGAAGTAGAAAAGGAGAAGAAGTACTTCCAGTTTCTCCTGGTACTGTAACAAACCTATTTTGACATCAATCCTTTGATTTGCTGCAAGCAAGTTTCTCAAATCCCGCATCCTAATGTCAGTGCTAGCTCCAGCTCAGTTTCTCGCCATCACTCTATCAGCGGTCTAACTCAACATTTATAACCTGTTTACTGGTATGCATCCCACACGCAAACGAAAAACTGCCTAAAATTGAGTTCTTTTGACTCAATCTCGGGGTATCGTGGAGGAAGGTAAAATTAGGTAAACCGTGTTGAAGGTAGTTTCCATTTAACCACGGCAAAAAATACAACTCATTGGTTTTGCCTTTCTCATATAGAAAGGTTATGCAATCACTCTGAAAAACGTCAACCTAATCCCGGCCCGGAGGGCCGAGTGTCATATCCCATTCGACTCAGTTCGTCGAGATCGGAAAAAGTCTGTATGTGTGTGTATGTATGTGTGTATGTGTGTGTGTATGTATGTGCGTATGTGTCAAATAATGTCACTCATTTTTCTCAGAGATGGCTGGACCGATTTGCCCAAACTTAGTCTCAAATGAAAGGTGCAACCTTCCCATCGGCTGCTATTGAATTTTGGATCGATCGGAATTCTGGTTCCGGAATTACGGGTTTCAGAGTGCGGCCACACAGAAATTTCTCATATAAACTATAGGAAAAATTAAAAATAGAATTTTTATTTTTGATGCTAAATGTGTTCAAGGTGCATGAAACGTCGAGATTTGATGCAAACTGGAAAAAAAATTTGACGACGGTTCACTTTTTTGGATTTTGGCACATTTTTTCCTTTCTCATATAGAAAGGTCAACCTAATCCCGGCCAATTTTTTTTTCGACTCGCATAAGGTTTCTGGATTTTAACAGGGGCGTAGTTGATGGTTTACGGAGAGGGGTTACACCCCCCCTCTACTGTTCACACCCCTCCTTTAAAAATCTCTTTAAATCACCCCTCAGACCACCACCCCATCCAGCCCTCATACCCCTCCCTTTCAACCCCATCATCTTTAAACCACCACTGTATCACAAAACATACCAATTTAAGCTGGGGAGTCGTTCGTTCATGGGACTTTCGCCCTCCTCACATATCCACCCCCGCATGACAAAATGAGTTAGCAAGCAGATAACATTGATCTAATGCTGATTAGGCTAATGGAGTATGATATTTTTTTATTACAAGTGTTTCACCGTCGTAACGTAGCTCATCAAGTTCGTGGCTGGCATGCCATTGTATATAAGTGCAAAGTGTACTAAGAATGTAATAGACATTTCCACAATTATGTTGAACATAAAAAGCCTCCGTGCCATAGTTTAGAGAAATGAGAAAGGCACAATTGCACCGCTAGGTGGATTAAAACAGGTTTTTTATACTCAAATTTAAGTTGAATTTACCTAATTTTAAGTATACTCCAAACAACTCAAAAGTACCTTCCTCAAGTCCACCTTGACTGAGTCGAATCTCTCGTTTTGTTTTTGACAACACTAATAAGTGCGAAAGCGACACACAACTCAAAAGTAAGTTAAAAGAACTTATTCTCGAGGTTGTTTTATTTGACCCTGCATGTGTACTTGTGGCATCGCTGCTACACACTTTTCAGATCTGCGTACCGAGAAGCTATTATTAATCAGTTACTCAGCAGCCAAGTTAAAGATTTTTTCTAAAATAAATTTAAAAATAGTTACTGTTAGAGAAAACAACTGCTGTTAAGACCGACGATGGCGAGATTGTATACGTTCATTGGGTCATTAAGCCATATGCTGTTTTCTTTTTTTTTCCGATGCAGTTGACGTTTTATCGAACTTTTTTTTTATTCTTTTTTTTGTTTGAAAAATTACAAATATTTTTTTTACAAAATTGAATTATCACGACAAAATCTTCCATTGGATCCCCTAATATGTACTAAGTGCTCTTGTGACCTTAAGTACTCACATTAGCTGTCACTGCATTGGATTGGAATTCAGAAAAAAAAGTTTACTTCTTCAGCTTAATTATCACAAGTAATGTTCATGACAAATGGAAAAATCCACCACCCATGCGGAAGATCACGTTCCACTAGTTAGAAAGAGGGCTCTGCAATCATGTGCTGCTTAACAAAGGTTCCTTACGAGTTACTCTTCAATATGCAAAATTAATAAAAGCGGACCAGGTAATCAGAGAACATTCCGTTGAAACTGAATGATTCTCCGGACGCCCCGCAAAAATAACAGATAATGTCGTTTTAGAAAACGAGCGTTCAATGATTACATACAGCAATAAGCATAATCACAGAGAACAGACATATAAGCTAGAACAAACTTTCCCCAAAAACCTGTGTAAACATTTAAATGAAAATATGTTGAAAATCACCATCGCATACAGGTTCGCATGCGTGAATCACCATTGTATCCAAGTTTGCACACAAGTCCCGTATAGCGATTGCTGGGCCATCGAAGCGCCGACCAATGGCAAGTTGCTACCTGCTGTTGTCATTTCAAAACGACAGTTTTATTTCTTACACAAGTTGAAAACTTTACTTGTATGTCAGTTCTCAGTGGAATAATATCAATCAGAAAAGTAAAATCTATGATACGAAACGCAATAATACATTTTCTGTTATTTACTGTACGCTTTAGCGAAGCTCGACCTTACCGCCTGCAACGATTTATACGAGCCAGTCTCAAAAGTTATACAAGTTGAAACGTCATACGGGTGCACTCTCAAATCAAAGCAAGGAAAACCAGCAACAAATCCGATTCGCTTTTGTGAGAACTTTCGTAATTTTTTTTGTTCGAAGTGGTACTTCTCTTCTCTGACTATATACAAACTGTAAAACAATTCGATGCGAAGCGAATTTTAGATGAGTATGCATATTGATAAACAGTAGCAATCGAACCTTCCGTCCCAAAAATTATTTCAGTCACGATAGCTTACCCTTTGAAACTTGCAGAACATCCCATACTGCAGGTGGTCAACGATTCGCAACAACCGTTATCAAATCGCACATCGCAACAGCTATTGCAGTACGGACGCCAACGCTATGCTAATTTGCTGCGTCATCATATGCAGGAGCCCAGCAGAGTAACCGAGGATCTCTTGTGGGCAATCTAGATGTTAAACCAATAATATGGCGACTAACCCTATGACCACATTATAAGCAGCAAGTAATCCCGGACCGTTAACGAGAACGACGATGACGAAGCAGTATCGGAAGAGACCCGAATCAGAAGTAGCCGCTGTGCGAACCTCAGAACATGAGGTAGGAGTAGTCCAAGAAATGCCGACCCCTGCTCTGTTAATTTGTCCAATTGATTTCACTAAGTCGGCAGGAATGTAACAGAATAGTGTTTCATGTCTACAGGTATCTACGACGGGTAATCAGACACCTGGAGATATACAATGTTATTCTAGAACTGTATCATTTACATATTGCTACTGATGGTCGAACCTGTTGTCCAAAATATAATTTCATCCTGGATATGGAGTCGTGGTCATCGCAGCACGCGTAATTCTTCTGACCGTCTAAAGTTGTATAAGAAAAATGCGAATTTTAAACGTTTTTGTTTTTCTATGAGAATGGGACAAAGTTTACTGCGGACCCTCTGAATTGTTAAAGCTATAGATACTATAATCATAGTTAGGCGGAGTCAAAAGCTGGAAAACCGGACTATTATTAAATAAAATAAATAAATTTTCTGGAAGAAAACACTGACACCCCATGCAAATAATCAAGATCTAGCTTAATAGTTTCATTATTAACGTCGTGATTAGAGCCTTACATGTACGTATAGCGCAACGAATTCGAAGATATGATGTGATTTCATATTTATGCCAATATCTCTTGATATTACATAAAAAATATTGTTCATTTTCGTTTATCTATGCTCGATAACACAAGGAAAGAGTAAAATAATTTTCACCATGATCACAATAATGCTCTTTTCCATAGACACCCAAAGAAAACATTTTATATGACGTCATGCTCGATTGGGTCCGGTATTTGACATGTTCAATTGGCTCCGCTCAGTGTGTCCGCCTAACTACAAATATAGTAACTACAATCTTTTGTGTTATTTATACGTCACCATGAAAAGGTTTTTAAGCGACATATGTAGCAGCTCATATGAACGTCAACACTAATGCTCTTCACATACAGCTGACGCTGACGATCTTTATCAAGATGGAGAGAAAGGAGGGAACATTTGACACTTTTGAGTGTATTAGTATTATACTTGCAAAATTAAGCATGGCGGCTGGGGCCCTTGAAGTAAACATCAACATCCGAACGAGCATACTGATTCTTTGGCGCACGATAAAAAGTGAGAAAAGGCCGAGCTTCACTTCGGATCTATCGAATAGAACACTTATGTACACTTTTTCCCTCGAAAAAAAAAACCGATTAAATTAACTATGACCGAACCGAAACAAAACTTATGGCAACAGAAGGGCCCGCTACGTCAACTGTTTGTGCTTTTCTTCTTCATATCCTCTTGTTTTTTCGGCTTCATCAAAGAAAAATGACAACCGCACTCACACACAGAAAAAAATGTGCACACCTGTATCCGTCTTGGATCTTTATATTCGATAATGATAATGATACAAATATTTGAAGGTAAAGTAGTTTACTTGCGTATGTGCAAACTTGCGTCGGTGTGTATTTGTGTATTGTGTCGATTGTTAAGGCTTAGATCCACATAAATCGCAATCGGAAAGTTGGTCAGTCACTCCATTACAATATTTGTCCAAATGTATCACCTCCGCTACTATTCTATGTTTGCTTTCATGTCACTTTCTGTCTAGATTTGTTTCATGCCATTTTCTAAAACAAATGTAAACATGTCATTACAACATTGACAATGACTTTGACAGTTAACCCAGCAAGATGATTGAATCAAAGATGGTTAAATGACATATGGGTCATTCCACGCGAAGTGATCAAAAAAAGATGCAAACTTGAAATCGACCTTCACGGATTTGAACAAAATTTAGAGGAGTTCTTCATCTAGGGCCAATATATAAAAACCCAAATTTTTGTGTCAATTGAACCACCCCTCGTGTCATGGGAGCACCCCCCGTTTTGGAAAATTGCCAAAACCCTTGATTTTCTTTTAATCATATCTCCGGTTCTATTTACTCTAGAATCAAACCACAAGATGGCTTTTGAAGAAAATTGTGTTTTCTCAGGATGCGCTCATATTATATTGGGATGATAAGTGTTTTTTATGTAAAAATGTCTGAGGAACGCGATGGCATTAAAATTTTCAAAATTAAAATATACGTATTGAGAGAAAAATTAACTTTTAATATTTAACTGAAAAAAATGCATAGTTGGCAACACTGTCGGAAAAAAATAATATTTTTATAGACTCCTTGAACAATTTTCTTCAAAAGCCATCTGGTGGTATGATTCTAGAGTAAATTGAACCGGAGATATGATCAAAAGAAAATCAAGGGTTTTGGCAATTTGCCAAAACGGGGGGTGCTCCCATGACCCGAGGGGTGGTTCAAATGTCACAAAAATTTGGGTTTTTATGTATTGGCCCTAGATGAACAATTCCTCTAAATTTTGTTCAAATCCGTGGAAATTTCTCATATAAAGAAAGGCTATGCAATCACTGTAAAAATTTAACGACTTTTTAACCGAGGCCCGGAGGGCCGAGTGTCATACACCATTCGATTCAGTTCGTCGAGATCGGCAAATGTCTGTGTGTATGTATGTGTGTATGTGTGTGTGTGTATGTGTGTGTGTCATTTAAACTCACACAATTTTCTCAGAGATGGCTGAAACGATTTTCGCAAACTTAGTTTCATATGAAAGGCATAACGCTCCCATAAGCTGCTATTGAATTTTTAGTTGATCCGACTTCCGGTCCCGGAGTTACGGGTTGAAGAGTGCGGTCACACAGCAAATTCCCATATAAACTGGTACCACCATGATGTTCAAATGATGTAAAACATATGAAAATTTATGTAACATTACTCTAGTTTGCGGGTCTGGATCACTAATGATCAATCAAAGCAGCTTTGACCACATTGGCCACCTATGACAGTTCATGACGCCCCCGGGGAACCCGCCAAGTTCCTAAGCTAATATCACACCCATTCCCCAACGAATTCTCTACCGATTTTTACAAACTTGATTTCAAATGAAAGATACAGTAATACCATTGACTGCTGCAAAATTTCATTCGGTTCTGACTCTTGCTTCCGGAGCTATAGGGGTGTTAGTAAGGATACACTGGAATTTCCCATATAAATCGGTACAATCGTAATACCTCAGAGGCTAAAAACTATTGAAATGGTCACCAAATTACTTCTAATCGCAGATCTAGATCACTGATTGCCAATCAAACATTCTTTGAATATATTGTCCACTATCGACGATTCCGGAAGTCCGGAATTCCGGGCATATTCCACAATTAAAGTCCCATCGGTTCATCGGTGATGACTGAACCGATTTTCTCAAACCAAGTCTCAAATTGAAGGCAAAATATGCAGCTGAGTATTGCATCGCCGCCCCTACGCCCCCCCCCCCCCGCCTTGTCCTTACATCTCACTCCTTCATCACTACCGTCCCCTTGGACCACCCTCACGCCCGCATTTCCTTCATCCACCCCGTATATTCTTATTTTGGTATGAAGGATTTCTGACGCATCCTCCACTCCCACTCTACTAACCCCCCATTCTCTCCACTTTCAAACCCATTCCACCAACATTTCAAAATATAATCACATGAAGATAACATTGAACTCATGCTGATTAAGCTAATTAAATATTATTCTTTTGCCTTTCTCATATAGAAAGACATTCTAACCGAGGCCCGGAAGGCCGAGTCTCATATAATATTCGACTCAGTTCGCCGAGATCGCAAAATATCTGTGTGTATGTATGTGTGTATGTATGTATGTATGTATGTATGTATGTGTGTATGTGCGGATTTGTTAACAAAATGCCCACATCGGTTTCTCGGAGATGGCTGAACCGATTTTTACAAACTAAGATTCAAATGAAAGGTATAATATTCCCATAGGTTGCTATTGAATTTCATTTTCAACCGACATCTTGTTCCGCATTACGAGTTGAAGAGTATGGTTACAAAACAAAATTTGTTGATTTGTCCACATCGGTTTCTCGGAATTTTCTGAACCGATTTTGACAAACTTGATTTTAAATGGAAGGTCCATCAGCTGCTGTTGAATTTTGTGTGGATTCGAGTTCTGGTTCCTGAATTACAGGGTGATACGTACGATCACGCAGCAAATCTCGATTCTAGCGAATTCTGAGATGAATGTAAAAAGGTGAAATTTTTGCCTTTCTCAATAGAAAGGTATTGCAATTGCTCTGAAAACCGAGGCCCGGAGGGCCGAGTGACATATACCATTCGATTCAGTTTGTCGAGTTCAGCAAATGTCTGAGCGTGTGTATGTATGTGTGTATGTATGTATGTGTGTGTATATGCGTCTGTGTGTGTATGTGACCAAAAATGTCACTCATTTTTCTCAGAGATGGCCGAACCGATTTTGACAAACTTAGTCTCAACTGAAAGATACAACGTTCCCATAGACTGCTATTGAATTTCTGATGGATCCGACATCCGGTTCCGGAATTGCAGGGTGGTGAGAGCGATCACGCAGAAAATGTCGATTTTAATAAATTCTGCAATGACTGTATAAAGGTGATTTTTTTTTCAAAATATGACCACAACTGCTTCCATTTGTAGTATTAGGTCACTAACATCCATTCAAAGTCTTTTTGGCTACATTGGCCACCATCATCGGTTCTGGAAGCCCCGGCGGAAGTATCCAAATTCAGAATAAAAGTCACATCGGTTTCTCGGAGATGGCTAGACCGATTCAACCAGACTTAGTTTCAAATGAAAGGTGTTGCGCCCCCGTAAATGGCTATTTATTTCAACCCGATCCGACTTCCGGTTCCGGAGTTACAGGTTGTGGCGTGCGATCACATAGCAAATAGCGATTCAAACCGATACTCCGATGAAAGCAAAAAAGGTAAAAATTTCGCTAAAATGTCTCTCAAACAACTTAAATTTGCTGTTCTGGGTCACCGACGGCTAACCAAACTTTCGTTGACTACATTGACCACCATAGAGGGTTCCGGAAGTGCCCGGGAAAAGCGGCCATCTTTCAAAATTGACGTACTCACATCAGTTTCCCGGAAATGGTTGGACCGATTTTCACAAACTTAGTCCCAAATGATAGCTATAGTATCCCCACAGATGTCTATAAAATTTCGTACGGATCGCTTGGATGCGTCCGGAAATATAGACTAAACCGTCCGGTCACATATGAAATTCCCATATAAGCCGGAACTCAACTTTTTTTCAAAGGGGGAAATGAAATTTCAGAAATCGAATTCGTGTTTTTGATGCCAAACATCTTTAAAAACGTCGAGATGTTATGTTATCTCGAAAATTTTTTTTTATGAAAATCGACGTTTTGGGACTTTGCCGATTTCGCACCTTTTTGCCTTTCTCATATAAAGAAAGGCTATGCAATCACTGTAAAAATCGACTTTTTAACCGAGGCCCGGAGGGCCGAGTGTCATACACCATTCGATTCAGTTCGTCGAGATCGGCAAATGTCTGTGTGTGTATGTATGTATGTGTGTGTGTGTCATTTAAACTCACACAATTTTCTCAGAGATGGCTGAACCGATTTTCGCAAACTTAGTTTCATCTGAAAGGTATAACGCTCCCATAGACTGCTATTGAATTTTTAGTTGATCCGACTTCCGGTTCCGGAGTTACGGGTTGAAGAGTGCGGTCACACAGCAAATTCCCATATAAACTGGTACCACCATGATGTTCAAATGATGTAAAACATATGAAAATTGATGTAACATTACTCTAGTTTGCGGGTCTGGATCACTAATGATCAATCAAAGCAGCTTTGACCACATTGGCCACCTATGACAGTTCATGACGTCCCCGGGGAACCCGCCAAGTTCCTAAGCTAATATCACACCCATTCCCCAACGAATTCTCTACCGATTTTTACAAACTTGATTTCAAATGAAAGATACAGTAATGCCATTGACTGCTGCTGAATTTCATTCGGTTCTAACTCTTGCTTCCGGAGTTACAGGGGTGTTAGTAAGGATACACTGGAATTTCCCATATAAATCGGTACAATCGTAATACCTCAGAGGCTAAAAACTATTGAAATGGTCACCAAATTACTTCTAATCGCAGATCTAGATCACTGATTGCCAATCAAACATTCTTTGAATATATTGTCCACTATCGACGATTCCGGAAGTCCGGAATTCCGGGCATATTCCACAATTAAAGTCACATCGGTTCTTCGGTGATGACTGAACCGATTTTCTCAAACCAAGTCTCAAATGGAAGGCAAAATGTGCAGTTGAGTATTGCGTCGCCGCCCCTCTCTCCGCCTTGCCCTTACACCTCCCTCCTTCATCACTCCCCTCCCCTTGGACCACCCTCACACCCGCATTTCCTTCATCCACCCCGTATACCAAAATAAGATGAAGGATTTCGGACGCATCCTCCACTCCCACTCTACTAACCCCCCATTCCCTTCACTTTCAAACCCATTCCACCAACATTTCAAAATATAATCACATGAAGATAACATTGAACTCATGCTGATTAAGCTAATTAAATATTATTCTTTTGCCTTTCTCATATAGAAAGATTATGCCATTGCTCCAAAAACCGACTTTCTAACCGAGGCCCGGAGGGCCGAGTCTCATATAATATTCAACTCAGTTCGCCGAGATCGCAAAATATCTCTGTGTATGTATGTGTGTGTGTATGTATGTATGTATGTATGAGTGTGTATGTGCGGATTTGTTAACAAAATGTCCACATCGGTTTCTCGGAATTTTCTGAACCGATTTTGACAAACTTGATTTTAAATGAAAGGTCCATCAGCTGCTGCTGAATTTTGTGTGGATCCGAGTTCTGGTTCCTGAATTACAGGGTGATACGTACGATCACGCAGCAAATCCCGATTCTAACGAATTCTGCGATGAATGTAAAAAGGTGAATTTTTCCAAAATGTAAACACAACTGTTGAAGTTGTAGATCTAGGTCACCAACAGTCGTTTAAAGTCTCTTTGGCCACACTGGCCACCATCGACAGATCCGGAAGCATCCAAATTCAGAATAACGGTTATATTGGTTTCTCGAAAATGGCTAGACCGATTTGATCAACTTAGTCTCAAATGAAAGGTGTTGCGTCCCCAGAGACTGATATTAAATTCCATCTCCATCCGACTTCCGGCTCCGGAGTTACGGGTTGTGGAGTGCGATCACATAGAAAACAATGCAAAATGCAAAAAGGTGCATATATACTTACCAAGTGTAATAAGAATGAAAGACATTTCCATAATGTTATATCGTACGAACCAGCTATTAAATCATAGTTTAAAGAAATGAAAAGGGCACAATTGCACCTCTAGGTGGATTAAAACAGGTTTTTCAATTTAATATTAATGTAGCTGTTTTTTCTTTTACAAAATTTTAGAACTCGAATAGTGATTTCTTTTCTGGTATATTTGTCATGTCATGTATAATAATAAAATGTAATATATTCATTTTAAAGCTTTTAATGAATATAAACAACGCAAACATTCACGTGTTCATGATTGAGAAAGGCACAATTGCACCGCTAGGTGGATTAAAACAGGTTTTTTTTATTGTATTAATATTTTTATCTCAGAAAACAGACGTCCATCTCGAGCTTTTAAGTAGTATCAAAATTAACGTTTTATTCTTTGCAGATTGGGATTGCAACACCGGGTGCCTTACTGCATTTGACTGAATTGACAGCTGGTCGCGTAAAGATAGCATTATTAGCGATATATTTATACTTCTAGTTGGGATATGCTCAAAGGGCCAGCACTAACCGGTTATAGTGCGATGTATTAGAATTACCGACATATTTTCAATGAAATTAAAGAAATTAATGAAAGTATTTAAAAATACTTCTGTTGCACACAATAAGTTATTTAATGTAATTAATGTCGATTACATTTAGTAAATACTTAAAGTATTTAGAGTATGTATTGACATTAATTTAAATATTTTGCGTAGTTAAAGTACTAATACACTGTACTTAAAATTCTTTCTGTACTTAAATTACAATGAGTTTGCCAACAAGTAAATAGGCTGGAGGAAAGTCACACGTTTTACATTTCTTATAAAAGAAATGTATAGAATTCGCTCAAACTTTCAAGATTTTTTCCGAGGCCCGGAGGGCCGAGTCTTATATACCAATCGACTCAGCTCGACGCTTTGGGACTATGTCTGTGTGTGTGTCTGTGTGTGTGTGTATGTAACGGACAAATTCTCATTTGTGTTTCTCAGCAATGGCTGAACCGATCTTATCCAAACCAATTTTAAATGAAAGAACTAAAAACAGTATGAACGCTATCAATTTGTTTTTGATTCTGATGTTTAGTTTCCAAGATATGAATGTTTGAATGCGTAAAAATGGTGTTTTTTGCAGTTTTTTAAAATTATCTGCCGAAATTGACAATATAGGTTAACAATTTATATGTTTTTAGATAGCTTTAACGAATACCTTTCGAACAAGCTATAGATTGTAGAAATCGGACTATTACTAAAAGAGATATTTAACATTAAATGTGGACGAAAGATTTTTATCATTTCCCATTGCCAGAAATATGACCAAAAACATATAATCTATTATTAACGCCAAAACGGCTTATTTTAGGTCAATAGTATCTTCGGAGAATTTAATGGAGGTAATATGCCCTTTCTTTTGATATTGTGCTTTTGCTGATTAATCCCCCTATGAGTGAGATATTTTCACAAATTTTCTTGGAAGTGATTATATCGAAATGATGTCTTCAGCAAATTTGTAGCTCTTACTTTTGCGAATAACTTTACTGAAGACTTTAAATATCTATTTTGAATACTTTAAAAGTTATGGCTTGTTGTTTGTTGATTACTCTTTGTCGCCTATTTATTGTTCAATATAGTAATAATCCATTGAAATAAGCTAAACATTATTTCGATAAAGCGAATTTTGTATTTCATTTTACTATTTACAACCGCTAGAAATAATCACCGAACACTTCCAAGTTGTCTGGAAGGAACTTGATAGCTTATCAGTGCAAAAATGTTCATTTGTGCGAACCTTCTGACTGCAATTTTTCTAATTTATAACCATCGGATCGATCTGAAACATATCGGAAAATAAAAGCGAAGTAAATAACTCCAAGCAACGGCGTAGCCAAGAGAAGGTTTTGGGGTTTAACACCATACAACTCCTCCCCCCCCACCACACCCAAAAAATATTGGATTGAAGTTGAAAATTTATTGTTGCTGATTTAATTCAATATTACAATAACAATTATCTGATACGTATATTGATAACCTGTTGTTGTAAACATCATGAGGACTTTTGATAAATTGTCCGAATGGGGTCCTGATATGTAACTGATCTTGGTCTTGATTTCATAGTTGTTTAATAGCATCAATATCAAATTCCTGCCTGAAAACATTCCAATAGAAAATTCCAGAGTTCTGTAATCAATCGTAATCCTCAGATTCCTTTTCAAATTGAGCTCGCTTTTGTAGAGATGCACTGTAATAAGGGTCTTTATTTAATAGAAAGCGAAGTTGAAATTGATTTAATGTCTATGAAACATAGAACTGCTTACCAAAAAAATGCACAACTTTCAACATTTGCTAAAAATGTTTTGCCTTTCTCAATAGAAAGGGATTGCAATTGCTCTGAAAACCGACTTTTTAACGGGGGCCCGGAGGGCCGAGTGACATATACCATTCGATTCAGTTCGGCAAATGTCTGTGTGTGTATGTATGTGTGTATGTATGTATGTGTGTGTATGTACGTAGGTGTGTGTATGTGACCAAAAATGTCACTCATTTTTCTCAGTGATGGCTGAACCGATATTGACAAACTTAGTCTCAAATGAAAAGTGCAACGTTCCCATAGGCTGCTATTGAATTTCTGATGGATCCGACATCCGGTTCCGGAATTACAGGGTGATGAGTACGAACACGCAGAAAATGTCGATTTTAATAAATTCTGCAATGAATGTATAAAGGTGAAAATTTTTCCAAAATATGACCACAACTGCTTCGATTAGTAGTATTAAGTCACTAACATCCATTCAAAGTCTATTTGGCTACATTGGCCACCATCATCGTTTCCGGAAGCCCCGGCGGAAGTATCTAAATTCAGAATAACAGTCACATCGGTTTCTCGGAGATGGCTAGACCGATTCGACTAAGCTTGGCCTCAAATGAAAGGTATTGCGTCCCCGTAAATGGCTATTTAATTTCATCCCGATCCGACTTCCGGTTCCGGAGTTACAGGTTGTGGCGTGCGATCACATAGCAAATTGTGATTCAAACCGATACTCCGATGAAATCAAAAAAGGTAAAAATTTCGCTAAAATGTCTCTCAAACAACTTAAATTTGCTGTTCTAGGTCACCGACGGCCAACCAAACTTTCGTTCACTACATTCACCACCATAGAGGGTTCCGGAAGTGCCCGGGAAAAGCGGTCATCTTTCAAAATTGACGAACTCACATCAGTTTCCCGGAAATGGTTTGTCGATTTTCACAAACTTAGTCCCAAATGATAGCTATAATATCCCCACAGATGTCTATAAAATTTCGTACGGATCGCTTATATGAGTCCGGAAATATAGACTAAACCGTCCGGTCACATATGAAATTCCCATACAAGCCGGAACTCAAAATTTTTTTTCAAAGGGGGGACCCCGTGAAATTTCAGAAATCGAATTCGTATTTTCGATGCCAAACATCTTTAAAATGCATGAAACGTCGAGATTTTATGTTATCTCGAAAAAAAATTTTTTTTATAAAAATCGACTTTTTGGGACTTTGCCGATTTCGCACCTTTTTTCAGTTCAATATTACCGTGGCTGTTTTTTCTTTTTCAAAATTTTAGAACTCGAATAATGATTTATTTTCCTGTATATAGTTGTCATGTGATGTATAATAATAAAATGTAATATATGCATTTAAAAGCTTTTAATGAATATAAACATCGCACACATTCTCGTGATTCATGATTGAGAAAGGCACAATTGCACCACCAGGTGGATTAAAATAGGTTTTGACTTTCTCATTCACTCTAAAATTCGTCAATCTCATCCCGACCGGGAGGGCCGAGTGTCATATACCAATCGACTCAGTTCGTCGAGATCGGAAAATGTCTGTGTGTGTGTATGTGTGTATGTGGAAAAAATGTGACCTCTGTTAATCAGAGATGGCTGGACTGATTTGCACAAAGTTAGTCTCAAATGAAAGGTACAACCTTCCCATCGACTGCAGTTGAATGTTTTATTGATTGGACTTCCGGTTCCGGAGTTACGAGTTGAAGAGTGCAATCACACAGCAAATTCCCATATAAACTGAAATGAAAAAATTTCAAAATCAAATTTGTATTTTTGATGCCAAACGACTTTAAAATGCATGAAACATTGAGATTTGATGTAAACTCGAAAAAAAATAATGTTTGACAAACATTGATTTTTTTGGACTTTGGTACATTTTTGCCTTTCTCATATAGAAAGGTTATGCAATCACTCTAAAAATCGTCGATCATACCGGTCCGGAGGGAGTATGCAGTGAGGGGTTGCTACTTTAAAATTAAAACTAGTTTAAAATTTCTTAACAAGTTGAAAATTTTTGGCAGGACCTGGACCTCCCGGATTTTTCTCCATGATCCGCCGCTGGTTTCAAGCGATGTTTCAGTATCACATAATATCTCAAGATCGTGGCTGTCGATCCATTGTACGTATGTGCAAATCGTACTGAACATGTAATATTCATTCCCACCATTGTATTGAACATAACCAGCCATGAAATCGTAGTCTGGACAAATGAGAAAAGCACATTTGCACCACTAGGTGGATTAAAACAGGTTTTTATTTTGGGAATTAAAGACACGAACTCTGTTACTATTTTCTGAAAAATTAATTCTGCATAATTTTAAAACTTCAAAAATTACGGTTTCGGAATTATACCGTTTGGACAGTAAGATCGATTTTCACCAAACCCCCACCAATTGTAAAATTGGTATTTTAATTAACGTAAGGGCGATACTTCAATGCTGATAGGTGGGACCGAAAAAGTAAACAATCGCCAAAGGGTCGATACTATCATTTTGTCAATTTCAATAGCAAACACAAATTTTAATTTAATAATTTCAAATACTTCATGAAGTTTTGGGTTTCGATCACTGAATCATGCAATCTAGGATGTAAAAAACACAATAGTTCTTAAATAGGAAATAAAACCAAGTCTGGAAATATTCACTGTGTCACTGCTAGTATCGCTTTTTTTTCAAGAAAAAAGCGTTGATTTCTTAGTTCTCAGTCGCGTTGGAAATTTGAGTAAAGTATAAACTTCAAATCGATTCAAAAAAAATTCGATTTTTTTGGCTCAGTACAATATACATAACCCCTTTAGGAAAATTCAGTTTGCCCACCACAATGCATTGTTTGAGGAATTTAGATATTTTATTAACAGAGCATTAGCAATAATTCGTTTGTATGTCTATTTTATGGGCCATTTTTTCGCCTTCCCATTGATTTGGTTTGAGATTTCTAGCACTGATGTTGTCCTATGCTGATTTGAGCGATTCTCTGAGTCCTGCCACTATCCCATGTAGTATGTGTTATCAAAAACATCGCGAAACATCAAGTTCTAAATGTTCTCAAACGATATAATATCCGAAGAGAGTGATAAGAGTTATAAGAAATGTCTCATCACACTGTTAGGTGGATTAAAAGCGTTTTTCATTAAGAAATTTCTCATCTCAGTCATTATTTGAGATAATTTTTCTCAAAGTATTAAATTATACTGAGTTTAGTTTAAATTGCTGAGTTATCATTTATTTATTTAATATTTGATTTTCTCACTCAAATGTTTACAAATTTTTTAATCATTTAATTTATTTTTTATTTATTCATGATTAATTGATTGATTTATCGGTTTATTTATTTATGTATTCATTTATTTATTTTTCTGTTTATTAATTCAGTCATTTGCTTATTTATTTGTTTACCTATTTACTAATTTAATTCCTGCTTGCTTTAAATAAAGTTTTAGTGTTTATAATTTGCTTTATTTTTTTGTTAATTTGTTCCATATAACCATTTTATGTTCATTTTTTTTAATTATTTGCTCATTTCAATATTTGTTTATTTATTCATTCATTGGTTACTTTTAATATTTATTTGCTGGTTTATTAATTCTTTTCAGCGTCCTCTCTAAACAACACTAGATTTTTTTCCAGTGTTCGGTTTTTGCTCCCAGTTTTTCCGGTGCAAATGGGAGCGGAAAAACTCGCTTCTATTCACTTCGGTTTGGCACCAGAAAGAAACCAACTTAGCGAATTCAAGAACAACTTTCTATCTGTTTGCTCCGAAGTACTTCCAGTTTCTTCTAGTACTGGAAGATTCAAATTTATTACTGGATCATTATTTTCTTATTATCCTCATGATATCATTCCAATACTCCAATGTTTACAGCTTGTCGTCATGTTTCTTAATAAATACTGCCCTCAGAAGATTTCATATTGGTTGAGTTTGAAATGGCGTGTTTTATCTTCCGTATATGTGTTTTATCGTTCTTCGGTCAGTCTGTTATTGTTAATGACTAGTGTCTAAAGTGTTTACATTTTTCAGTTAAAGTATTGTTTTATCTTGTTGTGTGGTGTCTAATTTCCGCATAAGATAGTGTAGCAGCAACCCAATTATTAAGCCGCATGTACACTGTTTGGCGTCGACATAATTGAGTCGACACTCAGCGACATCCGCCGAGAAATCAGCAAACCGCCATTATTCGCGGCTTTTGGCTCCTTGACGCTGAAGAGGTAAGACGTGTAATCGGCGCACTGATTGATTCCTCATGGCGTACAAAACCACATTGGCGATCCTGCCAGTCTCTCAAAATTATTTTCATATCCAAATACCTGGCTTAGATTACAAAAGCAAGAGGAATCAATCAGGAGCTTAAAGTGAACACCACTCCCTAAATTTAAGGTGGCAAATTAGTAAGCTAAAATTGGTCAGTTGCTTGGTAAAGAAGTACGCTGATGTTCTAATGTTCTAATTGAAATAAGCAATTGCAAGGACCAAGCTATTCACGTGAAAGTGAAAAACGAAAAATATACTTGTATCCAGTGGCACAGTAAGACCACAGTGTTCCAGCGGAACGTGTCGTCCGCAAAACAAAATGGTCATTCAATCCAAGTGGCACAGTAAGACCACAATGCCCAACAAAACAAATCATCCAAAAAAGAAGGAAAATGTAATTAGAGTGGCACAGTAAGACCACACTGTTCTAGCGGAACGAAACGTCCGCGGAAATTTACTTAAAATATTTAAATATTTTTTCAATAATGGAACAGAACGTATTTCTTTGACCATTGCAACAATTTTTTTTTTAGTTGATAGATCTTTTATGGTAACAATGGTAGTTTATAAATAATTGAATTGCGAATATTGTTTTACATGTTCCGAATATATCCCACATTCCAGATTGCGACTAAGTTTTTAAAAAATGGCGAGTAACGGAAAATATGTTCGAGCACCTGCGTGTGAGAACAGTGATGAAGAACGTACTCAGGAAGTTACGTGTGACCAGTTCCCTGACGAAGTTTCTGGAGTGGAAAACAGTAGTTTTTCGAGCGATGAGATTGACGACAGTAGTCACCAGCGCGACCAAGATGAGTCCACCAGCTGTGTTAATTCGGTTGATGCGTTCTTGTCGAGCGACCAGTAGCAATAGTAGCGAAGCCTCCGTCAACACTGTAAGCAGCGCTAAACCAACCAGCACCGATGACCGTCTCCAGAGAATGGAAAATATACTGGCTGATATCACGAAAGCAATAAATTTCTTTCAAACCTCGACCAAGGACAACGACCAGGGTTGGAGAGCCCCAACCGTCCTCACCCACACATCCGACACCGTCGCGCCAAGCATCCGTTGGGACAATATTAAACCTTTCCCAAATGGTGTAGCAGCTAACAAAATGTGGGAGGCGTGGAACCGCTATATTGAGAATTTCGAGGTTGCTGCTACCCTCAATAACGCTAACGATCCAGTCCGAAGGTCACAACTCTTATTCTTATCGGTTGGCGAAGAATTACAAGAGATCATCAGAGCAGCGAACTTAAAACCAAGTCTAACCGATGCAAATTGTTACAATACCTTCGTAAACAACATCAAAAACTATCTTCAGTCGATGACTGATTCAGCAGCTAAGCACGAGGCATTCTCAAACATGAAGCAGGAAAAGTCTGAGTCGGCAATTGCATTTCATGCTCGTCTAATGGGCAAAGTCCGCTTGTGCGAGTACAGTCCAGCAGATCAAGAAAGGTTCGTTCGAGCACAGCTCTTGAAAGGCCTGAGGAACAAGGAGTTAGTGACAGCCACTCGTACATACGGGTACATAACGCAATACATCGCCCGAGCAAGTACTCATGGGCTCAAACACCACACAGCCCCTTGAAAAGACCATGAACATGGTCCGTGCCCACTTTCACAACCATTAAAACACCATAAAATGGTCTCAATAACCCATAAATATACCAACGTATGGTTTTTCTATGGGATCTACCGGACCATGACGATGGTGTTTTCGAGGGTTGAACCCATTTCAAACACCCATGCCCAACCCCATGAGTATGGGGGTATTATGGACTTTACGTTTGCTCGGGCGTACAGGCTGCGACTCGTGATAAAGCATACCAAGCCGAAGTAGCGATCACGGATTCGTCAGAAGTATGCGCAGTATACCGTGGCCGCCTACAATCGCAAGATCAACGAGACAACAAAAAAGTGCATGGACCAATAATCGGAACAATCGAAAACCAGCCAAGCGACCACACGATGATGAACAAAACTATAGACGTGAGCTGAAGGATCGTGGTCGTCGAAACCGTTGCGCAAGATGCAACCGATTCCCTCACGTAAACTGCCCTTGCCCGGCGTTGAAGAGAAAGTGTAACTCGTGTCAAGAGTTTGGACACTATGCAGTCACGTGCCGTAAAACAATTATACGGCAACTTGGAACGACGAAGGATGAGCCTTCTAAACGAGAAAATGAATTAGACGATAATCAGTTATAACAAGATTTTATTTTGTTCGCTGTAACATTTTTGTTCTAAATTTATCTCGTAAATATATTTTTTATATTGCCTTTCACATACAAAATTCCGTTTCTCCTATTGTAGACAGTGTGCACACTCTCTCTAGCAGACGTACTGGTCAACTGCCGGTTGGGAGCATCTAGCCCTATCCAATTCCTGGTCGATTCGGGCGCAGATGCCAACGTCATCCGTGGGGAGGACTGGATCCATCTGAAAAAAGAGTTAAAATCAGGTATCGCGAAGATCAAGATTCTTGATAGCACTAACTCAAAAGGATTGCATGCATACGGCACCATCACCCATGGTTGTGGAATGCCTAGTGGAAGCGGAGGTTACAGTGCCAGGGTGCAAATCACTAGTTAGTGCGATCTTCCATGTAGTTCCAAGAGGACTGAGATCGCTCCTCGGTCGATCCACGGCGAGCGACATGGGACTACTACAAGTAGGACTAAACCTTAATAATATGGAAGTTCCACTGAAGGAATTCCCAAAAATGCCGAAAGTAAAAGTGAAATTCAGTGTCGATAATACAGTACCTCCAGTCAAGAACGCCTACTATAACGTACCTGCGGCCTATCGTGAAGCGGCAAGATCGAGATTAGAAGAAATGGAAAAGCGTGGAATTATCGAAAAGGTTACATCGGCACCCAGCTGGATAAGCGGAATGTCCGCTGTTGCAAAAGGCAAAGATGATTTCCGTTTGGTAGTCAACATGAGGGCTCCAAACAAGGCTATCAACCGCGAATATTTCCGCTTGCCCCTATTGGAAGAAATGAAAGTGAAGCTTCATGGCTCCAAATACTTTACAAAACTAGACTTGAGCAACGCTTTCTATCACCTCGAACTTAACAACGAGTCCCGGGACCTCACAACTTTCCTCACAGAAAGTGGCATGTACCGCTTTACAAGGTTAATGTTCGGGGTGAATTGTGCACCGGAAATATTTCAGCGAGAGATGACTCGAATTCTTAAAGATGTCGAAAATGTTATCATCTATATCGATGACATTCTTATCTTTGCAAAAAGTCTGCAAGAGCTACACGAAATCGTGAATCAAGTTTTACACATACTACGAGCCAACAACCTAACATTGAATACAAGTAAGTGCGAGTATGATAAAAGGCAGCTGAAATTTCTCGGCCACCAGCTTGACGAACAAGGCTTTCATGTGGATGAAGAGAAAATTAGAAGCATCCGGCAATTCCGAGAACCAACGACCATTTCTGAGCTGCGAAGTTTTCTAGGTTTGGCTTCCTTCATAAGCGCACACGTAAAGAACTTCGCTGAGATCACCAGCCTCCTGTGGGCCATCACAACCACTAAATCATGGACATGGGGGTTGTGAGCAAAGTCGAGCATTTCAAACGATCAAAGAGCAAATTGTACAGAACTGTGTTACTCTCGGATTCTTCTGTGAGAGTGATAAAACGATTTTATACACCGACGCTTCCCCTATCGCACTGGGTGCAGTTTTAGTCCAAGAGGAGAGAACCGGATCATCGAGAATAATAAGCTTCGCATCAAAATCGTTAACCACCACTGAAAAGAAGTACGCCCAAAACCAAAGAGAGGCTCTCGCTGCGGTCTGGGCAGTAGAACACTTTTCGTATTTCTTATTGGGTCGAAAATTTACTCTACGGACAGATGCACAAGGAGTATCATTCATTCTGAACCGTTCCCGGAAGAATCCAAGAGGGTCTTGACTCGAGCTGACGGTTGGGCGCTAAGACTGAGTCCATATAGTTACGAGGAACAGAGAACATCGCTGATCCACCTTCACGACTTTACAGCGGTGACGATACGGCATTTGACGATAATTCAAGCCTTTGAGAAATAGCTTTCCTTGAAGCGAACGCGGTTGGGTTCCTGACAGACAAAGAGATAATAGCAGCCACATCCGATGACCCTGTTCTTCAAGAAGTAATTTGCTCCCTAAACTCGGAGGAATGGCCTGTGCATTTGAGGCAATATCAGCTCGTAGCCCATGATTTGACCACTCGGGACGGAATGTTTGTGAAAACTGGGTGCGGCTACACTAAGAAATAAAACAATGGAGTTGGCTCACGATGGCCACCCTTCAACAGCTAAACTCAAGAGTATTTTGAGACAACGCGTTTGGTGGCCTGGAATGTCAACCGAGGCTCAGAAGTGGGTTAAATCGTGCAAAACTTGTGCAGTTAATGGGAAACCTGAAAAGCCTACCCCAATGCAGCGCATTTTTGCACCAAAGGCCGTTTGGGAAACAATAGCGTCGGACTTCAACGGTCCATACGTTAAATTTGGGGGCATTTCCATACTAGTTATTGTAGACTATAGATCGCGCTATCTTATCGCTCGATATGTAAAATCTACGAGTTTTGAATATACACGGAAAATTCTGGAAGTGATTTTCGATCGAGAGGGCATACCAAAAACTATAAAAACAGATAACGGACCTCCTTTCAACGGTGAAGAATATAAAAATTACTGTGCGGACCCCTCTATTCCCTCAAAAAAACGGACTCGTTGAGGGCTATATGAAAGTTATCAACAAAGCAATGATTAGTGCAACGATCAACAAAACGAATTATTTATTTATTTATTTATTCTTATTTTTCATCTGAGCTGTGTTAGACCAACTTGAAATGTTTCTAGAATGGGAAAAGCCCATTTCAGGATATGCTTCAGAAGCAATCCTCAAATGGGCGTAAAAACCCATCATCTTTTCAAATTTTTCACAGTTGATTACAATGATTTTACACTACAATTAAACTTAATCACATAGTACACAGTATTGCAAGAACACAAATTACAAATATTACAAAAATGGAATCTTAAAATCTAAGTCAACCTTCTTAGTATTTTTGAAAACATCACAAGATACAGAAAAGTCAAAATGGTCATAAACACTATTAAAAACATTACACATTGCCATAATGGGTTCGTTCTGACCATACTAGGTGCGCTGAAACTCCAGTCTTAAGAAGTTATGCGATCTGAGATTTCTAGGGGGCACATAGATATTCATTTGTGAGAGAATATCTGGTGCATCTATTTGACCAGTTAATATCTTCCCAACAAATACTGCTCTAAATGTGTTCCGCCTTTTCGCTAGGGTTTCCATATCGAGCAGACGACAGCGATCGATGTACGGTGGTAGCTCTGCTGGGTCACGCCATGGGAGAGTTCTAAGAGCAAAACGGAGGAATCTTGCCTGCACTGCTTCTATTCGGTTGATCCAAATGTTCGTATAAGGACACCAAATGGGTGCTGAAGCTTCCAGGACAGATCGAACTAGTGAGAAATAGAGTGCTCGTAAACAATATGGATCAGTGAATTCTTTGGCGATTTTTATAATGAAGCCGAGGTTTCTATTTGCCTGTGCTATAACATGAGAGTAATGATTTCTGAATGTCAGTTGTGAGTCCAGGAGTACTCCGAGGTCTCTGATAACTGTCATTCTCTCTAGCGATTCCCCTGAGATGGTGTAGCTCCAGAGTATTGGATTTTTTCTGCGAGTAAAAGATATTATGGAACATTTGGCCACGCTGAGAGCCAGCAAGTTGCGACTACACCAATTACAAAAAGCATCTATGTGTCGCCGCAGTGCCACGCAATCTTCTATTGACCGCACAATGAGAAATAGTTTGAGATCATCAGCGTATATAAGTTTACACCCTGGAGGTATAACATAGCAAACGTCATTGAAGAACAACGAAAAAAGCAACGGTCCTAGATTGCTCCCTTGAGGCATTCCCGACAAGTTAATGAAGCTGTATGACTCGCTATTTCCTAATTTTACAGATAGAGAACGATTTACGAGATATGATTTAAGCCACCCTGTGAAATTTGACGAAGCGCCCAGCCGCTTTATCTTTGCCAGTAGAAGAGAGTGATCTACACGATCGAAGGCAGCCTTGAGATCCGTGTATACAGTATCGACCTGAGATCCAACTTCAATATTTTTAATACAGAGCGAAGTGAATTGGGCTAGATTTGTAGTTGTCGATCTGCCTGAAAAAAGCCATGTTGATCCTTCGGTATGTATGCTTTGGTCTCACGAAACAGCACGTTTCCTACTAAAATCTCAAATAACTTTGATCCAGCGCAGAGTGAGGTTATGCCACGATAGTTCGCAATATTTTGCTTATCACCTTTTTTAAAAACGGGAAACATAACTGATTTTTTCCAACACATGGGAAACGCCGATTGCAATAGTGATTGATTGAAAATTAGCCTTAAAGGTGTACACAATGCGCTTGCGCATCTTTTCAGTATAATGGAAGGAATACCATCTGGTCCTGCTGATGTTGAAGACTTTAGCTTTCTCATGGCAGTTAAAATGTCATCGTTAGTAAATTGGATATTACCTACATTAATTACATCATAAGGGACATTCTAAGGGCCATATTCCACCTGAGTGGAGTTAGCCGAGTCCTTTTTAAACACACTCGAGAAATGTTGAGCGAATAGGTCACAGATGCCGCTTGGAGTGCTTGATGTTTCACTTGCAAGGAACATACTGGAAGGAAGCCCATTTTCTTTGCGTTTTCCGTTAACGAAAGACCAAAACTGCTTTGGATTTTGTTTCAGGTTTGTTTGGGTTTGTGCTACGTGTCTTGAATAGAGGAACCGATTATATGTCTTGTAGCTGTTGCTAGCTTGAATAAACTCTCGTTTTGTAATGGGGTTTCGTCGGCTGGTGTAATGCCTAAGCGCAGCTGCTCGCAATCTTTTCAGCTTACGTAGCTGACGATTGGACCATGTCGGTTTTGGTCGGGGATGTGGTGCGGGAACTGTTATTCTGAATAGCTGTTTCAGGACCAGTGAAAGTTTTTCTACGGCAACATCTACATCGATCGCGGAATTTAACAGTCTCCCAATCAATTGCCTGTAGTGAACTTTGAAGCCTAGAGAAATCAGTCTTCGAAAAGTTGAACTCCCTGACATCCAGAATTTCGTCAAAAATAACCAACTGGGGACAAATCTGCGTTACTAGAAGAGGAGGATGATATGCGTCACAGGCAACTAATGGCTCAAGGGCTTCTGAAACGGCGCAGTTAATAGAAGCTTCTTCATTTACGAACAGGAGATCCAGGGTTCGATTTCGTATGTTATTTACGGTGCACATTTGCAGCATGTTCAATATAGACATTCCGTCCAATAAGGCAATACTCGCTCTCGAAAAGATAGATTCAGAAGGATCTGGAAAGGCATAACCGGAGGGTGTACTCTTCCAAAGAAGTCCTGGCTGATTATAGTCACCAAACAGTAGATGAGCCATGTTGGTTTGAATGGAAGTTGCGATGTCAAGCGCTGAGTCTATGTGCTTCTGAATAAAATCTATATCACTTGCGGAATCAGGGGGAATGTATACTACGCCTACACAAATATTAATATCGCGCCCGCGAATATCTACCCATAGTTGTTCGAGATCGTTACTATCCGTTTTATGTTTGGATGAGAGCCGGTTGGACACTGCAATAAGCACACCACCACCACGTTTTTTCCCTGTACTGTCTGGATCGCGATCTTTACGGTAAACCGTGTACCTTGGGCCGAATAACTGGATCGAATGGATTTGATCATTCAGCCACGTTTCGGTTAGAATAATGACATCATATTCGGCCTCTGAAACAGCGACGAACAACTCGTCAATTTTTGTGCGTAGTCCTCTCACGTTCTGGTAGTAGATACTAAGTTGTTCCTCCAGATAGTGTCCTGATGGTTGAGCGGTAGAAAGACGAGCGGCGATGGTGGTGACGTCTGGCTGTAATAGGGGTGGATTTTCAGCGGGAGCAGCATCTGTATGTCCTACTTCGGAAGAACATCTACATTCATTGCATTTACCTGTGTAAACAAAAGCAGGAACTTCAAATTGCTCTAATTGTTTTAGACTGCTGTTATCTGACCGGAGCATATCGTAGTCTCTGCTTTCAGATTTTGTTGTCAACATACAGGCGTCGGTGATAGAATCAAACTGATTGTAAACGGTGGTAAATTGCAATTGTGGATCGGATTTAGGGTGCGCAGAATCTATAGTAGCTTCGGGAGGACATATACCCTCCTTATTTTTACCTGACCGGAGAAGGTCACTACCATCGCATTCATGTTCCGTGGCAAGCAGATGGTCATCGGTGACGGAGTTAAGCTGATCACGTCCGTTGGTAAGCTGCAATTGTAGATCTGACCGGGAAGGGTCGCTGCCAAGTTCCGTGGCAAGCAGATGGGCGTCGGTGATGGGTTCTAGCTGATTGTGCCCATCGGCAAGCTGCAATTGTGGGTCTGGCCGGGAAAGGTCGCTGCCATAGCATACAAGTTCCTTAGAAAACAGATGAACGTCGTTGATGGAATCAGGCGGATTGCATCCGTCGACAAGCTGCAATTGTGGATCTAATTTAAGGTGCGCAGTATCGTGAGTAGCTTCGGGAGGACATATACCCTCCTTAGCTTTACCTAACCGGGAAAGGTCGCTGCCATAGCATACAAGTTCCTTAGAAAACAGGTGAACGTCGTTAATGGAATCAGGCTGGTTGCCTCCGCCGACAAGCTGCAATTGTGGATCTAATTTAAGGTGCGCAGTATCTTGAGTAGCTTCGGGAGGACATATACCCTCCTTAGCTTTACCTGACCGGGAAAGGTCGCTGCCATAGCATACAAGCTCCTTAGAAAACAGATGAACGTCGTTGATGGAATCGGCCTGATTGCATCCGTTGACAAGCTGCAATTGTGGATCTAATTTAGGGTGCTCAGTATCTTGAGTAGCTTCGGGAGGACATATACCCTCCTTAGCTTTACCTGACCGGGAAATGTCGCTGCCATAACACACAAGTTCCGTGGAGATCAGGTGAACGTAGTTGAAGGAATCGGGCTGATTGCACCCGTCGGTAAGATGCAATTGTGGATCTGGATAGATGAGATCGCCATCGTTACTGCTTCGTTGTTCTAACCAAGATTCATTCTCCGATGGCGTCGCTGCCACAGAAGAAACATGGTTGCTGTGGTTGATTTGTCGTTTGACCGGAAGAATTATTTGACGAACAACGAAACCGGTTTCACGGTGTTGTGTTAGTTGCTAGGTGTTGTAGTCAATGATTCGACGTGACTGCCGAAGACGTGTTTGGTACAGTGGACACTCAGAGCTCCAGGAGGCATGATCTACTTGTATTTGGTCAGCATCAGTTCTCGCAGTATTGGCATTGTGGCAGTTTATGCACTTTCGGAAGTTTGAAACACATTCTTCAGACTTGTGTCGTTCGGCACAAATTGGACAGCATGGGGGCTTCGTGCATGCTTCAGCTTTATGGCCGTACTCAGAACACCGAAAGCAGCGAAACACGTTGACACATTCAGTAATTTTGCAGCGCATCCAACCTAAGTTGACACGTTGCAACTTTATCAGTTCTTCGAAGGTTTTGGCATCGGTTTCAAGAACAGCAGACATAGGATTGTCTGTGTGTTTTTCGTTTCGCACAACTCGTATCACCGTTAGGTTAGCAGACTCCGAAAGATTGTTTTGCTTTACCAATTTTTCCACGAAATTCTCCGCAGTGATATCGTCAGTGAAACCAGCAATTTTTACTCTGGGTTTCAGAGCTTTTTGAACGTCAGCATCGTACTTTCCAGACAGATTTGCTTTTACTGAACTAAGCAGTTTAAGCGCTGATTCTTGGGAATCGCATCTAACCGTTGCTTCACCGTTGGATCGGAAAAAGGTTTCTTTAACACCCAACATAACAGGGTCGAGCTTGCTTTGGATGTCTTTCATTGTTACAGTCGCGTCTTGGTGCTCAGTAGGTCTAATGACTACTGTTCGCTCTCGCTTTACTATTGCATTATACTTCACTGAGAGTGTTTCTGCAATGTTCTGGACGGGTACACTCTTGGGGGTGTTCTCGTTGGAAACTTTATCACTTCTAGGGGGAACAGTTAGACATCTACGTTTACCCGACCGCAGTTGGCCTATTTCCAAAATCTCGCTGCCATTAGGATTGGACTGTTTATGCACCGGACAATCGCCAGCAGATATCATGGGACTTTTCCTTTTTCTGTTTGATGCTGGGTCGCTCACACAAGCTTGAACGACACTTGCGTATGACAGGGTATTTGTATTTTCACTGGTATTCAAATTCGCGAGCGATTGCTTCATAAGCTGGAGAAAGTCCGAAAGTTGTTAATTGAAGTTGTTCTCGATTTTGCCCACACACTCATTCACTAACTTGTGTGTCAGCTCATGTTATGCCTTCTGCAATTCAGAAACCGCGTTCTGCAGTTCCCCTCACTTTTTCAGCACATCATTCAAGCAAGACTGTTTTTACGACAGTCAAAGCAAACTTATCGTAATGCATTATTGCTTTTCAGGGCTCTTGCACTGGCGGTAGGGGAACATGGGGAGACTTGACCAAGTTTTCAGCTAAAACTACATAAATCTCTAAAAAGTCCTTCAATCCCTCAAAAGTCATTGAGATATAATGTGCAAAGTTATTTTGCATCTTCATGATTTTTTGCAGAATTTTTAATTTAATTTTTGAAAAGTTACAAAAGTTTTTCTGAGATCGTTTTTTTTTTGGTCAAGTCTCCCCATTGCGGGGAGACTTGACCAAGGCGTGGGGAGACTTGACCAAGAGAATTTTGAAAAATCATTACAAAAAATAATGACATACAACATACTGTAATTATTTTTTTTTCATATTATCGAGATGTTTAGGTAGCACTAAAAATATATATAAGGGTTGCATTTGATAAATTTCGATTTTTCAATGCATTTCTTTTTAAAGATTAACTGTACTGCTTGCATTGTATGTTCACACATCACGAAATCAGTCCTACTATTGCTAACTTTATGTACTAATACTAAAATATGAAGACTTATGTTTGATGTGGGATTTTTTTATTGCGTGATTAACATTAACACTAGATACCAAAGCATAATAAATATCAGAAATTTTGTATCTTTCATCAGCTAATGGCCACTTGGTCAAGTCTCCCCATAAAATCTTGGTCAAGTCTCCCCAACATTAGTTATTGCGTTCAATATCATTCAAATTCTAGTAATAACTATTCCAATGTTCTAATTTATGTAAAATCATTTCACTACTTCACGAAGATTAAGATGGTATATTAGCACATTAATAGTAATTAGTAGTCGAGTAGATACGTCCATACAAAGTTTGATAAAAAATTACATCATTTAATGCAAATTTATTAATCATGTAATATTTTCTGTAAGGAAAGAATTTTTCATTCCAAACTTTTAAAATTACCTTAAGGGATCGAAGCAAGTATAAAAATATTTTTGGAAAAATTTTAAGAAACGAAGAGAAGACGCCATAGCCAAAAATAGAATTTTGCGCTTGGTCAAGTCTCCCCATGTTCCCCTATTCAGATCGGCACATTTTTCATGCAGGATATGATCGCAGCCGCCGAAACAGTAAACACGATCATTCACTGATGAAATTTTATTCGCACACGCACTGCATAGAACAGTGGTCATGATATCGCTATCGGTACTTCACACTCTTCTCTGCTCCGGCCCGAGACGGGCTAACGAAGCAAAACAAACAACGAATCACTGGTTGGCTATTGTTTTACCGGTCCAACAGATAATGCAAATGTGTTTTTCACTTCAGATTGCGTAGATAACCGTCGATTCTTCAAGCACTATTTATCACGAATAAATGAGGGTTTAATTTCAACGCAACGGATCACATCACCATCACACACAGTAGACACACAGTAGACAATTAGCAATTATATCGTAGAGTTGCGCGAAGCAATACATGAGCATAATGCAGCGGAGCATAGCGTGACAAAACTACCTCCAGAGGAGGTTATGAATGGCCGAAAGATTAAACGGAAACTCCCCCTACTAGAGTACAATAAGGTGTCTGTCGACGAAGAACTCCTCAATAAGCTGGACCGAGAGGCAAAGTTAGCCGGTAAGAAACGAGAAGATGAACGTTGTTGTGCGCGCCAGTGTCGTGTAAAACCTGGAGATAAGGTGATAGTGGAGCGTCAAACTCGAGGAAAGAGGGAATCGCGGTTCTCCCCAACCCAACATACAGTTACAGAAGAAAATAACGGGAGTCTAACGCTTAGCGATGGAAGTGGTCACATGATGAAACGTCATGTTACTCAGACTAAGAAGGTCGTCGAGTGGTGAAAAGAGAAATCACCAATTGCTGAGAAGCACGATGACCATGCTACGAAGTCGACGGATGTTACTCAACGGAAGACTCGCGAAAAGAAAACCCCCTTGTATCTGAATGATTATGTGCAGCCCATAGCAATGAACTAAATTCGAAATTAATCCAGCAATAAAATTTCACAAACGTAATATTCTTTTAATTCCCCGAAACAAACTTTTCGAACTCTTTTTAGAACTTAGATACTAAAATGAGAAAAGAAATTAACATCAAACAAAAATCATTACCTAATCCAGCATATCACTTGTATGCTTATCCTTAGCTCCGCTTCCAATTTGTCTTTAAAGCAATACATTTGTAGAATAACTGCTCGGTGGCTAACTGCGACACACATATCCTTTTTAATTAAATTTAATAGACGAATAACAAGTTACGTTAGCTTCTGCCGCAATCTGATGACAACAGTACACAAAAAAATAAATTGTCATCTCATCGCAGAGGTGCCAACCTTCCAGATTTATCAGGATTCTTCCAGATTTTCAAGCCTCATCCAGACATACAGATTTATGTTTGTCTGATCCAGATTTCAGGGAATTTGCACAGATTTATCCAGACAATTTGAAAAATATAAAAATAAGTTTCAAGAACTCTTCCTTGATTCATAAGACAATTTTTGAGAAAGCTGGAAACACAACATACGACAGTTTTTTCGCTGAAAGTCAACAAATGTTCTGCCGAATTATATCAGCTAGAAGTTCCAGCAGTCCAAGATTTTGTAAACTCTGAGATTCAAATTTAATCAATGTGCTCTATGCTGAAAATCAAGCATTTGACATTTCCAGAATAGCAGTGCAATCACCGAATTTTTAGTAAGCCTTTATATTTACTAATATACAAACATGTTTCGTTAGTAAAATGTAACAAATATAACTCATCGGTGAGGAATGCACCATTTCCTAAAGAATTTAGGTCATCCAGACAATTCCAGACTTTTTAAAAAATTATTACAGATTTTTTGAAAAAACACTTGGCATCCCTGTCTCATCGTTCGTTTTGCTTGCCACCTTCGCTTATGGACTAATTCATGTGCCGTTGCGTTAGTGCGAGATTGGGGTTAAATCGGGTGAAATTTTGGCCAAATGAGGTTAAATCAGATGGCGAATTGTTAACATCGCGTTATATGCATGTTGTCTACACACATTGCCACTGTGTTGGTATTCTAGACGTCAAATAACTCACTGGGCTGCCAGTTTATAAACTGGGTGCGACTGATAGGGCTGTGCTATAATCATGTGTTGGAGTTAAGCATGCACCAAGGATAGTAAGAAAGATGGAAACATTTATTCATGTCGTCACCGGAAGACACGAACTCTATAATTAAGATTTCTTCTCGTTTAACCACAGATACAGAGTCAAGTGAAAGGAATTTGGTTTGGTTTGATCACGGAATATTTCAATGCCTTTTCTTTTTCAACGGATATAAAAAAGGCTTATATAAAGTGATTCTAGTGTACTATAATTTAAACATACCTATAAGCAAATATAAACACAACGTATTTGTATTTGCTATAAGAAAGAAGATGTAGAGGTGGTCGTGATAACTTGAATACTATAAGCGAATAAAACGTATTTGTGGAACAGTAACGTTTTCGTTTTTTGCACCCCCTGAACCTTTTTTTAAAGAAGAGGGGAGATGTGTGGTGTCTAATTTCCGCATAAGATAGTGTAGCAGCAACCCAATTATTAAGCCGCATGTACACTGTTTGGCGTCGACATAATTGAGTCGACACTCAGCGACATCCGCCGAGAAAGCAGCAAACCGCCATTATTCGCGGCTTTTGGATCCTTGACGCTGAAGAGGTAAGACATGTAATCGGCGCACTGATTGATTCCTCATGGCGTACAAAACCACACTTGTTATTTTTTAACTCACTTTTTATGTATTAAAAAAAAACACATTTTAGCGTTCGCTCAGGTCAAGAAAATATTATTTCATCGTGAATTCTTCGAAGGTTAGTTAATTTGAAGCGTATTTTCAGTACCTGCATTAAATCAATAATGTATTTCTTTATAGATCCGAAGTTTGGATGTACTTGCATCCTTACATCCTTTCTATAAAAACAACATCCGTTGACGGTAATTCGTCACCTGTGGTGCAAATACTTTCCAAAAGTTTTTTGCTCTCTGATGAATTTTTCTCTATACCATAATTTTTTGGTATTTGTATCTTTGGATGCTGATATTCTTGTAGAAAGTTGAAAATTAACTTTAGCAAAATAACCTGAACAAAAAAACTAGTGCGTATTCAAGACAGTAGTAATGTTAAGGCAAGTATATGATGCTTGAAAGAATTGCTTCAGAGTTCAAAAATTCATGAGAATGTTGAAAAGTTACGGGTTGTTTGTTTATTTGACAACAAATTTGTATTTTACTCTTTGTCTTCAATGCGTGTCGAAATGCTCAATGTACAGCGATATACAATTAATTACCTTCGAGTTTATAACTGTGTTTGTAACTAACTTTTAATTAGCTGGAAAAGACTTGATTATCCACATTATCTTTTCGCTTGTCGACATTCTGCTTTATGTATTACAGCGAATTTTGATTCTTGCTTCGATTATGGAGGTTTTTTAACCTTGGGGATATTCGTTTGTCACAACGGAATGAATTAGTTATCAGGTTCGTGAATGTAAACCACATTCAATCTAAACAGCAATGCTGTGTAATACTGGTTGATCGAGAAGTGGATGCTGTATTTGCCGGTATCGCAGGTGTTTCATTCCGTTCTTCCAGAACGGCACCAAAAACCACTGGAGAAGTCTTTCGCGCCGGTTTCACACTTAACTTCCCACCTTCCTTACCGAAGGCATAGGAAAGTATCTCTAGTAATATGCACTGCCAAAAGGATTTCTGAATCCACAAGCTTGTTCAGCAAACTTGTTGCGATTTGGTCGATTAAATCCAACGTATTCGCTTGCCCGATTGGATAGTCAAATCGCGGTTTATGCAATGGAATTCGAAGTTGGGTGTATTAAAACACTTCAATGCATATTCTGGAGCACGAAAACAGATTTGTGTGTGAACACTCCGGGGATATATTTGCTACTACCCATGATAGGTAAAATTTGGTAATTATCGGTTCTTCTCTCTTTCGATATCTCCCTTATCAGAGATCAAAAAGACTAGGTGAGTTTAGTGTTTTAGGTTAGTGATCAAACTGTAACTGTTATACATTAGGGTTCAGATTTAAGATTGAGTTTAGTTAGGTAGTTAAGTTTAGCCGTAGGCTTAAAATATATAATGTTTAGGGAATTAAATTTAGGTTGTAGCGTAATTTAGACTTAGGACTAGTGTTAAGTATTTACAGAGAAACTATATACAATTCTATTTATGATCCGAGTACTGATCACTGGTAATGATTCAGCAAATCGCATTGAAAGAATAATATTGGTTGTTAATTTCATATAAATTTAATTCATCAATCAAAAATACCATTAGTTGTTGCAACACGTCTATAGCACATATTGAATCAATAAAAACATAGTTAAAACAACCAAATCGATTATCATTTCAACACCCAATCACCTTTAAATCAACAACGGGATAGAAACCAAATTAACAAAACAATTAATTGAAACAACGAATTCAGTTTTCATTTTCAACTCGCACCAAACCCAAAACCAGCAATAACATTAGTTGTTACAACCCATTCAATGGGCTGATTTCGATGGTGTGCGTCCAAGCTAACTGCCAGCATCATATTTTCAACTAAATATTTTAGTTATTTCAGCCACTATCTTATTGAAACGAAAACAAAAATGACAGTTTAGAAAAATCAACAATCGTTTAGCTGTACCAAATTTTAACTAATCCATTTCAGAAATTCGACTAAAAATTTGGTTGCTATGCAATTAAGAGCGTTTCCGTGGTATGGAGAAGTGGAATCCGTCACAACCGATACTTGGAGAAACTTTTTCCCTGGCATACTCAACGGTGTTCGGGTGGTGCGAATGCGGTTGTACCAACCTATACCGTCTTACTTGACTTTCGAGGGCAAATCATCCCAAGGTGTTAACTACATACAAAGAACCCTATGCACATATCCAGGGCAGACGCCTACGTGTCAGTTCTGTAATCAGACGGCACACTACGGTAAGCCATGCGCCAAAACTAAAGCAAACTCATCTGCAACCACCACTACCAAACAGCCTTCAACATCTTCTGATACACAAAAGACAGCCGGCCTAAAAATGAATGCAGAACAAACAATATTCCACGGCATCTCAAAGCCATCAGTTAACGTTCGCAGGGAAGAAATTAACAAGAGCGAAGACGGCTATATCAACGTAACTCGAAAACACAAAAAGCACCAAAAAGGTAACAGTGACCACCAGAGCCAATCTAGCGATGACGATATGGACACAAACACGAGCGAGGGGGAAGGCAGACAGAATTATCAGCAAGCGGCAGAGGGTACACCCGACCATCGCTCACCACCAAGAAAGAAAATAAACACAAGACGCGGGAAGCAGTACGCCCAGGATAGTCGACAGAAATGATATTCAGTGGTTTATTTTTTATCTATTTTGAATTTAACAAGTATTTGTATTTATGAAATGTATATTATTTTCAAAATGGCGAATGACCCTCGAGGTTAAAGCCTTAATAAATAATAAAAAAATCTCATTCTCCTTATGGAAAAATGAAACGATTCACACAGCAATAGAATTCTCTATTTTTGTGCACAAGAATCATAATTCCATTGATTGTGACTTCGAGGACGTCTTCGATTATAGAAAAGCAAATTATGAAAATATTAAATTTAAATTAAGCAGTGCTACTTGGCAGTCCCTTTTAAAGAATCAAGAGAACATTGAATGTGCAGTGGAGATCTCTTATAATATTTTATGGCAATTAATACAGGAGGAAGTTCCACTCACGAAAAAACGACGAAATCATGCATCCAAAAATCCAGTTTGGTTCAATAAGGAAATTATTAATTTGAAAAATCGGAAGCAAAAACCTCACAGAATTTACATGAAACACAATAATCAGGATAATTTGGAAAAATACCTCAGCATTCGTGACCATCTAACTTTGGCTATTTCTTCGGCACTAACTGTATATAATGCAAAAACTGAAAATAAGATCATGTCATGCCCAAAAAACTTTTTTATTACATCAAAACTAAGTTGAATTCATGCAACTTCCCATAAAAAATGTCTTTAGATGGGAACGAGGGTGAAACTTCAAAAGATATTTGTAATCTCCGCGCAACATTTTTTCAAGAAACTTATTCCAACTATTCAGACAATGATCGTGACTTTGAATATTTTTCTCATTTTCCTAACCATTCAAGGGATGTTGGCAGTGATGTACCGATGGGAAAAATTCCATCTTCCCAGGTTTTTATTTTTGGGTTTTAACCAGGTTTTTTCCCAAATCATTTTAACCCGGACGAAATATGGGTTTTTTCGTTTTATCGAATGTATAATGTTCATTTAATTTTTTTTATCCTTTCGGCAGTCGCTCTAGTGCACTGAGTGCACGCTGCTCTGAAAATCTAGCGAAATCGTCTTAGGGCACCAGCGGCTGCTCATTCAGTGGGTATAAGCGCGACTTCCGGAGGGTTAAAGAGTCATGCATTTACTTTTGAGAGACCGAAAATAAAAGTCGCAAGGATAAAACATACTTTGTAGAATCCACTCCAGATATCTTAGCATGTAAAAAACGAATATAAACATCAAGCGTAAAAATCGGACAGAGATCCTTGAGCATGACAATCGTTTAGAATATTCTCACCCGAAAAAGTCGGCAAGGATGAACCTCCAGTATAATTCGCTCAGAGGAAATTCCGTACAACGTTACATTCAAGATTGAAAGTTGGATGAAGAAAAGTCCTTTGCGGAAACCGGATATGCTTTTTTACGGTTTTTATTCTGTAGGACATAATCGAAAAGCTCCTGTCCAATTTTGAAACTTGAAGTTCAAATTCAATTTTCACATTCTAATATATTTAATACGGGTTTTACGAAGCATTTTCTGTTCCTGCGACTTTAATTTCGGTCCATTCCATATTCCAACTGGTTTCATATAATACTGGGAACAATAGTCATTGTTACTCTGACAAGTGAAAATTAGAATAATCGTGTGATGCCCAAACTACTTTTATTCTGCTTGTTACTAATTTTAGGGGTTGCTATACTTTTAGGTGAGGTAGGTATTCACACAAAATTTAGAAAATATCTATTTAGTTCGGTGAAAAGTGAGTCATATGCAGAATGCGAGTGGCCTTGACATTCGTCATTAGTATGCACCGTAATAAGAACTCTCACAAATCACAATCCGAATTTTTTCGTTATCAGCTACATCAGCAACAGTAAAAAAATGTTTAGTTCGTTTAGGTGGATTCACAGTAAGAAGCACAATCGACTTAGCCCAAACATTGAAAAGTTTTATCACTTATTTAACCACAATATTTGTAAAAAAATGTTGGATCACCGCTATAACAATGACTCAATCGAGGAAAACCATTCAGAATTCATATACATGCAAAACTTTATGACAATAATGCTCATAAATAAAATAAAAAGGTTTGGATAACAATACAATGTTCAATTACCAAAACATCAAAAAATGCAAAAAACCCAATCTTCCCGCGAAAAACCGTTTTAACCGGGAAAAAACCTTGGGTTTTTTTCCCAAAATTATAAAAACCCTATTTTGTACATCACTGGATGTTTGTGTCAGTCACATTAATGTTCAAGATATCCTGTCTGGTCTCAATGATCTAGATGCCACTAAAGGGTCAGGACCTGATGGAATTCTGCTTTTATAAAGAATTTAGCAACTGAGTTCACCTCACCTTTATTCTGGCTGTTCAATAAGTCACTAGAATCTGATATTTTCCCAAAAGATTGGAAAAAAATTGTTTTATAAATATTTATAAATCGAGTAAAAAATCTGATATTCGCAATTATTGTGGAATTGCCATTCTGTCTTGCTTTCCCAAACTTTTCGAATCCATCATAAATAAAAACATTTTCAACCAAGTCAAACATAAAATACCAAATTCACAACATGGGTTTTTTAAAGGCCGTTCAACTAGTACAAACCTTTTAGAATTTGTTGATTGCTCGTTAAATGCCATGGATAAAAGAAATCATATAGAAGCACTTTACACTGACTTCAGCAAAGCTTTCGATAAACTGGGCATTCCCATGTTAATTTTCAAACTTGAAAAATTAGGAATCGAGATGAGATTCCTCAATTGGATTAAGTCGTATTTAACAGATCGCCAGCAAATAGTAAAATTCTATGACATGAAAATCTGATACAATTAATTTTGTACAAGTTCGTTTCCATCAGTTGAGTAAACAACGCTCCCATATTCTTTTTTGTTTTTGTTACGATCCCGTGAGGTGACGAAGGCCAATCGAAGATAGTGTTATCCGTTAAGAAGCAATTTAATTTACCGTGTAAATCAATTTTATTGCTGCCCTATCAACCCGCTCATTTACGAGACAGCAGTAGCTTGTGGAGCGGCATTGTTCGTAGAATCGTGCAATCACAACAGTTCGGCTTTGCGTGGTGTGGGGTGTGATTGAATGAAAATGAATACGCTGCTGTGCCACTCGTGTGCAAATGATATTGCGGGAACGCACATCTCCTGCCGTGGATTTTGCAATGCTACTTTTCAACCCAGATGCAGCGGGATTGCCGAAAACTGCTTTGACGATGTATTAAATAATAAGCAGATATTTTGGCTATGCAAATCCTGCACTAATCTGATGTCCGATAAGCGTCATCGACAAGTTGTAAGAGCTGCCTATGAGGTTGGACAGGAAGTGGTGTTAGGTGAACACAACCAAATTGTCGAACAACTTAAGGGTGAAATACTATCTGAGTTGAAGTTGGAGATTCGTTCGAATTTTACGGACCTTACAAATTCTAATTCGTTGACACCGAAAACTACTCAACGTCCATTTGCCGAAGCCAGTCGTAACAAAGCTCGCCGTCTTTTCCCGAATAAAGATGGGGCTAAATCTGATGTCTCATCTCTATTACGTGGTACTGGTATGCCTGTTTCACCATCTCTTGGCACGATAACAGTAGCTGATCGTACACCAAAGTTTTGGCTTTACCTATCACGTATTGCACGCGATGTTTCTGTTGACCAAATTTCCATTCTGGCGAAACAACGTCTTATCACCGATGACGTGGAAGTCGTTAGACTTGTTGCAAAGGATCGTGACGTAAAAACAAAGAATTTCATCTCGTTTAAAGTTGGAATCAAACCTGAGCTCAAGGTGCGAGCCCTATCTGCTTCAACATGGCCCGAAGGAATTCTTTTCCGCGAATTCAAGAGCAATCGCACCGTATCAGCTGGAAATTTTTGGACACCCCTCTATCCGCAGCCAGATCAGTCGCCAGTTCAGGCCGATACTCATCAGCCTGCTTCACCATCATCAGTTCAATCAGCTATGACGGAATAATTCAACCACCATCGGGACGCATGTCACTGGGTACAACTCGTTCTGACAATTTTCCGTTGTTTGAACGAAGAATAATTTCGCCGCCATCGCCGAGACTGCACAAACAAATTCACGCTGCGCTGCCATCACCGGAACGCCTGTTATACCGTACTACGGAAGCCCCCGAGCGCTCCGACGCAGTCGTGCTACCAGCCAGCGACCAACTCAGTCGTCCCGGCCCTGCGTTCGGAGGTCGTGAGGGGGTCTTCCGAACTCCCTTCTCAGGCGAGTATTTTGCTTTAAATGACGATCCGCTCCCTGAAAACCTTTTGGTTTCTAGCGTGCCATCGGGTACAACTCGTTCCAACAATTTGCCGTTGTTTGAACGAAGAATAATGTCGCCGCCATCGCCGAGACTGCACAAACAAATTCACGCTGCGCTGCCATCACCGGGACGCCTGTTATACCGTATTACGGAAGCCCCCGAGCGCTCCGATGCAGTCGTGCTACCAGCCAGCGACCAGCTCAGTCGTCCCGGCCCTGCGTTCGGAGGTCGTGAGGGGGTCTTCCGAACTCCCTTCTCAGGCGAGTATTTTGCTTTAAATGACGATCCGCTCCCTGAAAACCTTTTGGTTTCTAGCATGCCATCGGGTACATCACGCCCCTTCAGCATGTCGGCTGCTCTTGACGGCGACTACGATATTTATGTTCTGACGGAAACTTGGCTTGATGATCTAGATTTGCCAACGCTGGAGTCTCGCCGCACGTTCTTGCAAAGAATGTTCATTTTCGATATGTTGTCGAACAATATTGATTGTCCCGACATTCTCTCAAGGATTCATTTATTTGTTCCCCCTCGTGATATAAGGAATCGTCCGCTTCTGTGGATTCCCAGGCACCGCACAGCATATGGCCAGAACAATCCGCTAGACAGGTGTTGTAGCAGATTCAACGAAACTGTTTTAGTTTATGACTTCCATACCACTAAATCTAATTATAAGTTAGCAATTAGAAATTTTTAACATTGACACTAGCAATAGAATTAAGTGTAATCTGTACGATATATATATATATATATATATATATATATATATATATATATATATATATATATATATATATATATATATATATATATATATATATATATATATATATATATATATATATATATATATATATATATATATATATATATATATATATATATATATATATATATATATATATATATATCGAAGATGTAATAAATAAATAAATTGGTATTACATCGATGCAGCTCTTCGGGGATTCTAATGCGGTTTATCGTGCGGATCGAAGCGCATATAACAGTGCTCATGGTCGCGGCGGGGGAGTTTTGATCGCTGTTTCTTCCGCACTAGCCTCCTGTGAATTTGGTGTGGATAGTTCATCAAGCATTGAAGTTGTTTGGACGAAGATTAATACGCAGACGAAGAGCTACTTTATTGGAGCTGTTTACATTCCTCCTGAAAAGCGACTTGACTGCACTATTACGCAGCTCCATCTCGACTCTATAGAACACGCTTCTTCTCAGGCAGATGCAAACGATGTGATAATAGTTCTTGGTGATTTCAACCAACCAGGACTGATGTGGGTTTCTTCTGGACGTGGATACGCTTACCCTAACCCGTTATCCTCGACAACAAATCCTGCCGGCCGCTTACTTCTGGACGGGATGGCTGTTCACGGACTAAATCAAGTAAGCACGATTTTAAACCATCAATCCCGTTTTCTTGACCTTGTGTTCGTCAGCGAGAATGCTTTGCCTGAGTGTTCTGTGAGTGAAGCTTCCAGTGTTATCGTTCCTTTGGATAACTATCATCACGCATTAGAAATATCCATTTCCATCATTAGTTCACCACAATATGAAGAAGATTTAGCTGTGAATCGTCGTAATTTTCGTAAAACTGATTTAGCAGCACTACGTCGCACCCTATCGCTGATTAACTGGAGTGTACTACTTGATCAAGTTGATGTAAATGCTGCAGTCGATCTCTATAACCGATTACTCATTGACTGTGTTGAAAAATCCGTGCCAGAATATCAACCTCCCAAGACGCCTTCATGGTCTAACGCCATGCTTCGGAATCTGAAACGCACCCGTGCCAAAGCCCTACGTGCTTACACAAATCGTCGATGCCCTATTCTCAAGCGCTTTTTCGCACTCGCCAGTAATGAGTACCGCTGTTACAATAAATTGCTGTACAAAGGATATGTGAACCGCATCCAACAAAACTTACGACGAAATCCGAAGGGATTCTGGACTTTTGTTAAAACGAAGAGAAAGGAAACGGGTCTTCCGTCTAGGATGGTCTACAATGGCGAAGTAGCGACTACAACGGCGGAAAAATGCTCCCTATTTGCCAGCTACTTTTCAAGTGTCTTCACGACTGATGTGCCATCTGCCATCGAGCTCGAAAACGCGACCCGTGATGTTCCCATTGGTGTAGTGGATATGGATGTATTCACTATTTCAGTACAATCGGTTCTCTCTGCAATACGGAAAACAAAATCGTCTTATGCTCCAGGGCAAAGTGCTATGCCGTCTGCTGTTCTGAAAAAATGTTCCGATATCTTAGCGATCCCACTGACGCACCTTTTCAATGTGTCGCTTCAGCAGCAAAAATTTCCCGATGATTGCAAGTTTTCAGTTATGTTTCCGGTTCACAAGAAAAATGACAAAAGCAACATCGTGAACTACCGGGGAATCACTTCGCTGAGAGTTGAGTCGAAAATCTTCGAAGCGCTTATCAACGAGGTGCTGTTTTGTGCTAGTAAATATTACATAAGCCCTTGTCAGCATGGATTCTTCCCTGGTCGATCGGTTGAGACGAATTTAGTTAGGTTCACATCGTTTTGCATTGAAAACATATCCAGGAAACTCCAGGTGGACACGGTCTACACAGATCTTAAGGCCGCTTTCGACACAGTTAACCATGAGATACTGCTTACAAAGCTTGATAAACTAGGATGTTCCTCGAGTTTCTGCCACTGGCTTCGATCCTATCTTGTTCACCGCGAGTGCGTCGTGCAAATTGGTGACAACGTGTCTGAACCTTTTTGAAATAATTCCGGAGTTCCCCAAGGTAGTACACTAGGTCCATTACTATTTTCATTATTCGTGAATGATGCGGTCTTTGTTCTAATGCGTGGAGGGAAACTGTTTTTCGCCGATGACTTGAAGATATTTCTTGTGATAAGGAATGAAGCCGATTGCCGTGAGTTACAGTGTCTCATTGATACATTTTACAATTGGTGTCAAAGAAACATGTTGATCCTTTGTGTTACGAAATGTTTTGTCATCAGTTTTCATCGTACAAGATACATGCTTAATTTTAACTACAACATTGCCGGAACTCAGCAGCAACGCGTTGACCATGTAAAAGATCTAGGTGTTATTCTAGATGAAAGGCTAACTTATACCAATCACCTGTCAGCGACCATCGACAAATCAAATCGACTTTTAGGTTTTATGTTCAAAATTTCTAGCGAATTCCGGGATCCTCTGTGTTTCAAGGCTTTGCTCACTGGTGCGCTCGCAGTTGGAATTTGCAAGCATCGTCTGGTGCCCTTATCAGGCAACGTGGAGTGAAAGGATTGAAGCTGACCAGCGCAAATTTATACGATATGCTTTACGTCAATTGCCTTGGAATGATCCGTTGAACCTGCCACCATATGAGAACCGTTGCAGACTATTAGGACTACATACTTTGCAAGAACGTAGACATACTTCGCAGGCCATTTTCATATCAAAGCTTCTGTTGGCTGAGTATGATGTTCCCGATCTTCTTGGACAACTCAACCTCTACGCCCCAACCCGTGTTCTTCGCCCTCGGACATTACTACACATCGAAATGCGAAACACCAATATTTTAGCGATGATTCGTCGCTTCAACGAGCTTGCCGAGCACTTTAACCTCAATTATAATTCATCACAATTTCGTCACCGTTTGCTGTTACATTAGGTTAATTATTTTTAGTTTAGTTCATTAAGACTTAGTGTCAGATGAACACAAATTTTAAATACAAATGCAAATACAAATGCAATTGCAAATGCAAATGCAAATGCAAACGCAAATGCAAATGCAAATGCAACTGCAACTGCAACTGCAACTGCAAATGCAAATGCAAATGCAAATGCAAATGCTAATGCAAATGCAAATGCAAATGCAAATGCAAATGCAAATGCAAATGCAAATGCAAATGCAAATGCAAATGCAAATGCAAATGCAAATGCAAATGCAAATGCAAATGCAAATGCAAATGCAAATGCAAATGCAAATGCAAATGCAAATGCAAATGCAAATGCAAATGCAAATGCAAATGCAAATGCAAATGCAAATGCAAATGCAAATGCAAATGCAAATGCAAATGCAAATGCAAATGCAAATGCAAATGCAAATGCAAATGCAAATGCAAATGCAAATGCAAATGCAAATGCAAATGCAAATGCAAATGCAAATGCAAATGCAAATGCAAATGCAAATGCAAATGCAAATGCAAATGCAAATGCAAATGCAAATGCAAATGCAAATGCAAATGCAAATGCAAATGCAAATGCAAATGCAAATGCAAATGCAAATGCAAATGCAAATGCAAATGCAAATGCAAATGCAAATGCAAATGCAAATGCAAATGCAAATGCAAATGCAAATGCAAATGCAAATGCAAATGCAAATGCAAATGCAAATGCAAATGCAAATGCAAATGCAAATGCAAATGCAAATGCAAATGCAAATGCAAATGCAAATGCAAATGCAAATGCAAATGCAAATGCAAATGCAAATGCAAATGCAAATGCAAATGCAAATGCAAATGCAAATGCAAATGCAAATGCAAATGCAAATGCAAATGCAAATGCAAATGCAAATGCAAATGCAAATGCAAATGCAAATGCAAATGCAAATGCAAATGCAAATGCAAATGCAAATGCAAATGCAAATGCAAATGCAAATGCAAATGCAAATGCAAATGCAAATGCAAATGCAAATGCAAATGCAAATGCAAATGCAAATGCAAATGCAAATGCAAATGCAAATGCAAATGCAAATGCAAATGCAAATGCAAATGCAAATGCAAATGCAAATGCAAATGCAAATGCAAATGCAAATGCAAATGCAAATGCAAATGCAAATGCAAATGCAAATGCAAATGCAAATGCAAATGCAAATGCAAATGCTAATGCAAATGCAAATGCAAATGCAAATGCAAATGCAAATGCAAATGCAAATGCAAATGCAAATGCAAATGCAAATGCAAATGCAAATGCAAATGCAAATGCAAATGCAAATGCAAATGCAAATGCAAATGCAAATGCAAATGCAAATGCAAATGCAAATACAAATGCAAATGCAAATGCAAATGCAAATGCAAATACAAATGCAAATGCAAATGCAATTGCAAATACAAATGCAAATGCAAATGCAAATGCAAATACAAATACAAATTAAAGTTACTTTGGGGGTTCCTCAAGGTTCACACTTAGGACCTCTTCTTTTCATTTTATATGTCAACGACATCTCTCATATTTAAAAAAAACATTAAAATTCTCATATATGCGGATGATATGAAGCTATTTTTAGAAATTAGAAGTAATAATGACTATGATGTTTTTCGCAATGAAACACAAATCTTTTATACATGTTGTTGTAAATGTTTACGGGAATCAAATGTTAAAAAAATGTAATCTCATGACTTTTAGCAGAAAACAAATCACGGCCTCCGTGTCAATTACATTAAGTACACTGAAACCTCCATTTACGAACCAAACCGGGGGTTCGTAAATTGAATTAGTTCTTAAAAAAAGTGTTCGTTATTTGGGATTTAGTTCGCAAAAAAAGTTTGCTTCACATTCTTATTAACCTTCCCCAGGTGTTGGGGTCAATATGACCCAAAATGAACTTTCAAAATGCTTTTTTAGTTTTGCACCTAGCAGTTTGGAATTTCTTGACTTTTCCTCTTTCATGGAGCGCACCGATTTTCAATTGAGTTCAAAATTGTCGGGCATTCCTGAAGGGCTGTACAAAAAAAGTTACGAATAAGGTGTTAGCGGGTCATATTGACCCCGATTTCGAACTTAGTTTTAAGGCACATTTTCAGCCAAATCTACATGAACTTGTACCCAAATTGTTTGTTGAAGTTTCAATTTTCAGTTTCTGGTGAATATTACTGTGTTTGACCAGGTTGGCCAGTGGGAATCGGTGCCGAATGGGGTCATGTTTGACATAAAAAGATGTATGCAGAACCGTCATCATAAATCAGAATACTAATAATAAATGCAAATAAAACAAAAATGAGTATGTATATATTAAATTTGTACATGATACGACCGATCTGGGATGTTCCGGATTACAATTCCGATGCCGATTCCGGCAGTATAATAGTATTTCATATACTATTGAACAAGCGACAAAGTGATCAATCATTGAAACTGATCCCAAAGTTTTGTAATATTCTTGAAAACTTATATAAAATTCCATCTAAAATGATAGTGATACTCTGATTCAAATACTTACTCTGGATTATACGTGAAAATTATTCGGAAGATCCGGAACATCCGTAAAACTGGCTAATTTATGAATCTAGAATTCTGAAGTTTTTTCGAAAACATTTGTTCACATTGCATTGGCATAAATTCGTACTTCCGAGTGCAAAATTGACTATTGTTCAGATAGTGACCTTTCAGAAGATTCGGAACATTTGCTGAACTGGTCCATTTATAAAATTGGTCTTAGAACCTTAGGTCTTAGGTGTTTTGTTATTAGTGTTTCTCGAATTCTCATTTGAATGAGTTCGTATTTATGACCTACACATGTTCTTCACGAACCTTGTCCTAGGGCTCTGAGGTATAACATATAAGGGTACACTGAAACCTCCATTTACGAACTCTTTTTTTACGTAACTGTTTTTACGAACTAAATTCGAAATAACGAAATCTTTTTTTACGAACCAGGTTCGTAAAAAAAAAAATTGTGTACGTACAGTGCAGTATGAAGCCGTAAACAGTTTGATTTATTTTTAGCTAACAATTACTAATAAAAGTTGGGTACTTTCGAAATGGGGTTAACGAGTATATAACGGAAATCGATGTCGTATGTCATTTTGAAATCCAAAATGGCGACTTCCGGTATAGATGAATTCTCTATAACCTCCGCAATATGGGTATTTTCGGAACGGGGTTGACGAGTACATGATGAAAATGGATGTTTGGAACATATTGAAAGGATTAACAAGAATATTGCTCAACGGGAAGTCGCCATATTGGATTTCAAAATGGTTCCAAACATCCATTTCCATCATCTACTCGTCAAACCCGTTCCAAAAATACTCATACATAATAATTATTGAAACTTTGTGAACTGCTTTGACAAAACGAATTTTGCAAGGAAGGTGAAGCGATGTTTTTACGAACTAAATCCCAAATAACGAACATATTTTTTACCAACCAAATCCCAAAAGCGAACACTTTTTTTACGAACTAATTCGATTTACGAACCCCCGGTTTGGTTCGTGAATGGAGATTTCAGTGTATATCATTCGCAGAAATTTGTACTTGTGACTAAGATAGGGACCCTATTGGTAACATAGTAACCTTTCGGAAGATCCGGAATCGACTCTCGAAGTCTGTGGTTTTCCCAAAAGTGTTTCTTTCATAATTATTATTGCAAAGAAATCGTATTTGTGACCGGAACAAAGACCCTGTTGGTTTCGTGGAAACTTTCCGGAATATCCGTAAAACGGGTCAGATCATATGCTTGGTGCTGGAGATCGGGCCAATGCATATATGTACTGGGACCTATAGCTCGGTGATTTTTTAGAAAGTACTTTTATCAGCATTCTTGAAAAATATCTTTGCAGTTTTTTGAAGTATCATTAGAGTTCTTACTTGTGACTTGACTTTGTACCGTATTGGCTATGTCGAATCTTCCTGGAACATCCAGCATATCCGTAAAGCTGGACAATTGATAAGCTTTGTAAGTATTTGTAGTTGTATTTGTAGAAGTCTCAATGTGCCTATTTGTGCTTGCGGTAATACAAGAACCCAATTAGTATCATAGTGTTCATCTAAAAACTTAGGAACAATATTTACTCAACATTTGAAATTGGTTCTGAAACTTCGCAGTTTTTTAGTAAAATATATCTAGAATTCTCTTTGCAATTGATGATAACTTGTTACAGATATATACTTCCTGTATTTCAAGCACAAATGCTGGTTTCAGTGAATTGGTATTGTGATTATGGACAATTTGTATAGACAGGGAAGCATCTTGAATAAAATAACGAAGTTGCCTTTTTTATCGTGTTGAATGTTTATGGGCTGAAACTGCTAATTTGTAAGCGAATAAGTTCAAATCAATTTCTAACATTATTTTTGGTGAACAGTAACAAATAGAAAGAGAGAAAAAAACTAATTCATATTCATGAACATAAAAACTACTTCAACGTACAGTTTACACACCGGATTTCGGAATGTGTTTTGCAAATAACCGTTTTGCATTTTTGGCACTGCGTCGAATACTTCAAATTGGACTTCGTACAAAAATAGCATCGAGCTCGCTTCGCTTTTGACTCCTTTTGATTTGTGGAAATTGAAGTGGTTGGTACTCCTGGACTTATATTGGATCGAAGAATGTGTATAGCCTGTACGGCAGCTGGTGAACGTGGCATTCGTTCTCTTCGTTGAATTTCTGCTGAAACAAGTTTAGCTCCGAGTTTTTCCATGAAAATTCTTTTTTTAATCTTTTGGTTGCACCATCCAATATTGATCAGATCAAAAAGTACGAAAGAATTATTGATGCTCAAATCCACAACGTTGCATATATTGACAGTCATCCAATTCCTCGTGGCGCGCTTGACAGAATATGCAGCAATGCGTCGGTCAACTGTGTCGACAGCTCCTTTTGTGGAGTTGTAATATTCTATAATTTCCGGTTTTTTTGTGGTCCTTCAACAATGTTCGAAACTCTGTGTTTTGTGCTCATCATGATAACATTTTTACCTTTCTTGGGTATGTATGAGACTAACATGGTATTAGCGTGATAAGCGAATAGTGATGAGTACACCTCTCCGTTTTTGATTTGGAGAAGAGCTGGTGGAATACACTTTTTGTTTCTCCGCAATGTTCCTACCATCGTTAGATTATGCTGCAGAAGAGAAGTACCCAAGTCGTATGATGCAAAGAAGTTATCCACTGTTACGCATATACCATCATATTCAGCCCCCAATACTAGATCCTGCGTTACTCTTTGCCCTTGGTTGATTTCCCTTACTCCAGTAGCAGCTTTTCCTAAATATATCTGTGATTTGAGGACAAATGCGGTTTCCGAACAACAACTATTAAAAAATTTGATCCCATACTTTGCTGGCTTATTCGGCATATATTGTCGGCAGAATACACGACCTCGAAATGGTACCAGTTGTTCATCAACTGTTATCCCTTCTGCAGGATTCAAAAGTAAAGCCTGTCTGTAGTTCCACGCTTCCCACATTTGTTTTACAGCGAAACCTTTTTCTTTTGACCTTATGTTCTTGTCATCAGGCCTCAGCATTCGAAAAATTGTTTTGAAACGCTGGGCGGACATGGTCGCGCGAAAAATAGGGCGGCCATATGTATCATGCCACAAAGTATCTAACGATTCTTTGTGAGATTTGAATACTGCTGAATAAATCAAGATTCCAAGGAAGGCATCGAATTCCGTTTTATCAATCGCTTTCCATTTGTCACCCAATTTTTCTATCCCCTTCTCATTCGTGTGTAAAATCAAAGATTCTATGATATCTTCATGCATGCTAAGCTTAAATGCTGAAATCTCATCATCAATTCGTGAGGTAGTATATCGAGTGACCCCAGGTTGTGTTTTCATAATTTCATACGAACGGTTTTCGTCCAGTAATCTTATTTTGAATTGGAGCCTTCTCCCAGCAAATTCCGTCCTTTGATGTAAACAACGGATCTTCAACATCATCTACATCCTCATCTGAATCTGATGGCGATCCGAAATCGTCTTCAGAATCCGTCAAAACTTCCTCGTCGTTTGAGGATCCGTAGTCCATTTCGACAAATACTTCCTACCAGCAAAAAAAAATTAGTCCGTATGATATAAGCCTGTTAGTCTATTCTAGTTTTCCTATCTGTATATTTCACATCCTTACTCCTACTCGAATACTATGGCTCTAAATGTTCATAACCTCCCCTTCTTTATAATATATGTTTTGAAATATCATACATATGGAATGTTTGATTTCGTAATTCGATCAACTTTCTTTCTGTTGTAAATTATGCCTTCAATCGCTAATTTGTCGTAAAACTAGCTTGCTCATGAAAATAACAGTTAGTTAGCAGATTAAAATCACGATTGAAACCATAGTTTACGACTGGTGGTAAAGACAGTGAAGTTAAATCGGTGATTGTATCATATTCTATCTGTCTTCTATCATAAATTTTAAAATACTTACAATGTATAACTCTGAAACGATTCCCTACACACTGAGCATTCATAAGGCTTCAGGCTTATCTAAAATACCGCTACACAACTACAATTTCCAACTTGTTTGATTTGATAATATGAAATTCGCGTAATTATGTTCAGGGCAAGAAAATTGGTGCAAATCACGAGAATCCTTTTCTTTGTTTATATATTTACACTATAGTCGCTTGACGGTCCCCATCACTATGTACGTGACTCTTTCTGTAAACACAGAATCCATCTTTCCTAGTTTTACATTGCTAGGATTTTTTCTTCAAAAACACGAATTCTCTGTCGCAAACAACAATTCGAACGCAATTTTTCATTTTTACGGCATCGCGTAAAAACGAACTGTAAAATAAGTAAACATTTCGAAACATGCCACTTCCGCGCAAACTAACATCACCATCTTGACGACGCGTCGTTTCTCCTTATTATTGTGGTGTTAGTCTACCTGTAAGTGTTATTATTTTCCTTGAATTGATAGTTGAATCTTTGTTTACAATAATAGAACGAACATTTCGAAAATTTACTCTTGATTGTACGCGGATGCAACGTGACCTGTGTTGCCAGACTGATACTCCCAAACTGTTATTGAAGGACGAGTCAATACGAGTTCATGTCACAGACACAAAAATGAATGAATTCCACAAAACCTTGAAAAGTACTTTGCGAAAGCTACCATGTCTGGGAACCAAATTTGTAAACTGGCCTATTCTTCGCCGGATCATCCGATAGATCAACGGGTTCCTGTCGCAGTCACAAGAACGAATTTATGCCAATGATATACCCTTATATGTCTTCGAAAATATCTCAGATCTCTAGGGAAAAGTTCCACGGATGTTCCAGATCTCCGGAGAGTTATTATGTGGCCAATAGGGTCGATTTTCCAGTAATAACAACGAATTGATGCCAATATTTTCGAAAAAACTTTTGAGTTCTAGGACTAGATTTATGAATTAGCCAGTTTTACGGATGTTCCGGATCTTCGAATAATTTTCACGTAGAAGTAAGTATTTGAATCAGAGTATCATTATCATTTTAGATGGGATTTTATGTAAGTTTTCAAGAATATTACAAAACTTTGGGATCAGTTTCAATGATTGATCACTTTGTCGCTTGTTCAATAGTATATGAAATACTATTATACTGCCGGAATCGGCATTGGAATTGTAATCCGGAACATCCCAGATCGGTCGTATCATGTACAAATTTAATATATACAATCTCAATTTTTGTTTTGTTTGCATTTATTATTAGTATTCTGTCAATAAACCGGTGATTTATGATGACGGTTCTGCATACATCTTTTTATGCCAAACATGACCCCATTCGGCACCGATTCCCACTGGCCAACCTGGTCAAAAACAGTAATATTCACCAGAAACTGAAAACTGAAACTTCAACAAACAATTTGGGTACAAGTTCATGTAGATTTGGCTGAAAATGTGCCTTGAAACTAAGTTCGAAATCGGGGTCAATATGACCCGCTAACACCTTATTCGTAACAAAAAATTAACACCTAGGGAAGGTTAATATTCGTTGGTTGAGCAATATTCTCGATAACTCTGACAATATGGGTATTTTTGGAACGGGCTTGACAAGTAGATACTGAAAATGGACAATTGGAACATTTTCGAAATCCAAGATGGCGACTTCCGGTTGAGCAATATTCTCGATAACCCTAACAATATGGGTATTTTTGGAACGGGCTTGATAAGTAGATGCTGAAAATGGACAATTGAAACCGTTTTGAAATCCAAGATGGCGACTTCCGGTTGAGCAATATTCTCGATAACCCTAACAATATGGGTATTTTTGGAACGGGCTTGACAAGTAGATACTGAAAATAGACAATTGGAACCGTTTTGAAATCCAAGATAGCGACTTCCGGTTGAGCAATATTCTCGATAACCCTAACAATAAGGGTATTTTTGGAACGGACTTGACAAGTAGATACTGAAAATGGACAATTGGAACATTTTCGATATCCAAGATGGCGACTTCCGGTTGACCAATATTCTCGATAACCCTAACAATATGGGTATTTTTGGAATGGACTTGCCAAGTAGATGCTGAAAATGGACAATTGGAAACTTTTCCAAGTTCAATATGACGATTGCCGGTTGAGCATTATTCTTGATAACGAACAATATGGGTTCTATTTCCGTCATGCACTCGTCAACCCTATCCCGAAAATACCCATATTGTTGAAGTTATAGAGAATTGAATTCGAAAATAGTTCAATACATCGATTTCCGTCATGCACTCGTCAACCCCATTCCTAAAATACCAATATTGCTGAGGTTATAGAGAATTTATCTAAACCGGAAGTCGCCATCTTGGATTCCAAAATGGGTCAAGACGTCGATTTCCGTCATGCACTCGTCAACCCCATTCCGAAAATACCCATATTGTTGAGGTTATAGAGAATTTATCTAAACCGGAAGTCGCCATCTTGGATTCCAAAATGGCTCTAGATGTTAAACTCCTCCAAGTGTTCGGTATATCTTTTACTCGCAAACACTCTAAAGTTAATTTCGACTACAATATCTCACAAATCGTTCTCAAATGGGAATCATCTGTTAAAGATTTAGGAGTCTACTTAGATACCAAACTAAACTTCAAGCATCACATTGAGTACACTATTTCTAAGGCCTGTTGACGGCGCCGATGGTTGGGTGGTTAGCGTGACCGCCACCCACCCCAGTTGGTCTGTGTTCAATCCCAGTCGAGGTCGTTGAGATTTTTCAGAGGTGAGAAAAATCTGAGGTCACGCCTTCCTTCGGAAGGGAAGTAAAGCCGTTGGTCCCCGGTCCATGAGTTGATGGGTCGATATCCAATCCAGATAGTGGGAGTGTCACCTCTCTGGCGTCGGTGTTTGGCCTCGTAGCGGAAATAGGCCGACGGAAAATAAACAGAATTGGGAGAAGAAGGCCTGTAAGCTGTTGGGATTCGTTTACAGAATCACTAAGAACTTTACCAACATACATTGTTTAAAAACACTCTATTGTATATTGGTTCGCTCTACACTCGAATACGGCAATCTAGTCTGAGCACCTTACTACCAAAATTATATCCAACGAATTGAAGCTATTCAGCGTAAATTTGTTCGTTTCGCACTTCGTCGACTCCCATGGAGGGACCCACTGAACCTACCGAGTTACATAGATCGCTGTAAGCTTATTGACCTCGATCCTCTTTCTGTACGCCGGGAAGTTTCGAAGACCGTTTTCATTGCCGATCTCCTGCAATCTCGAATCGATTGCTCCGAACTGCTAAAACTTTTGGACATCGACATTCGTCGTCGCAGTCTTCGGACCCATCCTTTCTTTCGCATTCCGGTAGCCAGAACAAATTATGGTTATAACGCACCTTTCGTCAGTATGTGTCGTCTTTTCAATCGCTGTTCCAATGTCTTCGACTTCCATTTGTCCCGTAACGCTGTCAAGAAATCCTTTCTAAGCTCATTATCTTGTTAGCTGTAGTCTAGTACTAGTTCCTAGATATTAAGATTATGCTGTTAATTTTAATTGTAGTTATAAGTGACGAATTGTATCATTTGGATGTCTGTTATCTGTTGATATAAAAGATGAGGAGGTTTTATGTCTGCTGGAGAGAGAGTTAAAACAAAATTCAGCTCCAGCGGACTTTTCTCTGCTCCCAAATAAACAAAGCCCAGTAACCTGCAGTCTGTACGCATTTGATAGTGCTTCTTGTTTGAGGTGTATTCGTAATGGTTTGATATTTAGAAGTGCCTCAAGAGCAGCAGTCGAAGTCGTGGTGAAAGCACCAGTCAACGCCATGAGCGCCATTCTTTGCAGAAGGTTTAGCTTTGACTGGGCTGTCATCAGCTTTCCCCTCTGCCACCACACAAGGTATCCGTATGACAGTATTGGACGTACAATTATCGTGTAAATCCAACAGATGTATTTAGGTTTGAGACCCAGGTCTTTCCAAAAGCTCGCCTGCACGACTTTCAACTTTAACTGATAATTTAACTTGTCGACGCCACTGTTCGACATCTCTTAATGCCTGTTGCATTAGGTCAAAAATTGTTCCGATGCAAAATCCAGTAAATAGTATTTGGTAATCGCCAGCAAACCCGTAGGTTGGAAATCCAAGCTCATTGAGTTTCTTCAACAAGTCATCAGCTACCAAGTTTTATAACAAAGGTGGCAGAACGCTGCCCTGAGGACAACCGCAAATACTCAACTTCCGTATCTCAGCCTGTCGCAGTGACGAGCAAAGTATGCGGTTACTAAGCATTGCCTTTATCCAACCCGAGATACATGCAGGTATCCCGTGACCGCGCGTCGCTTCCAGAATAGACTGGAAGGACACATTGTCAAAAGCACCCTCAATATCTAGGCGAAGGCTTTCTCAATGTTGTAAACAACATCGTGAAACAGAGTGATCGTGGATTTCCCACACGGCATGTTGCATTTTGTGCAGTGGATATTTAACTAAACTAACGTTCCTGATGTGATGATCGGTTATCCGTTCCAAAGCTTTCAGAGAAAAGAACTTAAGCTGATAGGCCTAAAATGCTTGGCTTCTCCATAGCTTGAGTGCCCCCATTTGGGAATAAATCTAACAGTTATTTCTCGCCATGCTTTGGGGATATACCCGGTAGCAAGATTGGAAAGCATAATCTTTTTCAAGACATGTTTATGAAAATCAAATCCTATTTGCAGTAGCACAGGAAGTATTCTATCTTTTACGGGTGATTTGTATGGAGCAAAGCTGTCAACTGCTCACTTGACCGTTTCAGTGGAAACCAATGTGCGTACTAACACCCACGAGTCCGAATCACCAGAATAAGATCTGTGAAAATTGTTCAGCTCCGGATCGATACAACCTGGAAAGTATGTGTCGAAGAGACAATTAAGATTATCTTTTTCGTCCGTCACATAAACACCATTTTTGGTTTTTAAGGAGTTCATCTGAAAATCATTCGATTTCGAGAGAAATTTATTTAACCTGCTAGCCTCGTTCAGATTAGATACATTAGTACATAGGATTTGCCAGCCAGCCCGTTCTGCAGATCTAAGACATATATGCACTACGAGCTAACCTGAAAACCCTGGAGTCATCACGCTGACGCCGGTTTCAAGCTCTTCTCATAACCTTCTTCAGTTTTTCAAGCTCAGCCCTCCACCAAGGGGTTCCCCTGGTCCATTTAACAGTACGAAGTGGACAAGCTTCTTCGTAGGATGCTAATATGAATAAGTTTGTTGTATCCACTGTGAGAATTCGATTGCATTGCTAGAAAATCCCCCATCACGGTATTACACTTAAAAATGGCAGCGACTACAGCACGTCTTACCTGTGAGGCGATCGAGAGCAAAAAGATGGCCGGTCGAGGTTCGGCTCGTCGTTGCTAACGCTGGTGCGCGAGCGGAAGCAGTGCTCCCAATTGTTGACTTTGAACCGAGGATAAGTACGAGGTTATGTCAATCCTACACTAGCGTTAGCGTGTGCTACACATCCACGACGTCATCAAAGTCGCCTAGTTGACTAATTGTTGGAAAATATCCATAAAATTTAATCGACAAGTTTTCCAAAAAGAAGTCCCAGTTTATAGATTTAGGATTACGATATGTTACAACATTGAAGGTGACAGCAAAATGATCGAAAAATCTATCAGAGCAAAGCGTTATGTCTAACACCTTCTCCCTCTCAGACCTCGCAAAAGTTGGTCGGTTTCCCACATTCAGAATATAGAGATTTGAACTACTTATGTACTCCATCAGTTCAGAGCCTCTCAGATTGATGTCTGAGTTGCTCTAAATGATGTGATGAGCATTCGCATCACTGCCGATAATGAGCGGAAGCCCATTTCCCCCCCCCCCCCCCAATATATATATATATATATATATATATATATATATATATATATATATATATATATATATATATATATATATATATATATATATATATATATATATATATATATATATATATATATATATATATATATATATATATATATATATATATATATATATATATATATATATATATATATATATATATATATATATATATATATATATATATATATATATATATATATATATATATATATATAAATATATATATATATATATATATATATATATATATATATATATATATATATATATATATATATATATATATATATATATATATATATATATATATATATATATATATATATATATACATATATTTTGTCTTTGTTTCCGACAGTCAGTGTAACTGTGACAATACAGATATCGCGAGTTGTGAGCTCCGATATGAGACACGCGTCAATAGCCTTATTTGCAAGAATTCAAGCACGAGGCATTTCACGTGGGTTAGTAATGCCTGTCTTGTTGTAAGCAATGAAGGCAGTGCACAGTGGTCCGAATCCAGAATTTAGGATGACAAAAACATTTGTGACTAAACTACTGGTTCTAGAAATTTCATGTCTTCGGAACAAATAATCTGTGTCAATTGGGGCATCTTTTGAGATAGGTGCTATTAGGGTGGTCCTTATTGTTTGTACGATCTGAAAATTACTTTCGAAATAAGAAGAGATAGAACAATGAAGTGTTCCGCAAAATTGTAGTACAACCTTTTTCAAGCAACTTTGCTGAGGACGTCATATTTGTAACTTTAATGGTTTTAATTTTACAGCTATTAAAATGTTGTGTGATAGGGTTTCCCAACCAAAATCAGTTTTTTCGTTATAACTTTTTAAATAATTTTTTTCCGTCAATAGCGTCTTCACAAAACTTTTTGAGCTTATTGAGACGAATATTATTTACATAGACATATTTGAGATAGCTTATTTAGTTCAAAAGTTATGAGCATTTTTAGCAAAAAAACACAACCTTTTCAAATGTTGATATCTTAAAATGGAGCAAGTGAAATTAATTTCTTCTTTTTGCATTCGAAAGATCACAATTGATAGTATGTTTTATGAAAAAATCTCAGAAATCATTTTTGTTTAACTCATTTTATTTTATTTTAGTTTGAATATTGAGAATATTACTACTATTTGTAGCATTAAAAGTTAAACGGTCAGTAAAACCTAGCAACTATTTTTAAAATAAGATCAGATAGATAAACAACATCTCAAATAAAACCTCTCGAATTTGGCGAAGGGCCCGCTGAGTTGTTTCCGATGTATTTCGTTCCGCCTGAGCCGCGAAAAACCCAGAGGCGACGCGTCGGTACGTTCAACCTGTTCATTGAACAGGTAAACAAACACTGACTCGAAATCCATTTCAGTCAAAATTAATAGCAGCAGCACTCAAATTAATTTAAATGAAAGTAATAATCTACCAAGTTTCAAGTTCGACAATTTGATCCAAACGACAAAACCAACCTAGCATACCAAGCAAGTACATTTCAAAAATTGTCTTTCTGCCCATGACCGGTTCAATCTCAGCCATGCACGCATCTCGTACTCTTCCCGCATGCTCTGGATAGAGCAGCTGCATGAGCGACGGCTGGAACAGTCCTTGGCAATTAGCTAGGGAGGTGAGCTTTGCTCTTTTGTTGGAACCTCCCTAGCGACGGTGGTGACGAATCACCGGATTCTTTGCTCCCCGCAAAGAATCCCGGAAGACACCGCAGTGTTCTTCCCAGGGGGAGCCGTTGTCCACCCTGCTTCGCCCTCTTTGGCTATTAGCTGGGAAGGAGAGCAAGGCTCGTTCGGCTTATCCTTACCGGCGAGGGCGGATTAGTGCGTCTGGATCCTTTGCGGTTAGCCGGGGAAGCGAAAACTCCTTGTTGATTAGCTTCCCCCGACGGCGATCCAGCACCAGAAACACTATGAGTGCCCAAACCACGGGCCGGCACTTTCCGACGGATATCCTTCCGTCACACACGCGCACTTCACTCAATTGTCGTGGCGGTCAACTGTCCCAAAACAGCGTATCGGGGACGTCTTTTCTAAACCGTGGTCTGTCACTATCTGTTTTTTTCCACGATAGCCGCCTTCCGCACTAAACCATAACAAACTCCAAAAAACGCACCGCCGCATAGCTGTCATCGCTGTAGCACAGCATAGTCAGACCACTTTTGCAGCGAAAGGAGAGCGGTAACCTAACTAAACCCTATGCTATTTATTTACAAATACACAACAAAAATTACTACACCTATCTAGACTAATGACAACGTTCATGGACTATTATTTAAACGAAATTTCGAAAAATCATGAACGAGCATAATGAACAGCGGTGAGTTATGTTGCAATAACAATACACTCTACGGAGAGAGTACACACAAATAGGTATATTTCCACCCAGTGCTAAATTGCTACCCTGACGGGTTACAATCTCGCCCACACCGGGTGGAAAAAAATTGGCAACAATTTTTTTCTAAACCTAACACCTAACACCGATAATAATGAACGAAATGAATAAATAAATAAATATACAAAAAACTAACTACACCTAATTATTTCTTCCGCAATTTATCAATAATTCACGTAAAAAAACTAATCGACCGGCGGTCCTCATCGGCGAAATGTTTGACTGTGTTGGGTCTGATAATACTGACAGCATACGCGAAGCGAAAGGTTGTCAGCCATTGTCATTATTCGGGTATGGGTTGAACCCTAAATCCAATCCGAAAACAAGATTGGTAACAACTCGATATTCCGAAAATTCTGCAAGTGACATTGACAATTTTCAATGTTCTAACTTGCAGGGGAACGGTTGTCGGCATTATTTTGTTTGGTTTTATCGTCGACTGTCCAGAAATGTCTTACGTGTCCTTACGATACCAGTACTACACACTTGTGTTGGGGATTCAATCCAAATACATTCATACAATCCCATTCATTCATCCTCAATCACTGGCCTGCTCGATCATTCACATTCCGCTAAGCACTTCGAATTAACCCCAAAACAATTTTATCTTATCATTCACACATGCATTCATTCACTCTGTTCGATTCCACACTCATACATTCACTCATACAATACCGCTTAACACGTTATCATTTCTCCCACTCGCAGACATTCCGGACAAAATGTTTGTATATTCGTCTCTTTTCGCCTCAAAACACATCGTACATGGCAAAAGAAACGTTTGAGAGAGACCAAAGAATGTCTTTTGCATAATTTAAATAGATCAAAATGATTCCCGCTGGAATCAAGCGAACCACCCCAGGTTTAACCACAAACCCAAAATTATGCGAAATAAAATTTTATTAGTCGATTCGAGATCGAAGATGCGTGGCGCTTTTTAACCCACATCTCCCCCTAACACCCATACCATCCTGATCCGAATCGGGCTACACCTGAATGTTGCAGAGCATTGATGCGAACATCGGGGAAAATGTCAAAAATGATGATGATATCTCGACAAACATATGATTACGGCCTAAAAGCCAACTGTCAAAATCCACTTTGAATGGAAATTCCGGACAAACCGTTACGCACCAATCACAGATGTTTATAGTAACCGAAAGAGAAAAGTTTTCTCTTTCATAAAGTGTTGTGAACTGTGTTTGGCTAGTAACGGTTTGTCCGGAATTTCCATTCAAAGTGGATTTTGACAGTTGGCTTTTAGGCCGTAATCATATGTTTGTCGAGATATCACCCATCTGAATGGATGAATGAATCATCATCAAAACAAAACAATACGGATCGCGGAATCGCCGCCCGTATCGTATTTCGCGATTTTTATCCTGTTTACGGTCAATTCGCGCGTTTTCTCGCGATAGTTTCGGTTGGGAATCAGCCGCGTGAGTTTTTTTGTGTCCCTATCGAGGTAGGGACAGGTGAATACGTTTTTGGTGTCCCTAACAAGGGGATTTTTATACTTTGATGCACCCGTAGGTGCGAGTGTTCCCCTCAGAAAAGGAATTTCAAACTTTTTTTTTGTGGCCGCAACACGGCAGTGAGAGTATGTAAGCATCCGACGCTCGGAAGATACTACAGTTAGTGCAATTTGTGCCTTCCTAGCACATTTTCTGGATGAAGTAAGTGAATTACCTAACCGTAAACATCCCGAGTGCTGGTGCAAATAAAAGTTTGTTTATTTTATGCAGCCGAACACGGCCGAAAGTACATTCTGATGCGTCCGATGGCCCGAGAACGGCACGGTATAAGATTGATGTTTTGGTTTTAGTGGAGAATTGTACAGAATTGTACCCCACAGTTGCCGTGCCAGCTACCGGAGCATATAATTTATACGATAACTTGATTACGCCGCTGCGCTAGCGGCGCGCCGAAAAAGGTATGGAAAGTGAGTTTCAAAAAACCTTTTCTGCGGCAGTTTCGGTCTTCCAGAATAAAGTAGAGAAGACGGAGAAACTTATTTTGGTTTTATTCGGACCATGAATTTTAATATCTTCTATAGTTAAGTTATGTTTTTCTGAAAAAGCGTGTTCCGCTACCTTGGATTTGAAGTGGAATGGTAAATCTTTAGCAGATTCTCTAGAAGCTTTTGCTATTTCCGCAATATGCTCTTTGAATCGAATTTCTAATGTTCTCCTGGTTTGTCCAATATAAACTTTATCACAATGTGAACATGATATTTTGTATATCCCCGATTTGCTCAGTGTTTCTATCGGATCCTTTGTGGATCCAAGTATTGATTTTAGCTGGTAATTTTTACTACTGAAAACTAGATCTACACCAAACTTTTTTAATTTTTTTCCTAAGTGGATAAGCTGTATTCTGATTGAAATCTACTGCTATCCTTTTCAAATTTTCAGTTGCTGGAGTTAAGGTTGTGAGGTTTTGCTTATGAAGTATACTAGATTTTTTATTAATTATTGATTGGATGGTTTGCTCTGGATACCCGTTGAAGTTTATATTGGACAAACCAGGAGAACATTAGAAATTCGATTCAAAGAGCATATTGCGGAAATAGCAAAAGCTTCTAGAGAATCTGCTAAAGATTTACCATTCCACTTCAAATCCAAGGTAGCGGAACACGCTTTTTCAGAAAAAAATAACTTAACTATAGAAGATATTAAAATTCAGCGTCAAGTCTCTAATCCTTGGAAATTAGACGTAGCTGAAAGCCTGGAAATTTTCAAACATTCGTCTCCTTTCTTATTAAATCGAGACCAAGGTAACGGATATTCATGGCTCTTCGAAATTTTACCTACATGCAAAAAACGGTCAGCTTCATGCACCTAGGTACCCACCGACCACAGCCTACCCGCTTCCCTAGATAAAACGACTTTACAATCCCGTAATTTCCTATAGACTGATACAAACACTGAAGAAGATTACAAGTAGTAATCGAAATACCGGTATCTGTTAAATAGTGAAGTGCAAGTGCATCTAACTATAAAAACATAGTGGAATTAAATGGAAGAAAATCTTTGAAACATTACGTACATTCCACTAAGACCTCCGTTCGCGTATATATTGTGATAATTTTTGCCGGTAAGTATTGTGGTCCAAGTTTAGCATTGTAAGACTCGAGTGCATTCGACAACTTCATGTTTAGACGGTAAACCATTTGTCCCTTTTCAAAAGGATTGGCGAATTTTCGGTGACGCAAGTTGTATTGATGTCGAATGCCCTCGCTTGCCTTTGCCAAATTTTTGACCACATTCTCCCGGGTTTTGTCTATCTGTTGGTGTCTTGTTTCTAGGTCACTCTCACCGGAAATCCTGCTGAAGTCATCGGCAGATACCATTTCACACCCGTGTATAATGAAATGAGGACTAAACCCAGTGGAGGAATGAACGGTAGTATTTAGGATGCGTTCCACATCCTAAACCCAGTGGAGGAATGAACGGTAGTATTTAGGATGCGTTCCACATCGGTGATGTGGACATCCCAGTTCCGCTGCTCGGTCCGAGCATATGCCCGGATTGCGGTGTTTATCGAGCGATTTGTTCGCTCCACTGGGTTAGCCTGGGAATGATAGCGGGAGTTCAGCCAATATTTGACGTTGGTTTCTTTTATGAATTGACTGAACTCCTTCGAGGTGAAGAGGCATTGTCGCTTAGCAGAATTTCCGGGCTGTCATGGCGATTAAACCACTGTTCGCGCAGTATCGTACGGAGTGATGTACTAGCGATTTTGCGAACAGGGGTTAACATGACGTACTTGCTGAAGACGTCGAGGACGACAAGCAAGTGTTGATTGCCACGTTTGCTTTTTGGAAGAGGACCAATGTAGTCCACAGAAACCATTCACCATGGTGCATTAGTCGCACGCGACTGACCCATTTCGGGCTGGACTGTGACGAAAGGAGCTTTGATTTCCTTGCACGTCCCACATTCTCGAATGAATTTTCGTACTTCCGATCCCATACGAGGCCAGTAATATCGCAACTGCACTTCGTGGATCGTTTTATCGTATCCCACGTGAAGCAAATTTTCGTGGGTACGTAGGATTAAATCTTGACGGAACTCGAGTGCTGGGACGAGTTTCCAACTGAACCGCGAGTCGCACGGAACAACTTTCGAGTTGACATACTTGAAAAGTTGATCATTTTCTACTTTGAAGTCGGCATAGTCGTCAGAATTTTGGATAACTTTTGACTTCATGGAACAGTACCAGTCTGAGGTGGACAAAGCTGAAACGGCTGCTACGGCCCGGGATAACGCATCTGGAACGACATTGTCCTTGCCTTTCCGGTGCTCAATAGACATGTCGAAGTGTTGCAATTCTAAACTCCAACGACTCAAACGTTAACTGGTTTTCCATTTAGTCTTCAGTATCCATGTAGTCGCTAACGAATCAGTGATCAGTCGAAAATGATAAGTAACCTTGAAAGTGTTCAAGCGCCATTATCACCGCCAGACCTTCCTTCTCAGTTACATGATAGTTCCTTTGGGGAGTGGTCAGTTTGTGCGAAAAGTAAGCAACTACTTTCTCACCCTCGGGATACTCCTGCACCAGAACAGCAGCGACCGCTACGTCACTAGCGTCTGTCTGAAGAATGAATTCTTTGGAGAAGTCTGGTGGGACTAAAACTGGAGGAGTGACTAGAAGTTCCTTAATTTTAAGGAACGCGTGTTCTGCCTCGGAGTTTCAAACTAAGCTCTTGCTTTTCGTTTTGAGCAGATCGGTCAATGGAGCAGTGACCTTACTGAACAGATCGATGAAGCGGCGGTAATAACCACACATACCTAGGAAACGACGAAGTTTCGTCACGGTAACCGGTCTCTCGTAGTCGAGAATGGGCTGAATTTTGTCAGGTTTGACCTTGATTCAACAATAACCAAGAAACTTCAGTTCGGGGACTCCAAAACGGGATTTTTCCAAATTGATGGTTAGGTTGGCTCTTGCTAGACATTCGGCGACCGCTTTGAGCAACTGTATGTGATGCTCGAACGTTTTGCTTACCACGATGATGTCATCTAGGTAGACGAAAACGTAAGGTTCCCATTTACCTCGTCCTAGAACCTGGTCCATCAATCGCGCCAGAGTAGTGGGGCTGTTGACGAGACCAAATGGTAGACGGGTAAATTGGAACATACCCCTGCCGGGAACACTGAAAGCGGTATATTTGCGACTGTCCTGGACCAGGGGTACCTGGAGAAAGGCCTCCTTCAAGTCTATGGTCGACAGGTACTTCGCCTTGGGTAAGCCGCCCAATATTCGCCCAGGGTGGGGCAGAGGGTATGCATCCCGTACAGTACGCTCATTTAGAGGCCTAGCGTCTAGACAAAGGCGGATTGAGTCGTCTGGTTTCGTGACCGCCACAATATTAAACGACCAATCCGAATCAGACTCCTCGATAATTCCCATAGACCGCCATCGGTCAACTTCTTCCCAGACCTTAGACAGTTTCTTTGGGCTCATGTGATAAGGATATCGGAAAACGGGTGCCGCACCTTGGAATTCATCTTTGATGACAATCCTGTGCTCTGTGTATGAGGTTGGGCTTAACTTTCCGGGCTCTACTGCCTGGAAACACTTCTTTACTTCTTCTACGTGCGCTAACTGTTCTGAAGTGAGTATCGATTCACGCGGTACTTCATCTTCTTCATCATCTTCTGATTCCCGACCTGAGTTCAACAGAGCACAGTTTTGTATCTCAGAAGAAATACCAAAGGCGCGCCAAAAGTCCATACCTAGAATGGAGTTGACGGTCAGATGCTCTACTACAAGAGTGCATAGGACCTTTGTCAAATTTTGAAAAGTATACGGGAGATACGCTTGTCCAATGATTGGTAAGGATTGACCATTTGCAGAACGTAGTTCGAATGGTCGTTCCAAACTTTTCAGGGGACTTTTCGAAAACTTTCGGTATAGCTTTTTAGGCATAATCGTGGCGTTACTACCACTGTCGAGCAAGGCTTTGAAGGATTTGCCGTACACTGCGACAATTGCAAATGGATGGTTATCGAACGGGTCGTCAAGGACGATGGTTTCGATAGACAACGAATTATCATACTCCTCATCACGAGCCGGTCGAAAACTGTCGTAAATCTGGGGATGGATTATCAGTTGTTGTTTGGAGCGCTGTTTTACTGCCAACTGCGACTTCAGTTGGTTCTGATCCCGTTTTTTAGGCAGTAAGGGCAACGAGAAACATCAAAACCTTTAAACCCACACACGATACAGAAGACCCGTTTTGGTTTCCGGCATTCCTCGTATTCGTGTCCTTTGTCTCCACAATTGTAGCAGACGCCGAGCACGGGAGGACGATGCTTTTCCACCAAATACTCTAGACATATAATAGGTTTCTGCGGTGGTTCGATCTGTTTTTGATTGTTTCCCTCGAGATTCTTGGCATCCTGATTCCCTTGCTGTTTCTTTTTCTGGTTGTCAGGAGGCTTGCTTGAATCAAGACCTGCCGGTTTGGCATTCTTGTTCCAAAACGTTTTAGATCTTGCGTTGCCGTTATTCTGTCCACCTCCCTTTTGGTTTTGATTATTTTGTTTTTGTTTGTTTTGTGGTGGATTATCAGAATAAGCAGCAACTTCCCGAAAAGAACCGAAAACTTTTTGATAAATCGGCGTCTTGGAGGCGTCGATCGATTTACCAAGACTCATTAATTCTGAAAGCGTGTTCACTGGCCTGAGAATCAGCATTTGTTTATAGTCGGGTTTCAGGTTCCACTTGAGCACGTCGAGTTTTCCACTCGGTGCCATTGGAACCGTCATAGCACGAAATATTTTTTTCCATTTCCAGGAAATATTCCTGGAAAGATTCGTTGCGCATCTGCCGGCGCTGGAGAGCCTTCATTTTGAGCGTAGCATCGAGTTCAGGATGTACAAAATTTACCTTGAGCTCGCAAACAAGATGGTTCCAGTTAAACAACCGGTTTTGCGCACGCATAGCCTGATACCAGGTCAAAGCATTGCCAGTGAACAAATGCATCGCAGAATTGAAAAGTTCGTCTTCACACATTTGCTCACACGCTGCGTAACTCGCTACGGAGTCCAAAAATTCATTTAGTCCCGTCCCTTCATCAGTTCCAGCATACTTCCGAATTTTCCAATCAGCGACGCGTTGCGGGTTACGCGAGTAATTCCTTGGAGTTGCCATCGATCCGTTTACCGCGTTGATAGATATTGAAAAGTTCGGATAGGATGGTCCCGTCCGCTGTTCGGTCCATTCAGGAACGTGAGGCTGGTTCTGAGTTTGGTCCGGGGCTGTGAATCCGGTATTCTGTTTCGGTTTCTCGATTGGAAGTGATGGACATATATTTTGTTGACCCGAGAATCCTCACTTCAACACAAATTGATCGGGACTGGGCGCCAGTGTTGGGCGAGGAATCTCTGGTTCAACTTCTTGAACCGTCTTTCTTAAAACTGATGAAATTGTTGTCAGTGAAGCAATCCCTCACATTAGCGTTTCAGTAGTTTTTGAAAAAGCATCAGACCCCTGAGACGCTAGTGCTCTATTATCGTCGGATTGCTGTCGCAATTGTCGAATCTCGTCCCTCATCTCGCACAAGACACGCAACAGGTCGTCTTCTACGAGCTGTTTAGAAAGAGATCCTTGGTTATCGGAAGGATTGGATCCCTGTGGAATTGCAGGTACGTCTGTACTCAGCAAATCTCCCAAAATTTCTCCATCCTCCCCTTCTTGGTTGTCGGGAGGAAGGGCTGCCTGCTCGTCATTAAAATGACTGGCATAAACTGCTAGAACTTCCTCCAGCAACCCCGAAATTTCCTGGTTGACCTCCCCTGCCGCATAATTTCAGATAACTTGGAGCCTAGACCCCAAATGAAGCCACCGTGTTCGGTTAATCTCCTTGTTTGGGCACCTGTACTGGAGATCTTCCTTGATTGTTAGTAATTTACCAAGGCAGATCTCCTTTTCTTCACCCACGTCACCCCGAAAATTACGGACTAATTCCCTCCGAGACGACCGCTCATGCGACAAAATTCCCCAAAGACGCCGCTGCCGCTGGACACCCGAAAGATCCGAATCAGGGGAGATAAAAATACTTCGAGATAGCAACTCAAAATTCAGTAATCTAAATGATCGACGCGCATGAACACACACGTTTGGTTGAATTTCTCCAACGCCATCATAACTTGCGCTATATTGGATGAAACCACCAAGACACAAAGCATGTAAGTATTGGTACGGTAAAATTTCTGATTTTTCACCCACTAACGATTCCCTTAAAATTTTAGGAAATCAAGCTGCTCCAAAAATGTCTCAAATCGGATTGAGAATTCAAGGCGATTGGCCACCGCAACCGAATAACAACATCAACCTTCAAACTACTCGTCCGGCAGACCAAATACAAACAACGCAATCCACAAATTCGGACAAAAAAGGAAAATACAAAAAATCAAGAAATATACCAAAAAATTTAAATAAATAATAAATATACGACAGTGGAACAATATTGCGGAAGAAATCTCACCACTGTTCTACGAAAATCTTCGATTTAGTAGAAGCACCCCACAGAAGAAAAAAATATTTTCCAAAATAGGAAAATATTTTTTTCAGTGTGTTTTGCGCTGTGCGCCAAATGTAAGTAGGGGTTTGCCCACTACTCGGGTTCTTGTTTGCCCAGCGTACCCTTCTTTTCAGGGCGTCCTAGGTGCCTCCACAGAATTTCGGATTTTCGCAATAACAAAGAAAGTTAACTCTCGAGGACCAACCTAGCCTTCTCCGGTAGCTCAAATGGTGTTGCTAGGCTCACGACATCGATTAGGGTTGAGAATATCCAAACGGGCAGAATGGCATATGTTATATCGTTCGAACCACGATAGTTGCCATCATATATAAACTGGGTACCATTCATTGCCTGGGGCAATTAGGTTACGCCAAAATACTCTTCCGATTGATAACAGGACGTGACATATTGTCATTGGATCCATATTATTTTTAAGGCCCCATTACACAACACACATTAACCACACATATATATTTTAGGATTTTAAAACGCAGTAAACTTTAATTTTGACTTAAACTAACAAAAAAAAACAGGTTAAAATAATACGATGCACATGCAAGCATCTTGATCCTTTGAGATGTGGACCGGACTGACTAGTCGCTTTAGCCTCTCGGGGTAGTAAACCGACAAAAACTCTTGCTATCAGCGTGGTACCAATCGGAAAGAGAGCAATGATCGATACACTCTTATCACTGACCGACGCCAAACGATCGTGTTTCCCGCCAAATGGGATCGTTGATACCAACACAAGGGGGTTGGTTGCTCGACGTGTGAGTGCGGCTCTAGGGATGTAGTCCTACTCCCAAACAGTTAACAAACAAATAAACTAAAGTTGCCAACTTTTATTTGCTGCGTCCACTCTCTCTTCACTGCTCTACCCGCTGATAATTAATCGGCTGCTGCTGGCGACGTGCGTGGAAATTATCGTGGTCGGGTCGGGTTCGGGTTTTGAACAAAACAACCCATCCATTTCATGACACTGTTTGCGTCTATACACAAAACGCAGTCTTTTTTGTAATAGTGAATTATATTTCGTAATACGAATGGATGACACATATAACCGTACCAAATGTTAGCACCTCTGAATCGCTAGAATTCGTCGTATTTTGTGGTGCTCAAATATTGTATTTTTTCATTCTTGCATATAATTCCGTCTCTTCAGATTCGCAAACTGCCTGAATTATTTAATTTTTTAAACGAACATTCATGAAAGATCATTCAACAATACGTGTTTCACATCTAAAATCTCTTTGCGTATTATTTTTCATGGTAATTAGTAATAAACCGAGTCAACAGGAATTTATTGGAAAATATCGGTTCAATAATGGATTCTATAATGGAATATAAATTTCGACAGGTACTTTAAAACCGATACTTAGGCCGCGGCGACTAACACTAACGCTAACGGTTTTGTGGGGCACATTTGTACCCCAAACAAACTTTTAGCAAGCACTGTTAAATTGGTCAAATGAAACAAATAGGTTGCACCTGCCTTCACGGAAGTTTGATAATCAAATTGGTTTATGATAAAGTTTTCTTGCAATTAAAATAAACTGTAGGGGAGACTGAGGAGACTTGATCCCCGGGGAGACTTGATCCCATCATTGTAACTCAAAGGCGGATCAGAATACATTGATCGAATATACTATAAAGTTGCGTAGTTTTATCTACACATAAATTTCATTAACACAGAAAAAAGAAATTGGACTTTTGTGTAACCGAATTTTTACCGATTTAAAAAAAAAATCGCAGAAGAACCGAAGAAGATTTATTTTATAAATTTTCAAACTTTTATAAAATTGATAAAATCACCCACTACATACTCTACTTTTGCATACAGAATTACAGGAGAATGTCAATTATATGAATACGTTATGATTGAGCTGATTCTTTTTTTCAACTATATTTTACTAAAGTTTGCTGAAATAGATGCTATGGGTTCACTTGATCCCTTCAAATTCGTGAAGATTTGATCCCCTTCGCCATACTTCATACACACCACTGAAAATAACCAAATTCACACCAGAACAATTGAAGTCATTGTTGTCATAAAAAATGTCCAAAAAGAACGCTTCATCGTAAAGAAACATAACTGTAATTGTTTACTACAGTATACGTAGCAACCATTCATTCCACATTTGACAGCTTTCAAATAATTGCACGGAGATTTAGGGAATTCGTAATGGGGTAATGTACCCGTTTTTGCCCTATTAAGAAGGGTACCACATTATTACAATAATAATTTTATTATTTCAGCTTCTTTGATTTGTTATTAAGGTCCATTTTTTTATTTCGATTATAGAGGTTTTAACGTTAAGGTCATTCGCCTCTTATTAAGAGCCAATATAATAACAAAATTGTCTTGAGAATGGTGAAAATCTTCTGTTTGAGCGCAGCAAAATCTCTAATCGAGTACCCCCATTATCGCAATACCATTTGAGTAAATGCGTTGAGCAAAGATGGCAGACGCTGCTCTAACCCAAGGCATCAGATGGGTAGGATGATAAAAGAAACAGGGCAAAAATAGGCTTATTACCCTACCTGCTCTTTTAAACACGTTTTCATAAAGGAATCAAGTGTCCCCAAATTAGCAATCGAGTCTCCACTAACCTAAGAATTTTCCATTTTTTTGTTGTTTTCCAGAAATGCTCATAGCTCATGTCCAGTATAATATTTCTACGTAATTTTTTATTATTCTTATTAGTCATCCCTAGAAGCAATACAAAACTACAAAAAATTATATAGTTTTTTATCATTCCACGGAGTTGGACTGAAAAATAAAAAAGAGGATCAAGTCTTCTCAGTCTCCCCTACCGGAAAAATAAGGATTTGGACTCATAAATTTGGTGGTACTTTGGTGTCATTATGGCGGCTCCAATTTAAAAAGGGCTTATTATTTTTTTAAAAGCGGATAGTTTAGGCCAAATTTATTTTCTAGAGACTGTCTTTGTTCCATCAGACCTGAACCTAGCTTCACTTCTGCCAGGTTTCGTTGGTCATGACACTCATATAGTGATGAGATAATAGCACCATTATCAAATCAGTGGTACATATATGATACAAGCACTTTCTGTCAGATTGTTTCCGGGCTGAGCTGTTGCATGATCCGGATTCCTTCATGAAAATACATGAATTTTCACGAACTTAACGAAATGATCGCAAAAATTTTGTGTATTCTGTTGAAGCCATTAACGGATTTTTAAAAGTTTGGAGTCGTTCCGAGAGCTCCATTGGAGATGTCGAAGCATCTCTATTGGCGCGCATACCGTATAATCTGAAGCATAAAATAACTTAGATACCCAATCATAGATCGTCTTAACGCTAATGATGACGTCATGTAAACTGTCGAATACAAATTGCCAATTGCCATAGCTTAATTTAATACATGTAATAAATTATACAAAACTGCCTTGCAGGAATGGTTTCTGATGAAAAATCAGAAATTTTGGTTAATTACGACGGGCAAGGTTGTTGGAAACTGCGACCATTAAGCTTTCTGTTTCCCCATGAGTTGGCCGCCGATTTAACTTAATTTCCGGTTAAGATAACAACGGTTTATCAAGTTTCTCAGCACGTTACAAATTTGACGTTCAATAATAGTAAATATAAATGCGGATTCTACTCGGCAGTGATTTGTTTTTCCATATGCAGATATAACTCAATGCGTATGGTGCTACTTCAGATTCGAGTGATTCTACTATTCTTAGATGAGTCAAGAGTCTAGCTCGGGTGCCTTGAATTAACAATCTTCGAGATCTTTAGTTGATTCTCCGTATTAGCAAGTTAGATTCGGATCGGGCTTCTCAAATTTTAAATTTTCGGGTTCGGGTCGGGTTCGGGTTTTCAAATTTTAATATTCTCGGGTCGGGTCGGGTTCGGGTTTTACAAAATGTTCATTCTCGGGTACGGGTCGGGTTCGGGTTTTTAAGTTTTAAAATGTTCGGGCTCGGGTCGGGTTCGGGTTTTTAAATTTTCATGCGCTCAGGTTCGGGACGGGTTCGAAAAAATTGAAACCCGACCATCTCTAGTGCTTAGGCAGAGTTACTTCGAACATTCCTAATCCTTTCATAACTAATTTTTTAAAACTTTTCCTGCTTAGTAATTTCTAGCTAATTTAATGTCGATAAAATGAAAAGAAGATAGAAGTAGAATAAGTTGTTATCCAAATAAATAACATCTACAGGACCGCCGAGAGGGGGGTGCGGGGTGTTTCCCCCTGGCCCCGGAGTTCTGAAGGGGGCCCGGATTTTTAACAGAAACTAAAATTTTGACTATTTGTTTTTCGACAACAATTTATTTGAGAATGCAATTTAAAATTCATTATCTTGTGTATGAGATAACTAGAGTAATGAAAATTCTAAACTACTGCATATTTGATATAAACTATGTTTATACCAACCTAATTCTCGCATCGAAACAAGATCAGACTCGAGTGGGCATAGAAATTTGTACATTGAATGCTATGTACGCAGCTCATCTGGGTTCGAATCCCAACCCCACACATAGGAATAGAGATGTTTTATAGGAAAATTCCTAACCTGAATGAAGAAGCGAATAACCTTAAGGTTAAAACGTCTATAATCGAAACAAAAATGTGATATGACTTGTAAGGGAAATAATTAAATAGTTTGATTAGAAGTCATGAGGTTGTCTTAAAATTTTGCTAATATGAAATCGTTTTTTTTTTTATTTATTGAATTTCCAATCTTCGAAAGCGCTGTAGTATCGAAAGTAATTATTGAAAGAAAAAACCCTGCTTAGGGTTGTCACACCGGTTTTTGAAGGCGAATTCCGTGTTTTCGTTCCGGTAAATCCGAATTTCCCGGAATAATCCATTGGATTATTTTGCAATTTTGCGTTGCCCTTTTCTTTATCAGGAATCGTCCAGCCCGCAGTCCTCATAAACATCATCCTCGGGTTGCAGGCCCTAAATGTTAAGGAGGGCCCCTCTCGGCATTGACAAATATTATTTTAAAAGTGTCATTTGGGTTTACTTTACCCCATTGAACCTTCGCTTCAATGGATCAATGTTCCTTACAAAGATTCTCGAAAGAAACTGAAGTGTGATTTCACACCCCGTGTTTGTTTACTGAGGAGCAGAGCAAAGCTCGGGTTATCCTTCATAGCGATAGTGGCTGGTGCTTTTAGATTCTTTGTGAATATCCGAGGAAGCGAAGTACTACACCCAACTAAATCAACAAAACTGTTCACAAATACGAAAAAATAAAACTAAATGTGAACTGCACAGTGCTATACCAAAACATTACACTCTACGGTGAATGTGAAGAAAATAAGATATTTTTCCTCTTGGTGCTACGAGCTACATAAGAAATAAACCAGGGCATATTTATTTGTTTTTAAGCGTTTTATACAATAAAAAGCAATGTAAGCGCTCCAAAATTCTGTCGAGTGATCACTTTAATTCAAAATTCTAATTGATTTCAACGCATACCCATGTGTAGTCTTTCCCCTGCTTAGTAAAATTCTGCTGGTCGAAGTACCACTAGAGGCGGTAACCCTACCTCTATTTGAGAGCTCAATTGGTCAAATGAGTCATCAAAAATTCTTGATATGCCAAAAGAATTCGAAATTCATCCAAAAATTTAAATTTAAATCTGTTACCAAACTAAATCAACTATGCTATATTTCACCCTAAGGAGGAAAATTTGGTAAAAACCAAAATTTCTCACTAGGGTGAGTATACAACATAGTATAAATCAACTAGTTAGCAAGATTAGCTAACTAATGTAGCAAGTTAAATCCGCATACAAAATCTTTTCGTTTTGGAAGAGTGAGCGTGAGGTTTAAAACGTCGCTTCCTGAACGTAACGATTTTATTTTTATTTTTGAACTATTTACTAGAAATCAGTTGCAACATTCTTGTAAAATATTTTAAGGTGTGCTATCACACCAACACAAATAAAAGAATAATTCATTTTTTTATAGGATTATGAATGTTTTCGAAACCAGCATAGCGTAAAATAAAACGACAACCCTTATTTGAAATTTGTTCCATGTTTCTCTTTTTTTATTCCTACGTGAATTTTTTTTTATTTTGTTAAAATTTCATTGATCTATTTTTTTCAAGTTGTGGATTGTATTTGTATTTGTACAATTGTAAAGATTCTGCCTTTTTTATGTATTTCCATACTTTTATTTTATCGATCTTTTTACGTTCCTTACTTTTGTTTTTTTTTTCTATTGCTCTCACTATCACTTACTTTAATTTATAGTTTTTTCTCTGTTATTTCATTTTATTCGCAATTTTTCGAAAAATTCTCCTTTCTTTATTTTATTTTTCTTATCGTTTCATATTTTAATACCCTGCTTTTTTATTTGTTTCTTTTGTCATTCCTTCTAATTTTTAGAATTTGTCTATTTACTACATTTATTCTTATCAAAGCCTTTTTCTATTTCCTTTTTTTTATTTTTTTTTGCATTTCCATAAGCAATTTTACTTATTCAAATTCATTCCAATTTGTCTTATTGTTTAATTTTTTACCTTTCTCCTATTTTCTTCCTTATTTTCTGAATTTTAGCTTTCCGTGTTTCGTTTTATTTTTTCTCATTGTTGATTTAATATAATTTTATTTATTTTTTATACCTTTTTTCTTAAGATTTAATTCGTTATTGTTATTTCTTCATTGTTTCCATTTGAAAGTACTATTTCTGTTGACCATTTTCCTATTTTGAAAGTACTATTTCTGTTGACCATTTTCCTATACGTTTACATTCAACATAACAGTTTTAGCCTTCGCCTTGAAAGGTTGTGTTTGCTGATTGGTTGTAGCAACCAAGGCTGTGCAAGCCGTGAATAGGCTAGAAGTTTGTGTACCGTGTCAGTATTTGATGCTGTGTTGGTGCGGAGACAGGCAGGATTGTTGGCTGCGAGAGCGGTCGTTTGGTGGTGGTACCACGCGATAAGCGAGTGTTGGTGCGAAGGCAACGAAGTCTCAGGTAAGCGGCGCCCCACCTTGGTGGTAGTAGTGGTTGCGCTGCATACAACCGGCGCTTGCGACGGAGTGAGACAGAGCTGCATCTGGTTGGTGAAGCGGCTCACTTCATCATCACTCATTCATCCGTATTAGGGCAGATACGGGATTTTGAGTATTTGTGTACCAAGCCACGCTGTGTGGTAGGGGAATACCTCTGGACCCACAGGTAAGCGGCGGCCCCACCTTGGTGGTGGTAGTGGTTGCGCTGCATACAGTCGGCGCTTGTGACGAAGTGAGACAGAGCTGCATCTTGTTAGTGAAGCGTCTCGCTTCATCATCACTTATTCATCTGTGCTAGTGCAGATACGGGCTTTTGTGTATTTGTGTACCTAGCCACGCTGCGTAGTAAGGAAATACCATTGGACCCACAGGTAAACAGCGGCTCCATCTTGGTAGTGGTGGTTACGTTGTGTTCAACCCGAGCGTGTGACAGAGTGAGACAGCGTGAAACTACAACTCTTCGAAGGACAGGTAGATTTTTAGTATAATTCAGCTAGTGTTAGTATTTAATCAACTTATTGTGTATGGTAGGCGAGATGGAGGATAGTGAGATGGAATCCTCCATTTCACAAGAGCAAAATTCTTCTGATCCCTCTCCCTCAACTCCCTCTAGAATAAAATTATACCCTCAAGGGTCTACTGGACCTTGGCAAGTTTTCTTCTGGCGGAAAGGAAAGCCATTAAACCTTGTCCAAATTGCACGGGATCTGACTTCACGATTTTCTGCTGTAACAGAGATCGTGAAAGTAAATAAAGCCAAACTTCGAGTTAGCATTGATAACATTAGACAAGCTAACGAGATAGTAGCCTGTGAACTCTTCACGCGTGAATATAAAGTTTATATACTTTCGCGCGATATAGAATGCGATGGAGTCATCTCCAAACCCAGCCTCACTGCCGAGGATATACATAAGCATGGTGTTGGTTGTTTCAAGAACACCCTGCTTAATAAAGTAAAAATACTCGATGTTAAGCAATTGTACTCAGTATCAATTGAAGAAGAGAAAAAAGTTTACCGACCATCCTATTCATTTCGTGTAACTTTCGCTGGGTCTGCTTTGCCTAGCCATGTTCTTATTAATAAAATTCGTCTCCCCGCTCGCCTTTTCATCCCTCGTGTGATGAATTGCCTCAATTGTAAACAGCTTGGCCACACAGCCACTTACTGTTCCAATAAGATACGGTGTGGCAAAGGTGGGGTGCCTCAGCAAGAGGATACATGCAATAAAAACTTAGAAAAATGTTTACATTGCGGAGAAAATTCACGCGAGCTCCTTGCATGTCCCATATAGAAATTGCGGGAGGATAAAATTAAACGATCCTTGAAGGAGAGGTCTAAGCGCTCTTATGCAGAAATACTGAAAAATGCTACTCCTGAACCCACGGTCCCAGAAAACAGATACGCTATTCTATTGCCGAAAGAGTCTGACTCTGACGAAGCGTCCGAAGGTACATCATTTGTTTTACCTAGAGGATCCAGGAAAAGAAAACAATCCTCTTTTCCCAAACTGCCAAGCAAGGGCCTTAAAATTTCTCCTCCAACAAATAACTCACTCACTGTAGCGATCATTTGCCAGTCGTTATTTCAATTAACAGTGAATTAGGCCTCACGAAGTCAATCAATGTCCCTTATGACTTGACACGAAATATTGATTGGAAAAAATACCAATCTTTAATTTTCACTTCTCTTGTTTCGACGAAAGAGCTACCACCTACCGAAGAATATGAATTTCTAGCGGGTTTGATTATTGAAGCAGCAGAACAAACCCAAACAAAATGCAATCCTGGAATGACAATGAATAGCCGGCCTCCTAATCCCTGGTGGGACAAAGAATGCTCGGATGCATATGAAGCTAAACAAGTTGCTTACAAAGAAATTATGAAACGGAAAGGGTGTACACGTGCGAACTTTGAAAATTATTCGATTTTGCAAAACAAATTTGACAGTCTTCGTCGTGCCAAAAAGTCTAGTTATTGAAGACGCTTCGTTGATGGCTTGTCAAGAGAAACATCAATGAGTACTCTTTGGAACACAGCCAGAAGAATGAGGAATTGAAACGTAACTAATGAAAGCGAAGATTTTTCAAATCGCTGGATATTTAATTTTGCCAAGAAAGTTTGTCCAGATTCTGCTCCTGCGCAGAAAATCATTCGCGATGCTCCCACAAGTAACGATTCCATAGATTCGCCTTTGACAATGATGGAATTTTCAATTGCCCTCCTCTCATGCAACAATAATGCTCCGGGTCCAGACAGAATTAAATTCAACTTGGTGAAGAATCTGCCTGCCTAGCAAAAAGACGCTTGTTGAATTTATTCAATAAGCTTCTTGAGCAGAACATTGTCCCGCACGACTGGAGACAAGTGAGAGTTATCGCCATTCCAAAACCGGGAAAACCAGCCTCCGACCATAACTCGTATCGACCGATTGCAATGCTATCCTGCATCAGGAAATTGTTGGAAAAAATTATCCTACGATGTCTCGACAATTGGGTTGAGGCGAACGGCTTGCTCTCAGATACCCAGTTTGGTTTTCGGAGAGGAAAGGGAACGAATGATTGTCTGGCGCTACTTTCGTCAGAAATCCAACTAGCTTACGCAAAAAAAAGAACAAATGGTGTCTGTGTTCTTAGACATAAAAGGAGCATTCGACTCTGTTTCCATTGATGTTCTCTAAGAGAAACTACATCAAATACTCACATTATTAAATTGGAACGAATACAGTATCGTTGCTTACGAATCGCCTTAGGTTCCATGCAATCGACACATACGATGAGTCTTGAAGTACTAGCGGGAGTTCTTCCCTTAAAAGATCGATTCTGGGATCTCTCCTCTCGTTTACTTATACGATGTGAGGTTATGAATCCACTGGTAATTGAAAATTTTAAAAGACTTGTCGAGCTTCAATCCCAAACCACATTCATGACAGTGTATTTCAATCGCATGTCACAAGAAAAAACTCCTTCTAGTTATGTTCTGACATGTGTTAATATACTAGATACTCCCGATTCCACTTTATTTTTCGACACGTCCATGCAAGAGGAAATTCGTGGAATCCCGGATCACCTGCGCTCTCTGGTGATCCCTAAAATATTCATAAGTAAATACCAACACATTGACTGCCATAAAATGTTCTTCACTGATGGGTCACGAATCAACGAGGCCGAGGCTTCGGTATTTTCAACAATAACACCTCGATATCTTTCAAGCTTGCAGAACCTGCCTCTGTTTACACAGCCGACCTAGCAGCAGTTCACTATAGTCTGGAAATCATACTTTACTTCCGAGTCATTATTTCATCCTCACAGATAGCCTCAGCACAATTAAGGCACTACGCTCTTTAAAGCTTGATAATCACGCTCCGTTCTTTTTGAAGAAGATACGAGAACACTTAAGGCCCCCGTCGGACAATCCGCCATTTTTCGTGTTTTTTTGCGGTTTTCTATTTTATTTTCAAAGAAAATGACAAAATATGGAAAAAAGAAAAAAAATCACGACCTACATAATTGTTTTTACTACGAATTGGCCGAAATGGAAAATTCAAAATTTTCCAACTCGGAAAACTGTGTGCTTTTTCCGGTTGAAAAAGCACACAGTTTTTGCAATCATGTGTTTAAAATTTTGATTTTTCCAATACAACATAGCTAAACAATTTTTCTAGGACGTGATTTTCTCCGATTTTCTGTATTATCCGTTTTTCATTGAAAAATTTTCATTTTACTAGAAGCAGTTTTTCCTCCCGCACAGACACAACTAAAGTAAAAGTTGTAAAAATTCCACGCGAAGTGATCAAAAAAAGATGCAAACTTGAAATCGACCTTCACGGATTTGAACAAAATTTGGAGGAGTTCTTCATCTAGGGCCAATATATAAAAACCCAAATTTTTGTGTCAATTGAACCACCCTTCGTGTCATGGGAGCACCCCCCGTTTTGGAAAATTGCCAAAACCCTTGATTTTCTTTTGATCATATCTCCGGTTCTATTTACTCTAGAATCAAACCACAAGATGGCTTTTGAAGAAAATTGTTCAAGGAGTCTATAAAAAATATTATTTTTAGCCGACAGTGTTGCCAACTATGCAATTTTTTCAGTTAAATATTAAAAGTTAATTTTTCTCTCAATACGTATATTTTAGTTTCGAAAATTTTAATGCCATCGCGTTCCTCAGACATTTTTACATAAAAAACACTTATCGTCCCAATATAATATGAGCGCATCCTGAGATATACCGTTTTGAAGGGAAAAACTCCGATTTTCTCATATAAAAATCCATTTTTATTGGCCAAAATTGAGAAAATCTTCAAACTGTCATAAAAATCGACCCTGATCTGCTAGAAGCAAACCAAATACGTAGTTTTTCATCATTTCTCGTCAACTTCACGAAAAATTATGTTTGAACTCAGAATACTCAAGTTGGTTTTTTAGTATTGTGCGCTTGCGATTTTATATGGGAAATTGCGGTTTTTTCTCTTTAAAACGGTGTATCTCAGGATGCGCTCATATTATATTGGGACGATAAGTGTTTTTTATGTAAAAATGTCTGAAGAACGCGATGGCATTAAAATTTTCAAAATTAAAATATACGTATTGAGAGAAAAATTAACTTTTAATATTTAACTGAAAAAATTGCATAGTTGGCAACACTGTCGGCAAAAAATAATACTTTTTATAGACTCCTTGAACAATTTTCTTCAAAAGCCATCTGGTGGTTTGATTCTAGAGTAAATTGAACCGGAGATATGATCAAAAGAAAATCAAGGGTTTTGGCAATTTGCCAAAACGGGGGGTGCTCCCATGACCCGAGGGGTGGTTCAATTGTCACAAAAATTTGGGTTTTTATATATTGGCCCTAGATGAACAATTCCTCTAAATTTTGTTCAAATCCGTGGAGGTCGATTACACGTGCCTTGCTCACTTCGCATGGAATGACCCATGTATAGGTGCGCAAAAGTGGAGCAATATTTTTAACCTGCTGTTTCTTCGATATTTCCTACAAAACTACCCAAGTGTTGCATATGTACGGTTTCGTTAGAAACCAAGGAATCTGATGGTACAAAGTAAAAATCGTTTTGGAAAACTTCATAACAGTGTTTTTCAATTTTCCTCGCGATACGCAGTGTACCGTCGCACGCGAAACAGCGTGGAAAGATACGAAAAGAAAAACAAGTGTACTAAAAGTTATCCATGGGTTGATGCTGATGGCGTGCTACGAAAGCTCGAAAAATCAAAAGCTTTTAGCACAACTGTTTTTGAGTAATTCTGAATGTAGAAATAGTTGAAAATTATTTCAAATAAATTTCTTCATTGACACTTGATGATTTTCGATTCTCTTGGGAGATTTATGATATTTTATTATTTTACGAGACTGAAACAAACCGGGATACTATTTTATCTTTATACGCCAAATAATGGAAAAACATTTTCTATTTTGAATTTGCATGTTGACATTTGATGATTTTGGAACTGATGATCGTTTGAAACCAACGGTTTTGTGTTGAATTGATAACACATATTTAAAAACATCTTTGGCTTTATTCCAAACAATAATAATAACTTTGCATTCGCACTGTAAAATAATGTTAGTACCAAGGTATTGTTTTTGATAGTGAATTATTGAAACTCAACGATAAAGTTGTAATGGACTGTTCATGACACACAACTCGTTCTATGTAGTATGAAAATATTTAGATCAAAATACTATTCTACCGTATAACTAATCTTACTAATTTCAAAGATCTTTATTGGTCGGTGTCCATACTTACTGATCGGTGTCCAACTGCACATACTGGCTCATAGTACCAGTGCATTACTTGCGGTATAAATCAGTTTCGTTAACATTTTGTCTATATAATATGATAATAAGATGGTAATAATATATACCCTGATCAGAAGGTAAGAAATAGGAAAATCGCTGGTTCCAATAGCTAGTCCTTTCTGTCGAGTCTCGACCTAGATAGACGCTTTGTGTTAGTAGAAGTAGTTCTTCAGCTCTAAACGTTGGGATTTCGCTTAGATATCCGTTGAAATAACTGTTCAAGTTACGTACCGAGATTTTTTTTTACGATTTTGAATATAATCATATTTCGCATAGTTCAAAAAACCAAACCTCATATTCGTGGATTCAATAATTTTTGGTCTATCAACTATTACTTGAAAGGAATCATTATGTTAAAAACCTGTTTTAATCCACCTAGAGGTGCAATTGTGCCTTTCTCATTTCTCCAAACTATGATTTAATAGCTGGTTCGTACAATATAACATTATGGAAATGTCTTTCATTCTTATTACACTTGGTAAGTATATATAAGAGCACCTTTTTGCATTCATCGCGGTATCGGTTTGAATCGGAGTTTTCCATGTGATCGCACTCCACAACCCGTAACTCCGGAGCCGGATGTCGGATGGAGATGGAATTTAATATCAGTTTCCGGGGACGCAACACCTTTCATTTGAGACTAAGTTGATCAAATCGGTCTAGTCATTTTCGAGAAACCAATATAATCGTTATTCTGAATTTGGATGCTTCCGGATCCGTCGATGGTGACCAGTGTGGCCAAAGAGACTTTGAATAACTGTTGGTGACCTAGATTTACAAATTCAACAGGTGTGTTAACATTTTGGAAAAAAAAAATCACCTTTTTACATTCATCGCAGAATTCGTTAGAATCGGGATTTGCTGCTTGATCGTACGTATCACCCTGTAATTCAGGAACCAGATCTGGGATCCACACAAAATTCAACAGCAACTGATGGACCTTTTCATTTAAAATCAAGTTTGTCAAAATCGGTTCAGAAAATTCCGAGAAACCGATGTGGACAAATCAACAAATTTTGTTTTGTAACCATACTCTTCAACTCGTAATACGGAACAAGATGTCGGTTGAAAATGAAATTCAATAGCAACCTATGGGAATATTATACCTTGCATTTGAATCTTAGTTTGTAAAAATCGGTTCAGCCATCTCCGAGAAACCGATGTGGATATTAGGTTAACAAATCCGCACATACACACACATACACACATACATACATACATACATACATACATACAACTCCGCTAGCGAATGACGGATCTCAATAGTAGCACGTCTGTAATAACATACGTACATGGAACTATTGAGAACCAGAGCTACAGGTCCAAAGCCCTGGTAAAGGAGGATGGTTGTGATGATCCGGGCCGAGATCACCACGTAAAGCAAGGTAGGGCATAACCCCAATTCCAAGGCGTGAAGCGACCCGTGCCGAGGGATGAGTGATCGAGGGGGTGAAAAAGATGCTCGATCGTTAACGGAGCCTGTGGGGTACCTGGGCAACCCCCACAGTAAGCGTCCCTTACCACGCTAATGCGGAGCTCTGGCGTGGCGGACATATATTTCTCGCGCTACTCGTGGGATTTAACATGGAGGTAAATAAAAATAAAAACAAACAGACGGAGGTGCCAAACCCCTTCGCAAGAGGTGGTTTGGCGAGGTCTCCCCCCCGTGGGGAGAGTAGTGGAGCGATGAGTGCTGCACCCGAAAGCACCAGTGACCCCCCAGCAGCGGTAGGCAATACCCCTACCAATGCATCGGAGGGGCCAATAGCTGCGATGCGCAAAGTAGCGAAGCAACTCGATGCTATAATCGACTTCGCTAGCGCAAAGCAGAACATAGCCAAGGAGTTGAAGTTGAGCCTTCTGGAGCTCCGGAAAGCTGTTCGTGTCGCAAGACAGGAACAGCAGGCCTATGTTGAGAGGGTGGAATGTCGGGAGAGGCCCGACAGAGAAACCCAGACAGTGGCCTCCAATAGGGAGGAAAGAGAGAAGGTCGATAGAGGTTCACAGACAGTGGCCCTTACCTTCTACGGAGCAGCCACGTCGATCGGAGCGGCGACCGAGTTCCCCTCGAAGGGAAAGGGAAAGAGCAATCGCAAGACGGCATCGAATGCGAAGCGCCCTAGGAAGTCGCCAGGCGAGGGTGCCAAAACCGACACCACTCGGCGTGCAACCGTCAAGGTCAAACGCCGCCTGGGTGAGGTAAGCGAGGGCGAGAGTGACCTCGCTGTGGAGAGCGATGGTACCAGCAACCCGGCACGACCGGGGCAGAGGGGCTCAAACCCCTGGACGCTGGTTACCAAGAAAAAGCCGGCACCGAAACCGGAGGTACCGCGGCCTGCGAGGAAGGCCAAGGACAGAGGCGAAGCCTTGTGGTTAAAAACCGACAAGGACAAATACGCCGATGTCCTTAAATCGATGAAGGCGGCCGAAAGTCTCTCGGCCCTTGGGCAGGATGTGCGTAGCGTAAGACGCACCAACACGGGAGAGATGCTCCTGGTGCTGAAGCGAGGCGCACAATCAAGTGCAGTATATAAGGCCTTGGCCCAAGAGGTCCTTGGTGAGGGCGCCCAAATCAGGTCGCTAGGTGCGGAAACAACTCTCCAGTGCAAGCACTTGGACGAGTTCACGACCGCAGAAGACGTCGTCGCAGCCGTCAAGGAGCAATGCGGCGTCACAATCGAGCGGGCCTCTGTGCGATTGAGGGACGGACCCTCTGGCACCCAAGTAGCCTACCTCAGGCTACTGAATGCGGATGCCAAAAAGGTAACCGAGAAAGGGAAGCTGAAGATCGGCTGGTCGGTATGCCCTATTAGTATACCCCAGCCGCCTTCAGTGGACAGGTGCTATCGGTGCCTAGAATCCGGCCATAAAGCTTACGAATGCAAAGGCATAGATAGGAGCAAGCTATGTCGTCGCTGCGGCGAGGAGGGACATAAAGAGCGGGGATGCACTAAGGCATATAAGTGCCTTATCTGCACCGCTAAGAAGCAAGCCCATAAACATGCTATGGGCGGACCTTCGTGTCCCTTCGGCGAGTTAAATAAGAAGAAGCCGTGAGAGTCACACAGCTAAATCTTAACCATTGTGCAGCAGCCCAACAGCTGCTGTGGCAGTCGGTCTCGGAGTCGAGGACAGATGTCGCCCTCTTATCAGACCCGTACAGCATCCCTGCCGGCAACGGCAATTGGGTGTCGGACGGGTCTGGAATGGTGGCAATCTGTACAACGGGAAGGTTCCCGGTTCAAGAGGTAATACACCCCTCCGCCGAGGGTGTGGCGATTGCCAAGATCAATGGTGTGTTCTATTGCAGCTGCTACGCCCCACCAAGGTGGCCAATAGAACAGTTCTACCAGATGATCGACAGGCTCTCGTCGGACCTCGTGGGCCGGAAACCGGTAGTAATAGCGGGAGACTTCAACGCTTGGGCAGTGGAGTGGGGCAGCCGCTGTACAAATAGCAGTGGTCAAGCGCTAATGGAAGCGTTTGCGAAACTCGATACTGTGCTAGCTAATGATGGCTCCGCTAGTACATTCCGTAGAAACGGAGTGGAGGCGTGGATTGATTTGACCTTTGCCAGCCCGAGTCTGGCTCCAGGCATGGAATGGAGGGTAGACGAAGGCTACACCCATAGCGATCATTTAGCAATCCGCTTTAAGATCAACTATGGTGTGCAGCATCCGAGGGCGGGAGATCCCTGTCAGGTACGCGGGTGGAAGTCCAATCACTTCGACAGCGAAGCTTTCACTGCGGCCCTGGGACTGGAGGCCAACACCGACAGTCTAAACGGGGATGCGCTGGTAGCTGTTCTATCACGCGCGTGCGACGCCACTATGCCGAGAAAAACACTGCCAAGAAACGGTAGATACCCGGTATACTGGTGGAGTGCCGAGATTGCAGCTCTACGGTCAGCCTGCCTCAGAGCTAGACGTGGGATGCAAAGAGCTCGCACCGAGGATGCAAGAGAGAACCGCCGTGAAGTGTTTCGAGCTGCGAAATTAGCCCTTAACAAGGCTATTAAAAGCAGCAAGAGAGCGTGTTTCGACAACCTGTGTGAGAGTACCAACGCGAATCCGTGGGGTGACGCCTACCGGATTGTGATGGCCAAGACCAAAGGGAACCCCCAGAACGGTCTCCGGACCGGTTGGCAACGATTATCGAAGTACTCTTCCCGTCTCGAGCCACAAGCCCCTGGCCACCTGCACTACGAGACAGTGCGGGCACGGTCGAAATGGTGGCTCCAGTGATGAACGAAGAACTACTCGCAGTGGCTAAATCCCTAGCAATGAACAAAGCTCCAGGGCCGGATGGAGTTCCGAACAACGCTCTCAAGGCAGCGATCATAGCGAACCCGAACATGTTCAGGCTAGCTATGCAGAGATGCCTTGACGAGTGCCGTTTCCCCGATAGATGGAAAAGGCAGAAATTGGTGCTGTTGCCGAAGCCCGGGAAGCCGCCAGGCGACCCATCGGCGTACAGACCAATCTGTCTGATCGACACGACTGGCAAACTGCTTGAGAGGATCATCCTCAACAGGCTCACCCCGTACGCGGAAGGTACGGACGGTCTGTCAAGCAACCAGTTTGGCTTTCGGAAGGGTAAGTCCACAGTCGGCGCTCTCAACTCAGTGATAAATACTGCCGAGATAGCGATCCAACGAAAAAGGCGAGGTATTCGATACTGTGCGTTAGTGACACTTGACGTGAAGAACGCATTTAACAGCGCAAGCTGGGATGCCATCGCGCTCTCGTTACACCGGCTTAGCCTACCGGTGGGTCTGTACCGGATCCTGGAAAGTTACTTCCAAAACCGCGTACTGATATACGAGACCGATGCCGGTCAGAAAAGGGTTCCGATTACCGCCGGAGTCCCGCAGGGCTCGATCCTAGGCCCGGTGTTATGGAACCTCATGTATGACGGGGTTCTGAGACTGAAGTTCCCTCCTGGGGTCAAGATCGTCGGCTTTGCCGACGACGTAACCTTTCAGGTCTACGGGGAGTCAATTCCTGAGGTAGAACTAACCGCAGAACACGCGATTAGCACGGTGGAGGAATGGATGAGCGCGAGAGGCCTGGAGCTCGCTCATCATAAGACGGAGGTAGTTATCGTCAACAACCGCAAGTCGGCACAACATGCAGTTATCCATGTGGGAGAAGTCGCGATCACTTCACAGCGAAGTCTGAAGTCTCTCGGAGTCATTATATACGACAAGCTGACCTTCGGCAGCCATGTCGACTATACGTGCAAGAGAGCGTCGACTGCTGTTGCGGCACTATCGAGAATGATGTCCAACAGCTCAAAGGTGTGCGCCAGTAGACGTAGGTTACTGGCAGGCGTTGCCGTATCTATCCTCAGGTACGGCGGCCCGTCATGGTCAAGAGCACTGAGGGTAACCAGTTACCTACAGAAACTGGAGAGCACCTACCGCGTGATGTGCCTCAGAGTGATATCTGCCTACCGCACGGTATCACACGATGCATCCTGCGTGATAGCGAGCATGATGCCAGTCGGGCTGGTCATTCGGGAAGATGAGGAGTGCTTTAAGCTACGTGGAAATAGGGGAGCCCGCGAGCGCACCAGGGTGACCTCGGTCGCCAGATGGCAGCGTGAGTGGGACAACTCCTCGAAAGGTAGGTGGACCCACCGGCTGATACCTAGCATATCGAGCTGGGTGGGAAGACCCCATGGGGAAGTTCACTTCCACCTGACACAATTCCTGTCAGGCCATGGCTGTTTCCGTCAGTACCTCCACAGGTTCGGGCACGCGGAGGTCCCAGTCTGCCCGGACTGCCCAGGTGTAGATGAAACTGCCGAACACATACTGTTCGTATGTCATCGGTTCGACGTCGAAAGAAGAGCAATGCTTGACGTCTGTGGCTGGGACACAACCCCGGAGCGGATGTGTCAAACGGTGGAGAAGTGGAACGCAGTCTCGGCTGCTACCATCCAGATTGCCAGTAGGCTACAGGTAATCTGGCGAACCGAGCAACAGACGGCGGGCACGGCTAACTAGTGATTGGTTAGTTGGAGCGAAAAAGGCCAAACGCAAAATAAGAGAGTGAATGGTCTGTTCATGCCGAGGTAGGTTGGCGCAGCGAATGGCAACCGCGTAAGGGGTAAACCCAGCCACCCCGAAGCAAGACAGAAGAGTGAGTGTATAGGCGTATAAGTGGACTGCCTCATGCCAAGACGGGAGGGTCGTAGCGTAGTATGTTGGAACTAAGCTATCGATGCCTCATGGCGTGGCAGAGGAGTGAAAGGGTGAGCATCCAAGTCAATCTCACACTGCATGTTAAGGGTGAGCATAAAAGTCAGCCTCACAGGTTGGTAGAGGCTAGCACAAAAGTCAGCCTAGCAAGGAATGAAAAAGGTGAGCACAAAAGTCAGCCTCGCATGGTATGTCAGAAGTGGGGCCTAAGAAAAATGTCCCACATGGGATGCCAGAGGGAGTGACAAAGGTACAATAGAGTGGCACGATTGAGAGTGAATCAGGTGATAGGGTGAGCACCCAAGTCAGCCTCACATGGATGGGTAGGGCGAGCACAAAAGTAAGCCTAGCAAGGAATGAGTAAGGTGAGCACACAAGTCAGCCTCGCATGGAACGTAAAAGGTGAGCACAAAAGTCAGCCTCATGTGGGAGTGTTTGAGAGTGAATCAAAGTGTGATTGAGAGAGCACCCAAGTAAGCCTCATACAGGATGTATGATCGCGTGAGTGAGAGTGAATGAGTACATTTAGTACAGCCATCCCCCCAGAAGTAATACCGAGAGGTAGTTCCTGGGAGGAATGATGGCGGAGCCCAATGGAGTTTAGTCGGTATTAATGGCTGGTCACCATTCGAGTCCGACACGCCCCCAGTGCACCCCGTGTGGTAGATTGGACCCTACCGTTAGCACGTGTACTGGGCTAGGACATAAAGGTCTTCTCCATTGTAAAAAAAAAAAAACATACATACATACATACATACATACATACATACATACATACATACATACATACATACATACATACATACATACATACATACATACATACATACATACATACATACATACATACATACATACATACATACATACATACATACATACATACATACATACATACATACATACATACATACATACATACATACATACATACATACATACATACATACATACATACATACATACATACATACATACATACATACATACATACATACATACATACATACATACATACATACATACATACATACATACATACATACATACATACACACATACATATACACATACATACACACATACATACACACACATACGCACAGATATTTTGCGATCTCGGCGAACTGAGTCGAATGTAACATGAGACTCGGCCCTCCGGGCCTCGGTTAGAAAGTCAGTTTTTGGAGCAATTGCATAACCTTTCTATATGAGAAAGGCAAAAGAATAATATTTAATTAGCTTAATCAGCATAAGTTCAATGTTATCTTCATGATATTATTTTTTGAAATGTTGGTGGAATGGGTTTGAACTTGTAGGGAATGGGGGGTTAGTAGAGTGGGAGTGGAGGATGCGTCAGAAATCCTTCATCTTATTTCGGTATACGGGATAGATGAAGGAAATGCGGGCGTGAGGGTGGTCCAAGAGGAGGGGAGTGATGAAGGAGGGAGGTGTAAGGGCAAGGCAGGGGGGAGGGCGGCGACGCAATACTCAACTGCATATTTTGCCTACCATTTGAGACTTGGTTTGAGAAAATCGGTTCAGTCATCACCGATGAACCGATGTGACTTTAATTGTGGAATATGCCCGGAATTCCGGACTTCCGGAATCGTCGATAGTGGACAATATATTCAAAGAATGTTTGATTGGCAATCAATGATCTAGATCTGCGAAGTAATTTGGTGACCAGTGGCGTAGCCAGTGGGGGGTTTTGGGGGTTTAAACCCCCCCCCCCCCCCAAAACCAAAATTAATTGGATTGAAAAAAAATTGCTGACGAATTTAATTTAATATTCCACAAAATATTTTTGGAAAAATGTTCTCTGATCACTACATTGAGAACTGTGTTTAAAGCGTCATGAGAACTTTTGGAAAAACGTGGAAAGGGGATCTTGTAACTTATCTCTTAGCCAAAATCCCATAGTTGTCAAATTACTTCAATGTAAAATAAAATAACTGTCTGAATTATTATGAGCTCATTTTTGGAAAGATGCTTCAAAATATGGATTAGAGACAATTTTTCGAATGGGAATCTAAATTTGAATAGGTTGATTGCATATAAAACATAACCTTGTTTACCGAAAACTTACATACATTTCAACATTTGCTGAAAATGTATTTTTTTAGATTGTGTAGAGTTTAGACAACAATTCAATATGGTTAACAACAAGAATAACATTTCAGAAACTAGTTGAAAGCTGATGTAATTTTGTCTCTAGTAGGTCAGGATCGGTTTTATGAGCATTGGATTTTTGTTGTATTATCAACTATATGAATAGCCTCTTAGCAGGATGCAATGAATGGCGTACTAAAATTTTGTGTGCTACGTACTAGTACTGCAAGTTGTGAGGTTGACTAATGAAGAAAAGTAAAATTAATGCTCGATAAATTTTTAACGGTCACGATCACATTCATTCGAAACTGCCAAATTTCGATGTTAAGTAACATTGAAGAATTTCAAAACGTAAAACTGTTCATCTGCTGATAGAATAATTTTGATGGTTAATCCTCCTAGAAGTAATTATAGACAAGAATTACTCTTCAACCAAATTTGGGTCGAGACTTAATGTCTCCAGCAACGTTTTCGAAAGTGCTATTTCAAACAACTTTGTCAAAGACCCACATATTCAGAGTATCGAAATATAGTAGTAGAAAACCTTTACAACAAGCTATTTTGAAATTACTGTATTTGATAAAACTCTTCTGCGGTAATTAAATAATAAATTCACATTGCGTTCAAGGTGCCTTTGAAGCTTACAAAAAAATTAAAGGGTTGTGTACAGGACACGACCACGGTGACATTAAAAATGTAGCATTTTTCAAGAGCGTGCAAATGAATTTTATCTATCACACATATCGACTCACGTTCTTGTTCACTCGCCTGTTTTCATATGTTACAATTTGCTATATACCCTCCCCATCAAAACATAATTTTTTGAAGGTCTTTTAACGGTAATCTATTAATTAATCAAGTATCTCACTAGGTGATTGGCATTGTTTGGCTGATCCATCTAGTAAAAATAGGCTGGTCTGTCCAGAAAATATATTCAAAAGAAAAGTTCCATATTGAGAGCTGTGATGAGGAAGCCCACGCCCGCCAACGGAAATATACAGATTCTCCATGAAATATGAAATTTCATTTTCCATTTAAATTTTCAATAATTTACTAATGAATTTAAGTAAGCAATCTAACGTTTAAGTATTTCTTGATCGATTAGTGGTGGAAAAAATGAAATTATTTGATAAATTACATTGTTATGCAACGTTCGCACTACCAGTTAAAACAGGTTTTTATGCTATCTTGGTGACATTTTTCTTGTTGCTAATTATTAAAACGTGTTATAACTCTGTAGTGTAAACATTGTATTATTAAACCAATTCTGCAGCGTTTTATGTTATATAGGTGTTTTATGTGGTAATAGGAGGACATAATTATATCTTCAGTACAGCGGTTTGTTTCATGATTTAAAAGATTTATTTTAAAATTTAAATTAGTATACCCAACCGTTCTATTTGTTGTATACTTTAAAACGCAATTAGAACTGTGTTTTAAATATATAGGGTAGGACAGATATTCTGACTGGATAAACTGGGAAAACAATTTTAAGTCCAGTAACGCTTAAGACATTGCTTGAATTTGAATCGAAAAAGCTTCAAATGCTGCTGGGACGGTAAGTTCTGTTTTAAAATTTTCCGTTGTGTGCAGTACGAAACAAAAGTGTTTGAAATTATAAAACAAAAAGTTCTGCTGGGAATGTGATTGTTTCCGCTGCAATTACACTCAGAGTTTTCACGCAGGGGATACAGGCCGTGTAAATGAAAACCGCGTAAATTTAAAAAAACGCGTTAATGAAAGCCGCGTAAATTTCAAAATCCGCGTAAAAAACCTGAGTGTACTCTCCTATATAAAATACTACGCTGCTGAACAGTGCAATAACTACAGAAGCACGTTGTCAGATGCCTTATTGATAAAAAAACATATAACCGAAATATGAAACATAAAAAACCAATAGGCTCTTTACCCTACGCAGCTACAAAGCGCCGTAAACATGGATTAACAAGTTACAACGCACACGCATGCATAAAAATAAATATATTTTTTTCAAACGCAACGCTCTTAAGCAGCACACACCGTATAGAATTAAATCCAAACCACCCCTCCCACCCACTTTGCAAATCATTCTGTGACACCGCGCTGGTACCCGAAAAATCCGCACACGGCCACCGCTGCCGAAAATGCATAGCGTCTACCGCTTATTGTAGTGCCCAGACGCTGCAGCCATGATCTTACCCGTTCGAAATAAGAACAAAAACTGATTCAAACGGGTACGCGTCACCTTTATTTATAAACTAACCGTATATGGTTTAGTCACTTAGGTGCGAGTGTGTGCAAATGCCAACGTTACCGAAAATCGATAGCGCTTATTGCATCGCCCGGAGACGATGTTGCTCATATGGGATAAGAACAACAACTGATTTAAACGGACATGCGTTGCTTCTATTTATGACTTTTCGTGTTTCATTGAGCAACTAAGCTGCCCTCTCTTGACGGCTGTGTCTGAGAAATCTGCCTCACGAATGGTAATTTTCCCGTTTTTCGTGAACTTTTTAATTTTACCAATTTCCAAAAGTCTACTTTTATTGGGGAGATATTAAATTATTATCAATATTTAAGTTAGGTGTTTCTGAATCGGTTGGTGTATGAATGATTAAAATCCATCTAGTAATATCGGAGTTATAAGCGTGCAAACCTTACATAGTTTCGTTACATGGGAGATAGTTTAGATTTTAGAATGACACCTAGCCCCAGATAGTGGAGTAAGACATTTTTAATGTCAAAAATAAGGGAACTGGATTTAAAACAAATAATTCCCAGATATTAAAAGGACTCAAAAACACAAAGAGTGATTCCATTTTCAGGAGCTAGCATCAATTCGGCGCTAGCTTAGTCCGCCCACCAAGTTAGTGTCGGATTCTGATGAGATGAAGTCGAAACGCAAGTTTCAGTTCCATCGATCTATAATTTAGTTATAGGTTTTGTGTTCTCAACTCGCAATGATTGTTTCAAACAATTTTATCCGTAGCACAGAAAAAAATAGTTTTCACCTAAATTTTTCTTCACTAAGAAGAAATATAGCAGGCCCAGTCCATTTAAATCCCTATATGTTGAATTCATGTAGCCTTCATATTTTCAACAAAATTGTTTGAAATGACATTATCAAAAACTTTGCTGAAGGCACCATGTCTCTTAATATTTTTGAAAAATTAATTCACCATAATTACCTCTATGAGAGTTAATCACTAAAATTTCTATATCAAAGCAGGCGCTGTTTTATGTTGATAACTTCCCGAAGTTGTCAAACCTTCAAAGTCAAGGATTATTACATTAGGTGATCTTGAACGTTGAAAATTTTTTAGATCATTTATCCCACTTTAAAAGATCGCAATTTTTTACTTCATTGACATATTATACAAGAAAATAATCTATAGAGGTTTGATAACTGTTCCATGTTGATCCTTCTTGTTTGTAGACTGGAATGACATCTGTTAGACTACTTATGTTTTTGAGTTTTCAATAATTTATCAAACTCATATTAAATTTTAGCATTTTTTCAAAAAATTTGCGATTTTCATCAAAACCCCCTCCAAACCAAATTTCTGTCTACGCCACTGTTGGTGACCATTTCAATAGTTTTTAGCCTCTGAAGTATTACGATTGTACCGATTTATATGGGAAATTCCAATGTATCCTTCCTAACACCCCTGTAACTCCGGAAGCAAGAGTCAGAACCGAATGAAATTCAGCAGCAGTCAATGGCATTACTGTATCTTTCATTTGAAATCAAGTTTGTAAAAATCGGTAGAGATTTCGTTGTGGAATGGGTGTGATATTAGCTTAGAAACTTGGCGGGTTCCCCGGGGGCGTCATGAACCGTCATAGGTGGCCAATGTAGTCAAAGCTGCTTTGATTGATCATTAGTGCTCCAGACCCGCAAACTAGAGTAATGTTACATCAATTTTAATATGTTTTACACCATTTGAACATCATGGTGGTACCAGTTTATATGGGAATTTGCTGTGTGACCGCACTCTTCAACCCGTAACTCCGGAACCGGAAATCGGATCAACTAAAAATTCAATAGCAGCTTATGGGAGCATTATACCTTTCAGATGAAACTAAGTTTGCAAAAATCGGTTCAGCCATCTCTGAGAAAATTGTGTGAGTTTAAATGACACACACATACACACATACATACACACACACACAGACATTTGCCGATCTCGACGAACTGAATCGAATGGTGTATGACACTCGGCCCTCCGGGCCTCGGTTAAAAAGTCGATTTTTACAGTGATTGCATAGCCTTTCATTCATCTATCATATAGAACATTTTGAAAAACAAATACCCATAGGAGAGTCACGAAATGAATTGATATACGTGGTACTCTTAAAATTAAAAAAGAAAGCAGCGGCGCAAATAATAAAAGAAAATTTAATACGTAAATTTAGCAAATGGGAGAAAAAGTTATTTTAAAGATTGAGACCCTTCGACAAAATCCGGAGGAATCATTTAAAGAATACAAAACACGAGTAATTAGAATACAAGAGCAATTTGATTCTTACAGCGAATAGGCTAGAATCAGGGATATGCCAATGTTAAAATTGTTGGCGAGTGGAATTGTTAGAATTAGCGCGAGTAGCTATTGATACGCGACAAGGGGCACCAAACAGAGATATAGAAAGCACATGCCAGTATGAATACACAGAGGAAGGTAGGCACTATGAGCTACCTAAGAAAAATTGTTGGCCAGAAAGAAATGAACATGATTTCTAGCATGCACCGCGAAAATATGCGGGAACTTACTGGGAAGATTATAATGGTAATATAAATACAAAGGTACAACATAGCAATTATCAACAAAATAAGAAAGCTCGAGAAGTAGATTGGTACCCTAATGTGGGTCACTACGGATCATGATATATAAGGAGGCGAAAATTGCGGTACATACAATAAAACAAGCATAAATAAGAATTTAAGAAATTTAAATACAACTAGACAACGAATGAGTACTAAGTCGCCCAATATACGATATAATGGCCACGGACGGCTCACCAAACACACACACACACACACACACACCAAAAAATAAAGAAATTTAAACGACATGTAAATCAATACGAATGTAAACATACAAAGCTTGAATCAATAATTTGATTGGAAATTAAGTTGAATTCGACGCACTCGATTGGAGCATCAATAAGCATACGATTTTACATTATCATTCGTGAGATATTACATGTCATTTATTTTACAGCAATACTGGATTAAAAATACATTAAAGTGCATTGGTATCCCGTTTAATGAAGCTGTAATTTTCAATGAACGTGTAAAATTAAAATACAATTCATTGAAGAAAGCACGACAAGTTGCGTGAATTTGTTGTGGGACTTGATGTTACATTTATATTCATGCTCCAAATAGGTGCATGAAAATAAATTTAAAATTACAAAATAGTTTTTTCTGTGTGTTCATGCAAGTTCTTTGATGTGTCCACGTACCGGGAATTTTCTAGCACACGCGGCGGGAGGTGATATCGGCGGAACAAATTACACGCGGCACGATTTAGTGGATATCAAAACTCTTTAATTGTCGAGAAAGAATGTAATGAATATTAATAGGTTAAGAAAGACTCGACTGCTTTCGATAACGTTTTATTACTGACTAACTGCTCTGGTATTTTCTACATCTGTAGGTAGTAAGTTTCAGTGGCACGATCATACGATCGGCAATCAAAAGGCCTTTTTGCTTATCATCTATATGTGTAACGATAGATAGGTAAAGCGCAATGAGAAAGGTATCTTCTTATCATACGGCTGAGCGAGAAGACAACTGATACTGTGTTGTGGAACATATGGTGGTTCTAAAACTACTAATAATTATTTTTGCCGCAACATAGCCGGCCGCCTTGAAATCCATGAGATTTCAATATCAAATTCTATCATTGTTGTTTCTAACACTAACTAATTCAATATATCTTATTTTCTATCGGTATTTACGTTTGCAAACAATTGAAAACCGACTCAATCACTAGGTGAGCCTCCTGCTTCTCTGGAACGGTGGTTATTGGTTGAATGTTGGTCTGGATTTACTGTCCTGGATGACATGGGTGTTGACCTCAAACACGGTGCTGACGAACGGTACGGGAGATGATGTCATGGCGAATCACACTGCTGGAATTTTCGCCATCTATGATGTGCATGGTGTCTCGTCTAGCGGCTGTCCTCGACAGCCTTGGATGGAACTGGTGTCCTTCGTCTGTGAAAAAAGATGTGGTGCTTTTTTATGTGAATTTATGAACATTACAGTATCTTGCCTGGAGCGGAGGCCCCCGGGCCTCCGCGGCCGCCTTCCTTGGCGGTGACGATGGATGGATGAAGAGCTCGTGCTGGTTTCCTACTCTCGAGTAACACCTTGATTGACGAATATCAGGCTGAATCGAAGAGGGTGATCAATCCTCTTGGCTGGTTGGTAGGTTGGTTGAGACGTCGTTGTACCTCGGTGAGAAGAATATTAGCTTGGTTCTAGCTGGCGGACGCAAAACTAATCGATAGCATGGTGCTATAGTACACTGGCGACTGGGCCAGCATCGTAAAGAGGGTAACGTAGACAGGACCGTACATCATGCACATATACTTCGTGATTCGACCTTCACCTTACATGCATTGTATACTTTGGAGATGGAAGATTTGAGGATGTGTAAAGATCGATGTGTCTCGACGACAGACTTCAGAAGAACTCATCCCGGGGTCACCGGAATGGTGACGAAACAGCAACTATGGAGTATGAAACTAGGATTACTTTTTTGAAATTCTTTATAAACACAAAACTTAACTGGAAAGCGGAGGTCTCTAGCGGACCTCCGCTAGTGCCGAAGCACCGTCGCAAACGAGCTACAGCCCGCCATTCGTCGACATCGCGTTGTCCCTTATAGGAAGAACGCATATCTTGGTAATTCCTCGTTTGTAGATTCCGTCCTGGGTGCGAACATTAACGACACGTATGTTGTTATCTGGTCCTCTAACGATATCGGTGACACGGCCAAGATTCCATCTGAGTGGTGGTAAACGTTCGTCCATCAGGAGTACCATGGTTCCTACTGCAATGTTATCCCGTTGTCTCGTCCATTTGGTCCGATTGTGTAAATCAGATAAGTAGAGTGTTGTCCATTTCTCCCACAGCATCTGAACATAGTGTTGAGCCCTTTGCCAGGAAGATAAGCGATTTGTGGGCACACTGCCTAAATTAGGCTCTGCTATGGCAGTCAACGGACGTTGTACAAGAAAATGCCCTGGAGTCAAGGCTTCAAAGTCGTTCGGGTCGTTACTTATTGGTGTAATCGGTCTAGAGTTCAAAACTGCTTCTACTTGTGTTATAACAGTTTGAAACTCGTCGAATTGTAGTGTCCGTGGTCCGACTGTCTTCTTCAATGCAGTTTTAAAGCTCTTTACGGCAGCTTCCCATAGTCCACCAAAGTTGGGCGTTCTAGCAGGGATGAACTTAAATTCAATCCGTTCTACGGCTGTGTCTCTCGTTATCACGTGTTGAAACTGTTGACCTTCAAAGAGCCTTCGTAGTTCATCTAGCTCTCGATTGGCTCCCACAAAGTTTTTCGCGTTGTCACACATGATGACTGTTGGATGCCCTCGCCGGGCTACAAAGCGCTTAAGCGCTGCTAAGAACGCTTCTGTAGTCAAATCTTGCACCAGTTCTAGATGTACCGCTTTTGTGACTAGGCAGACGAATATGGACACGAAACACTTCTTAGGGCTGCTCCGACGATTAGCATAGGAGAATAAAAACGGTCCACAGTAGTCCACACCGACATGAAGAAAAGGTGGTGCTGGTGTTACTCTTTCTGCTGGTAGATCCGCCATTAACTGATCTAGAGGTCGTGGCCTTGCGCGAAAACACGAGATGCAGCCATGTATCAATTTCCGAGCTAAATCCCGAATTCGCGTTGGCCAGTATCGTTCTCTAACGCGCGCAATGAGTAGCTGTTGTCCAGCATGGTATAGCTTCGTGTGATAGTGGGCGAGTATCAACATTGCAAGAGGATGATTGTGGTGAATTATCATCGGATGGTTTCTACTATCTGACACAGGCGCATCCCTCAGCCGGCCGCCAACACGCATGATGCCGTCTACTAACCTTGGACGTAACGAACAGATTTTTGATGACTCCCGAACCTCATCATTTCTTGCCAAATCGAGTAGTTCCTGGCTGAAGCTTTCTCGCTGGGACAGTTGGACTAAATGAATAACAGCCTTATCATACTCCTCTGTACTGATCAGTCCAATCATTCTACTGCCTCTGTTGATTTCTGTCGCATTATATCGGAACCGACGAATGAGTGCAACTATGCGAATGAGTTTTGGGAACGATGAATATAAGGAAAATATTTCGCTTGGAGGTTGTGCTTGCAGAGCTAATGACACCACACTCCGTTCTTCTAAAACGGCTGATTCGAACTGTTCGAAGTTGACATCATCGTTCACAGGCCACGTAGGAGTTTCTTGACGCATCCATAGCGGACCATCGAACCAGATTGCCTGATACTGGAGCTGCGCCGGAGTCATTCCACGGGATAAAATATCTGCTGGGTTTTCAGTACCAGGTACATGATGCCAAACGCCGCATCTTGTGATATGCTGTATTTCAGACACCCTGTTCCCAACGAAGGCTTGCCAACGTGATGGCGACGAAGCTAACCAGCACTGGACAATTTTGGAATCTGTCCAGAAATGTGGCATGGTAGTAGTTGGGATGTTGCTTCTGAACCTTTGGAATAGATGACTGAGTAACAGCGCCGATGACAGTTCCAGTCGAGGTATTGATTGCTTACGTTTGTTTCGCTTTGGTTCATCGAGTGGAGCAACTCTTGACTTTGACATTAGCAGACGTACCGCAACAGATCCGTCGGAGGAGACGCAACGAAGGTAAAGGCATGCTCCATACGCCCTTTCCGAAGCATCACAAAAGCCGTGCAGTTCGACACTTACACAATCGTGGCATGGTCCAACCCATCGTGGCACAGTCAGGGAATCGAGAGCGATCAGGTTTCGCCTATATTCTTGCCAAAAGTCTTGGAATTCCTCCATAAGTGGTTCATCCCATTTGCAATTTAGCTTCCACAGCGTTTGGATAAATATTTTGGCTTGAACTATAACAGGACCGACAAGTCCAAGCGGATCGAAGAGTTTAGATGCGTCGGACAAAATAACTCGCTTGGTAACGATGGCCGCTGTGTTCCACCTCGGAACTTCGAAGCGGAAACAGTCTGTGCATGGTTCCCACGCAAGCCCCAAAGTTTTTACAGTGGATGTGGATGAATCTAATTCGAGAATATCTCTATGATCTCGGAGGCCTGCTGGAAGATCTGCCAAGATCTCTTGACAATTCGAATTCCATTTTCGAAGAATAAATCCTGCGCTGTCTAGCAAGTTGTTCATTTCCCTTATCAAGCTCCTTCCTTCCTTCACGCTACTAACACCGGTGATCATGTCATCCACATAAAAATCCTTTTTAAGAACCTTAGCAGCTACAGGATGTGATTTGTCTCCGTCCTCTGCCAGCCTTTGCAAACAGCGAGTGGCAAGATATGGTGCTGCTGAGGTCCCGTACGTAACGGTTGTCAATTCAAATGTTTGAATTGGATCATTTTCTGATTCTCTCCAGATGATGCGTTGCAATCCTTGATCAGATTGTTGTACATTAATCATGCGATACATCTTGGCTATGTCAGCTACGAGTGCCAAACGATGCATCCGGAAACGAATTATGATTGACATCAGGTCATCTTGGACAACGGGACCAACCATTAAACCGTCATTGAGTGCGATTCCAGTGGATGTCCGAGAAGAGGCGTCGAAAACGACACGTAATTTAGTCATCGTGCTGTCCGGTTTTAATACGGCATGGTGTGGCAGATAATAAACTGGTCCGGGTGCCACGGCTTGATCGTCAACCTTTCGCATGTGACCCATGTACTGGTACTCCCGAATAAACTCACAGTACAAGGTCTTCATTTCAGGATTCGTTGCGAACCGCCTCTCTAAACTCATGAAGCGTCGAAGTGCTGAAGCTTTAGAGTCACCCAGCTTTTGGATGACATAATCTTTTTTCGGCAGGGTCACTACGAAACGCCCTGTATCGTCTCTTGTAGTCGTTTGTTCAAAGATTTCCTCACACCGTGTTTCTTCGATCGAATATGTGCTTTTCACTTGACAGGATTCCAATTCCCAAAATTTGGTCACTTGGTCCTGGAGAGCTGTAGTCGAACACAGATATACAGCTGCTATGGACAAAGCAGATGTCGAATCGGTAAGTCGACCGGAAACGATCCATCCGAAAACAGTATTTTGTAGCGTAGGTCCTTGTTCCCAGAGTTTCCTTTTTCCGTCCAATAACAGATCGAGATAGTACTCTGCACCGATTATCATGTCGATATCTGCTGCTTTGTTGAAATCCGGATCAGCCAAAATGATTTCGTTCGGTACATTCCACTGATAGATTTCGAAATCTTCGCATGGCAATGGTACGGTTAGTTTTGAAAGAACATTGAATCGTATGTCCTCCTGGAACTCCGAGATTTCGTTTAATCGTGGATTGATCGTTGCACGCACAGCTTGCTTAGACACACCTCCCGATCCTCCAATTCCTTGGATAGACAAGTAGTCAGAAAACTCCTTCAATTTGAGCTTCCGACAGAAGCTAGTAGTTACAAAACAATATTGGGAGCACGAATCGAGCAATGCTCTGGCCAAAATCGTGTTTCCATACGCATCGCTAACACGCACAAGTGCAGTTGGCAGCAGCACTTGACGTGTAATTGACTTATTGGAGGCTTGAAGTGTGACTGTGTGCTTGGTGGAGAAGGGTTGACCAGTGGCTGGCATTGGGTGAGTGCTATGCGAATGTGGATTGACAACTGTTAAGGTGATGGTGGATGGTGTATTTGTGTTTGTGGGTGTGGGTGTGGGTGTGGCTGTGACTGTGTTCTGAGTCGGAGTTTGCAACGTCTGCTGATGATTGTCAGTTGGGGGTCGTCTCGACTTTTGTTTTTCATTTCCACTGTTCGCTGAAGCGTTTGACGGATGAAGCAACGTGTGATGCCTCCTACCGCAATTACGGCACATTCCTCTTGTACAGTTGCGGGCTAGGTGTCCACCTGACAAACAGTTCACACATAAACCATGTTTACGTACCGTATCATAACGTTCTGACACACTCAAATTTTGGAATCGTTTGCATATAAATGCTGAGTGGGACGGTTCTGAACAGAAGCTACAACGTCCAGATGTTGATGGATGGCTCACACCAAACCGTGGCCTTTTGTTATCGGCTATTGGTGGGAGAATGTTATGTCCAACAGATTGGAGAACTGCACAATGATTTCTGAGAAAGGTAATCAAATCTTCATAAGCTGGGACCTCTTTGGAGTTGTGGTGTGTTTCCCATAATCTAAGAGTAACGGGATCCAACCTCGCGCAGAGCATGTGAACAAGGATAGTACTCCAGCCAACTGTCTCTTGTCCCAGTTTTTCGAGCATTTGCAGATTCTTATCAAATTCACTTAGAACGTGGTTTAGGGATTCGAAATTCTCTCTCTTCATAACAGCAACTCCAAAGAGTGCTTCTAGGTGCGCCTTGACAATCAATTTAGTATTTTGATAACGTCTTTCCAAAGATGTCCAAGCCACGGTGTAGTTGGCTGCTGTCAGCTCAATGGATGAAATCGCTTGAAGAGCTTCTCCGGAGACAGACGATCGCAAGTACGTAAACCTGTCCATGTCTGTAAGCTTCTCGTTCCGATGGATAAGGCTGCGGAAAGCATCTCGAAATGGGACCCAATCTCGAAGTTTACCACAAAAGGTAAGTAATTTAATCTCTGGAAGTTTGATCTTCGAATATGCAGAAACCGAGGCAGTAACAGCGGGAGGGCTGGCGACACTCTCGTCCTTGATACGATGTTTTAGCAGCGATCCCTTGAGTCTGCAATATAAATTCTCCGCATTTCGTAAAATCTCATCGTTCTCTACATCCCTCCTTTCTTCAGCAGCTTCCAATCTCGCCAAACGGTCTGCTTCCTTCTCGTCTAGTTCTGGTTCTTCGTCATCTTCCAATTCATCCATTTCAGTTTCTATCAAATTTCGCACTTCTTTGAATTCACTAAATGCACTTTCTAGCAACTGCAAACGAACATCAACTTGATCTCTGTCGTCGATTGTATAATGTTCAACAAACTCGGCAATTCCTGTCATAGTGGTTCGCAAGCGTTTTTCACGTTTTTGGAGTGTTCTTAAACTGTTTGCCATCTTCACTTGATCGTCACTAATAACACACTTATCAATGTTGGTTCGTTTGCACTGCTCACCACACCGAGTTTTCACTTAATTCTCTATACACCGTCGCACTGCTAGTTGAATTATTAACCGTAACGAGAACCGCGAGAAGCATTGACTGACCACCCAAATTGACAGCAGCAAGGAGAATCGACTCAAGAACAACACGAGCCAACCAAAAACCCAGCAGAATGTAAGACCGACGACTTCTTTTAACCCACAGGGACCATCTACAGTTGTCAAAAAATAGAAATTCGCATGCAACTTAACTTTATTATTCCTCCTTGTAACATCGCCTCTATTTCTCAACCCAAACCACCGGTCTTCCCCACATGCAATTGAGAAGCCACAGACCATGCAATTAGCGTACTTTCCTCAAATTTCCGTGGTAACAGCTCACATACACGCCGTCCGATATTCGTCGACCCAGTCCTCGGTTCTCCACATGTGGCAGCAACAGCACTAATTGGGCAGCAACTCAGCGTCCAAAATGGCGATTATTCCGCATGCACTTCGCTTCGACAATGGACTATTGTTCGCGTTCAATCCGCCACGAGGAATATTCACGATACTTGTTCCGAATACCAGTACACGACACATCCGGTTCGAAGGACCACTTTGTTCATGCAAGTTCTTTGATGTGTCCACGTACCGGGAATTTTCTAGCACACGCGGCGGGAGGTGATATCGGTGGAACAAATTACACGCGGCACGATTTAGTGGATATCAAAACTCTTTAATTGTCGAGAAAGAATGTAATGAATATAAATAGGTTAAGAAAGACTCGACTGCTTTCGATAACGTTTTATTACTGACTAACTGCTCTGGTATTTTCTACATCTGTAGGTAGTAAGTTTCAGTGGCACGATCATACGATCGGCAATCAAAAGGCCTTTTTGCTTATCATCTATATGTGTAACGATAGATAGGTAAAGCGCAATGAGAAAGGTATCTTCTTATCATACGGCTGAGCGAGAAGACAACTGATACTGTGTTGTGGAACATATGGTGGTTCTAAAACTACTAATAATTATTTTTGCCGCAACACTGTGCATTGCAAGAAAACATGAGTAATCAATTCCAAGGAACCATGCCTCCATAAGAGAAACTGGACATAGAATGTACCAGTAATAATCAATTACTTGTAAATATCGCCTCAATAGAAAGGCCTGACATTAAGATTAAATATATGCTTGATACAGCAGCATTTCTTAATGTAATAAGATGGGATACTGTCTCGAAAATTGGAGCCAGAGTTATTAACTATCGGGATAAGTTATACATTACAGGTTTTAATCTGACACAATCAGAAACTATTGGGTCAGTAGAAACCACATTAATATTTGGGATCTCGAAGTATCCAATAAAATTTTATATTGTAAAGGATTTATGCGTTACGGGAATTATCGGAGCGGAATTTCTTAAGGAATATACAATTTTAATTTCTCAGCATTTGAGCTACATCGCCCTCAGTAAATCGAATGAGTGCGACAATGTGTCAAATGGAGATAAAATACAGTTATGGTAACTTTATGTCAAGAGAGGAAAATACTCCGAACAACGCGGATAAAATAAATTCAACTAAATACGTTGAAGAAGTACGTAACAAGACCCCCGAAGGAAGGAATGGAATGAATAATTAGATAAAAATAAAATAGCAAGGGAAGATGAAATGCCCTCAAACATGACGCGAAAACGCGAAATTTTGGCCAAGAAGGCATGCCAGACAGAGGCAATTACAAAATACACTGATGTTAAGATACAGTATAGTAACGATGGAATGAATCATATAACAGATATGACTAAACTAATAGGAAACAGAAATAACAGTAAAACGCCAAGGAAAAGTTTTATTGAATCAGATACATCTCACAGAAGAAAGTGCATGACTAGCATGGTCCCGGAATGCGGAATGCTTACTATAAAAAGTACTCTGCAATGAAAAGTTCACCGATAGACCCATAGTCTATGCGAGCAGAGGTTTAGTGGGTGCAGAAAGAAGATACCATACGATAGAGAAAGAATTACTCGCAATCGTATGGTCAGTGAATAGATTTAAACATTTTATTTATAATCATAAATTTATTGTCTATACGGATCATATGGAAATTGAAGGAAACATCACCCACCCTGAAACGACATTTTAAAATTGCAAGGGTTGGAAATGGACATTCGCTAAAAACAAGGGAAAGATTATGTTGTAGCAGTTGGCCTGTTCAAGGATAAACAACAATCCGAATGGAACCCGCACATGGACGGACTAGAAAACATTGATTTTGAATGGGACGAAACAGATGATCTAGAAGTAACAATCTCACACGAAGACTTTGATAATGATCTAGAACAGAGACGTATTGATTTCAAACTATTAGAGTTTTCAAAAAGCAAGATAAACGAGAGCGACGCCACATTCGTTATAGTTAATAGCAGGTCAGCCTATAAAGAGCTGAGCGAGTTGGTCGACCTCCCTCATGGGTTGAAAGATTTTTTGAATGGTAGAATATTTGCAATTCCGAACAGGAAAATATGGGGAATGATTCTAAACGGGTCAAGCCGATCAAGAGCTAACATTAAGGTATTTTTGAAGGGTTAGTAGATGCATTCGTGAAGTGTCCCGAACACACAAAAGAAGATAAGAATATGCAAATTATCTCCTTTAGAAACATACAAACGCCACCAGAAACAAACATTTTACGATTTATTGCAGGAAAATTCGATAAGGTGTTCACTCTATATGCACTAGAACCAGAGCTACAGGTCCAAAGCCCTGGTAAAGGAGGATGGTTGTGATGATCTGGGCCGAGGTCACCACGTAAAGCAAGGTAGGTCATAACCCCAATTCCAAGGCGTGAAGCGACCCGTGCCGAGGGATGAGTGATCGAGGGGGTGAAAAAGATGCTCGATCGTTAACGGAGCCTGTGGGGTACCTGGGCAACCCCCACAGTAAGCGTCCCTTACCACGTTAATGCGGAGCTCTGGCGTGGCGGACATCTATTCTCGCGCTACTCGTGGGATTTAACATGGAGGCAACAAAAAATAAAAATAAACAGTCGGAGGTGCCAAACCCCTTCGCTAGAGGTGGTTTGGCGAGGTCTCTCCCCCGTGGGGAGAGTAGTGGAGCGATGAGTGCTGCATCTGAAAGCATCAGTCACCCCCCCCCCCAGCAGCGGTAGGAAATAGCCCTACCAACGCACCGGACGGGCCATTATCGGCGATACGCAAAGTGGTGGAGCAGCTCGATGCAATAATCGAGTACACTAGCGCAAAGCAAAACATAAGCAAGGAGTTAAAACAGAGTCTCCTGGAACTCCGAAAAACTGTTCGTGTCGCAAGACAGAAACAGCAGGCTTATGCCAAGAGGGTGGAATGTCGGGAGAAGTCCGACAGAGAAACCCAGACAGTGGCCTCCAAGAAGGAGGGAAAAGAGAAGGTCGATACGGGCACTAAGACAGTGGCCTTCACCTTCTATGGAGCAGCCACGTCGCTTGATGCGGCGGCCGAGTTCCCCCCGAAGGGCAAAGGCAAGGGCAAGGGCAATCGTAAGACGGCGTCGAACGCGAAGCGCCCTAGGAAGTCGCCAGGCGAGGGTGCAAAAAGCGACACCACACGGCGTGCAACCGTTAAGGTCAAACGCCGTTTGGGCGAGGTAAGCGAGGGCGAGAGTGACCTCGCTGAGCAGAGCGTTGGTACCAGCAACCCGGCGCGACCGGGGCAGGGGGGACCAAACCCCTGGACGCTGGTCACCAGGAAGAAGCCGGCACTGACACCGGAGGTACCGCGGCCCGCGAAGAAGGCCAAGGACAGAGGCGAGGCCTTGTGGTTGAAAACCGACAAGGACAAATATGCCGATGTCCTAAAGTCGATGAAGGCGGCCGAAAGCCTTTCGGCCCTTGGGCAAGATGTGCGTAGCGTGAGACGCACCAACACGGGAGAAATGCTTCTGGTGCTGAAGCGAGGCGCACAATCTAGTGTGGTATACAAGGCCTTGGCCCAAGAAGTCCTTGGTGAGGGCGCCCAAGTCAGGTCGCTAGGGGCGGAAATGACTCTCCAGTGCGAGCATCTGGACGAGTTCACGGCCGCAGAAGATGTCGTCGCAGCCGTTAAGGAACAATGCGGCGTCACAATCGAGCGGGCCTCTGTGCGATTTAGAGGGGGACCCTCTGGCACCCAAGTAGCCTACCCCAGGCTACTGAAGGCGCATGCCAAAAAGGTAACCGAGAAAGGGAAGCTGAAGATCGGCTGGTCGGTATGCCCTATTAGTATACCCCAGCCGCCTTCAGTGGATAGGTGCTATCGGTGCCTTGAGTCCGGCCACAAAGCATACGAGTGCAAAGGCATAGATAGGAGCAAACTATGTCGTCGCTGCGGCGAGGAGGGACATAAAGAGCGGGGATGCACTAAGGCACTTAAGGGCCTTATCTGCACCGCTAAGAAGCAAGCTCATAAACATGCTATGGGCGGACCTTCGTGTCTCTTCGGTGAGTTAAATAAGAAGAAGCCCTGAACGTCACACAGCTAAATCTTAACCATTGTGCAGCAGCCCAACAGCTGCTGTGGCAGTCGGTCTCGGAGTCGAGGACAGATCGCCCTCTTATCAGACCCGTACCGCATCCCTGCCGGCAAAGGCAATTGAGTGTCGGACTGGTCTGGAATGGTGGCAATCTGTACAACGGGACGGTCCCCGGTTCAAGAGGTAATACACCCCTTCGCCGAGGGTGTGGCGATTGCCAAGATCAATGGTGTGTTCTATTGCAGCTGCTACGCCCCGCCAAGGTGGCCAATAGAACAGTTCAACCAGATGATCGACAGGCTCTCGTCGGACCTAGTGGGCCGGAAACCGGTAGTCATAGCGGGAGACTTTAACGCTTGGGCAATGGAGTGGGGCAGCCGCTGTACAAATAGCAGGGGTCAAGTGTTAATGGAGGCGCTTGCGAAACTCGATACTGTGCTAGCTAATAATGGCTCCGCTAGTACATTCCGTAGAAACAGAGTGGAGGCGTGGCTTGACGTAACATTTGCCAGCCCGAGTCTGGCTCCAGGCATGGAATGGAGGGTAGACGAAGGCTACACCCATAGCGATCATTTAGCAATCCGCTTTAAGATCAGCTATGGTGTGCAGCATCCGAGGGCGGGAGATCCCTGTCAGGTACGCGGGTGGAAGTCCAATCACTTCGACAGCGAAGCTTTCACCGCGGCCCTGGGACTGGAGGCCAACACCGACAGTCTAAGCGGGGATGCGCTGGTAGCTGTTCTATCACGCGCGTGCGACGCCACTATGCCGAGAAAAACACTGCCAAGAAATGGTAGATGCCCGGTATACTGGTGGAGTGCCGAGATTGTAGCTCTACGGTCAGCCTGCCTCAGAGCTAGACGTAGGATGCAAAGAGCTCGCACCGAGGATGCAAGAGAGAACCGCCGTGAAGTGTTTCGAGCTGCGAAATTGGCCCTTAACAAGGCTATTAAAATCAGCAAGAGAGCGTGTTTCGACAACCTGTGTGAGAGTGCCAACGCGAATCCGTGGGGTGACGCCTACCGGATTGTGATGGCCAAGACCAAAGGGGGCTCCTCACCCCCAGAACGGTCTCCGGGCCGGTTGGCAACGATTATCGAAGTACTCTTCCCGTCTCGAGCCACAAGCCCCTGGCCACCTGCACTACGAGACAGTGCGGGAACGGTCGAATTGGTGGCTCCAGTGACGAATGAAGAACTACTCGCAGTGGCTAAATCCCTAGCAATGAACAAAGCTCCAGGGCCGGATGGAGTTCCAAACAACGCTCTCAAGGCAGCGATCATAGCGAACCCGAACATGTTCAGGCTAGCTATGCAGAGATGCCTTGACGAGTGCCGTTTCCCCGATAGATGGAAAAGGCAGAAATTGGTGCTGTTGCCGAAGCCCGCGAAGCCGCCAGGCGACCCATCGGCGTACAGACCAATCTGTCTGATCGACACGACTGGCAAACTGCTTGAGAGGATCATCCTTAACAGGCAACCCCGTACGCGGAAGGTACGGACGGGCTGTCAAGCAACCAGTTTGGCTTTCGGAAGGGTAAGTCCACAGTGGACGCTCTCAACTCAGTGATAAATACTGCCGGGATAGCGATCCAACGAAAAAGACGAGGTATTCGATACTGTGCGTTAGTGACACTCGACGTGAAGAACGCATTCAACAGCGCAAGCTGGGATGCCATCGCGCTCTCGTTACACCGGCTTAGCCTACCGGTGGGTCTGTACAGGATCTTGGAAAGTTACTTCCAGAACCGCGTACTGCTATACGAGACCGATGCCGGTCAGAAAAAGTAAAACTAACCGCAGAACACGCGATCAGCACGGTGGAGGAATGGATGAGCGCGAGAGGCCTGGAGCTCGCTCATCATAAGACGGAGGTAGTTATCGTCAACAACCGAAAGTCGGCACAACATGCAGTTATCCATGTGGGAGAAGTCGCGATCACTTCACAGCGAAGTCTGAAGTCTCTCGGAGTCATTATAGATGACAAGCTGACCTTCGGCAGCCATGTCGACTATACATGCAAGAGAGCGTCGACTGCTGTTGCGGCTCTATCGAGAATGATGTCCAACAGCTCAAAGGTGTGCGCCAGTAGACGTAGGTTACTGGCAGGCGTTGCCGTATCTATCCTCAGGTACGGCGGCCCGTCATGGTCAAGAGCACTGAGGGTAACCAGTTACCTACAGAAACTGGAGAGCACCTACCGCGTGATGTGCCTCAGAGTGATATCTGCCTACCGCACGGTATCACACGATGCATCCCGCGTGATAGCGAGCATGATGCCAGTCGGGCTGGTCATTTGGGAAGATGAGGAGTGCTTTGAGCTACGTGGAAATAGGGGAACCCGCGAGCGCACCAGGGCGACCTCGGTCGCCAGATGGCAGCGTGAGTGGGACAACTCCTCGAAAGGTAGGTGGACCCACCAGCTGATACCTAGCATATCGAGCTGGGTGGGAAGACCCCATGGGGAAGTTCACTTCCACCTGACACAATTCCTGTCAGGCCATGGCTGTTTCCGACAGTACCTCCACAGGTTCGGGCACGCGGAGGTCCCAGTCTGCCCGGACTGCCCAGGTGTAGACGAAACTGCCGAACACATACTGTTCGTATGTCATCGGTTCGACGTCGAAAGAAGAGCAATGCTTGACGTCTGTGGCTGGGACACAACCCCTGATACCCTTATTCAGCGGATGTGTCAATCGGTGGAGAAGTGGAACGCAGTCTCGGCTGCTACCATCCAGATTGCCAGTAGGCTACAGGTAATCTGGCGAACCGAGCAACAGACGACGGGCACGGCTAACTAGTGATTGGTTGGCTGGAGCGAAAAAGGCCAAACTCAAAAAAAAAGGGAGTGAATGGTCTGTTCATGCCGAGGCAGGTTGGCGCAGCGAATGGCAACCGCGTAAGGGGTAAACCCAGCCACCCCGAAGCAAGACAGAAGAGTGAGTGTATAGGCGTATAAGTGGACTGCCTCATGCCAAGACGGGAGGGTCGTAGCGTAGTATGTTGGGACTTAGCTATCGATACCTCATGGCGTGGCAGAGGAGTGAAAGGGTGAGCATCCAAGTCAGTCTCACACGGCATGTTAAGGGTGAGCACAAAAGTCAGCCTCACATGGTATGGTAGAGGCTAGCACAAAAGTCAGCCTAGCAAGGAATGAAAAATGTGAGCACACAAGTCAGCCTCGCATGGTATGTCAAAAGTGGGGCCTAAGAAAAATGTCCCACATGGGATGCCAGGGGGAGTGACAAAGGTACAATAGAGTGGCACGATTGAGAGTGAATCAGGTGATAGGGTGAGCACCCAAGTCAGCCTCACATGGTATGGGTGGGGCGAGCACAAAAGTAAGCCTAGCAAGGAATGAGTAAGGTGAGCACACAAGTCAGCCTCGCAAGGAACGAAAAAGGTGAGCACAAAAGTCAGCCTCATGTGGGAGTGTTTGAGAGTGAATCAAAGTGCGGTTGAGAGAGCACCCAAGTAAGCCTCATACAGGACGTATGAACGCGTGAGTGAGAGTGAATGAGTACATTTAGTACAGCCATCCCCCAGAAGTAATACCGAGAGGTAGTTCCTGGTAGGAATGATGGCGGAGCCCAATGGAGAATGGCTGGTCACCATTCGAGCCCGACATGCCCTCAGTGCACCCCGTGTGGTAGATTGGACCCTACCAATAGCACGTGTACTGGGCTAGGACGTAAAGGTCTTCTCCATTGTAAAAAAAAGAGAAAGACCGAATTCCGTTCCAGTAGAAGAGAGAAACTATTCTTAAAGAGTTTCATGACTCTCCGCTGAGCGGGCACGTCAGAAGTAAAAGAATGTTGAAACGCATAAGCCGGCTATTCGAGTAGAAAAATATGCGTAGAGATGTAGAAAACTACGTCAAGCAATGTGACTCATGCCAAAAGAATAAAATTGGCAGGTCCAATAAAATTACCATGAAAATTACAACTACTTCCAGTGCACCTTTTGAAAAATTATACATGGACATTGTGGTATTACCAGAATCCGATTGGGGTAACAAATACGGTCTAGTCATACAAGACGACCAAACTTGATAGTAGCACCGATGGGAAAACAAGAAAGCGCAACGGTCGCGCAAACATTTGTTGGGAATTATTTGCAAATTTGGAACTCCCTTGGAGTTAGTAACAGATAATGGTTAAATTTGGTAAGTTCCCTAATGAAAAATGTGTGTAAAATTTTAAAAATAAAGAAAATTACAACGAGTGCTTATCATCCACAAGCAAATTTGGTGGAAAGATGAAATAGAGAACTGAAAATCTACTTGCGACAATACGTAGGAAGTGATCCGAAAACTTGGGACCAACTTTTACTCTTTTTTACATTTGAATTTAATGCAACTAATTCAACAACAGGTTTCACACCATTTGAATTAGTATATGGTCAACGCACAAACATCTCCAATTCAGTTTACAAATGGGACAACGAGGGCGTATATTATGAAGATTACGTGAATGAGATGCGAGCTACATTCAAGCGCATGCAAACTCAAGCGCGGGAAAATCTAATTCTATCGAAACAAAAAAGGAAAGAGTTATACGATAGAAACACTAACGAATGGCAACCTATGTGGGTCGATTTGGCGATTAAAGCCAACTCCACAGGTACCGGACATAAGTTGCAATCTCATATGAAGTCGTCGAACTCCCAAGTGAGCATACGACCGTGGCAAAAAATGGAAATACATTAGAGAATTAGAGTTCATAATAACCGACTCAAAAAGTATACGGATAAAACTACATAGCTGTAGATACTAGTGTAAATTTTTAAAATCAGTAAATAGCTATTACTATTTGTTTAAGGTAGCCATTAAAGCAAACTGTCCCAAATAATAAAATCCTAAATGAAAAACTTAATTGTATTAAATTAATCAATTATTGAAAACACTTCACATAAGAAAGACGAGGGATAAATAAATCAAATGTGAGACGAAATAAATGGAAAACAATAAGAAAATATTACTAAGCAGAGACACAATGAGAATTAAATGAATGGGATAATCGTCGTCATTGAGTAACATGGATATACGCAATTTACAAGGAAATATGCAATATGAGCAAAAAAATTAAGGTAAAAGGAAAACAAAGGGTAAGGGATTGTCGTATAGGTTGGGACGCTGTATAGGTTGGGACAGCTCGATATTTTCGTTCCTATGCAGTGTTTCCATCTGTTATTTTTAGCACAAACTAGACTCGGTCGTAGCTCACTTTTTATGCCAAATTGAAGTTATAGTTCATTCTTGTCACAGCTGCACTGAGCAGCAGGGGCGGCGAAACACTTTACGCCCGAGTGGGTAGAAAGCATAGGGGAGGGGTCCATTAGTAAGGATTTTTTCCCTTTTCGCAATGCACATGCTTACACGTTCCTTTATGCAAATGGAATTGTGGTACATCTATGTTTTCAAATGTGTGTAGTGAGAGATACATGCGTTGCTCATCTAAATTTTTTGAAATGGTTCAAAATTTCGAGTGGATAATTACCCACTCCGTTATTTTCGAGTGGGTGGTACTACCCATACTACCCACGCTTTCCGCCGGCCCTGCTGAGCAGTGTCAAAAAACGAGCGAAAAATCTTTTGTCGTGCTGATTTTTGGGCCATCTTAAATTGAATCATTGTCATTGAAATTGAAACGTAAATAATTTTAAAGTGTTAAGAAGTAAATGAAATGTTATTACCGATCAGTGTTTTGCGTTTGCTTAATTGGATTTTTTACTTCGAAAAATAGGTTGGGACAAGCGTGTCGTATTGGGACGATTGTATGTCGTTTCCCGGAATACCATTTCCCGGAAAACCATTTTCCGGATTGTACTATTTCCCGGAATATCTTTTCTCGGAAAGTCCCATTTTCCGGAATATTGTTTCCCGGAATGTACCATTTCCCGAAATACTATTTCCCGGAATGTACCATTTCCCGGAATACTATTTCCCGGAATGAACCATTTCCCGGAATACCATTTCCCGGAATGTACTTTTTCTCGGCAATTCGTTATGCTATTGAAATCTGAAGTACTTTGAGAACATTTGAATTTAGAACTATGTTGCTACTCAAAAATTTGTTTGGTACCCTTCACAGCTTGTCTTTGCTCGCTGATCATGTTATTGAATTTAAAAAAAACTAACTCTCCTGCATCTGTAATTTTATTTGAAATCATTATCAATCAATCGAAGGTCCAGAAAACAGATTATGCTAAAAGGAAGGCGATACCAAAGAAGGTCGTAATTTAATTTAAAATTAATAGCATTTCAAAAATATACTATGAAAATTTTAAAGAAGGCAAATGGGTCATTCCATGCGAAGTGATCAAGGCACGTGTAATCGACCTCCACGGATTTGAACAAAATTTAGAGGAATTGTTCATCTAGGGCCAATATATAAAAACCCAAATTTTTGTGACAATTGAACCACCCCTCGGGTCATGGGAGCACCCCCCGTTTTGGAAAATTGCCAAAACCCTTGATTTTCTTTTGATCATATCTCCGGTTCAATTTACTCTAGAATCAAACCACCAAATGGCTTTTGAAGAAAATTGTTCAAAGAGTCTACAAAAAATATTATTTTTAGCCGACAGTGTTGCCAACTATGCAATTTTTTCAGTTAAATATTAAAAGTTAATTTTTCTCTCAATACGTATATTTTAATTTTGAAAATTTTAATGCCATCGCGTTCTTCAGACATTTTTACATAAAAAACACTTATCGTCCCAATATAATATGAGCGCATCCTGAGATACACCGTTTTGAAGAGAAAAAACCGCAATTTCCCATATAAAATCGCAAGCGCACAATACTAAAAAACCAACTTGAGTATTCTGAGTTCAAACATAATTTTTCGTGAAGTTGACGAGAAATGATGAAAAACTACGTATTTGGTTTGCTTCTAGCAGATCAGGGTCGATTTTTATGACAGTTTGAAGATTTTCTCAATTTTGGCCAATAAAAATGGATTTTTATATGAGAAAATCGGAGTTTTTCCCTTCAAAACGGTATATCTCAGGATGCGCTCATATTATATTGGGACGATAAGTGTTTTTTATGTAAAAATGTCTGAGGAACGCGATGGCATTAAAATTTTCGAAACTAAAATATACGTATTGAGAGAAAAATTAACTTTTAATATTTAACTGAAAAAATTGCATAGCTGGCAACACTGTCGGCAAAAAATAATATTTTTTATAGACTCCTTGAACAATTTTCTTCAAAAGCCATCTTGTGGTTTGATTCTAGAGTAAATAGAACCGGGGATATGATCAAAAGAAAATCAAGGGTTTTGGCAAATTTTCCAAAACGGGGGGTGCTCCCATGACACGAGGGGTGGTTCAATTGACACAAAAATTTGGGTTTTTATATATTGGCCCTAGATGAAGAACTCCTCCGAATTTTGTTCAAATCCGTGAAGGTCGATTTCAAGTTTGCATCTGTTTTGATCACTTCGCGTGGAATGACCCAAATCCATTTCATTTTATTTATTGTATTTGAATCAATAAAATTCTAAAATTATTTCCATTGATTTGCTCTTGTTCCAAAGAAGGCTAATTCACATAGAAATTTTTAATACGAAGTGAAATTTAAAATAACTGGAGGCGTTTTCAATGCACTGTTACTGTAAACAAATATTAAAGAGAATAAAAATCAATAAAAGTCCAAGAGTATTTTAAGAGAAACTTCATATAGATTAAACCAACATTCTACAAAAAAATCCAAAGAAGAATACATGTTTATAAGAAGGCAGCATCTCAGACAGGTTCCAGGAATATTTATGACTAAATTTTAGGAAATGTTTATATTTTTTCGCAACCGATTACCTAATCTTCATGAAAATTAATCAATGTATTCAGGGCATTTTTAGAATACTTGTGATTGGTTATCATAAAAATGTTGCCAACGTTGTGAAAATACTGCTTTTTCAATTTCAAAGATGGGCGCACTCCGAGGGATTCTAAATTGATCGTTACGAATTTAAACCATTCTAGAGTACGGTATAAGCATAATTTTTTGCGTAATAAAGGAATGAATCAAGATCCCAAAAATGGGATTCATAATACTGTGGAATCCAGGTTTAAGCCTTCTGAGAAACACCCAACACGGAGCCGGGCTGCGTAGAACTTACCTCGTTGACTGTCTGACGGCGAAAGAGCCCTTCTCTTCACTTGATGGTCGCTGCTGTCGGTTCTGGTGTTGCCGTCGACTTTGTTGCGTGTTCGTTGCGCACGATGAATATATGTATATACCTTGGGCCTGCGGTGACAGCTAAACGAGGGGAACAATGTGGAATACAATCTAAAGGTGGTACCCCACATCTCACTCCTCCTTCAAAAAGAACACGTCAGTGGAGAAAAATGAAGGAGTGGGAGGGGGGGCAGAGATCGCTTGCGCGCCAACCATTCAGGATTTTCGTTCTCGTGGCAAGGGAAAGGTTTCTTTTACCTTTAAGTTTCTTTTTTATTAGGACTGATTTGAATTATACATCATCAATGGGTTAAACGGGTTCTAAAGATCTTGTTGTAGTCTGTAATTAGAAAACTGGTTTACTAATCATTCTTTGCAGCTGTATTAATTGCTAACCTGCGCATATTTTCGAGCATTCGTCTCTTCTTGTACCACGCGCACGTACTTGTCCAAGTACGCAGGTGCTTCCTCGGTCTCGTTGGATGTACACGCAATTCCTCTTGTATCTTGTGGTTTTCGTGGGTGGGGCTTCGCCAGTCTTTTACTCTTTTTGTTTGCGTGACATGTCGCTTCAGTAGCTTGCCATCGTCATTTGTAAGTAAAAGGCTCCCTTTCGACTGCTCGAGCACAGTGTATCTTGTTGAGCCGAATCTGCTGTCTCCTTTCGAACGAGACTGTTGTTCTACGATTACGCTGTCCCCGGGAAGGATCCGACACTCTCGAGCACAACGACGTTTATCTTCGTGTTTCTTGGCTTTCAGCTTGGCTTCTCGATCTCTTTTGTCTAGTAGTTCGTTATCGTGTTCGACCTTGGTACGATTTAAGAGGGCAAGACTTCGTTTTATTCTCCTTCCCGAAAAAACTTCTTCGGGGGGCACTTTAGTAATTGTGTGAGCGGCTGCCTTGTGCGCGCGGATGGCGGCATTAACCCTTAAATGCGCAATGTTGTTTTAAAACAACATTGTGAAAACCATCTCAAAATTATCATAGTGACATATTAAAACTGTGAGACAATTTTCAGAAAATTTGAAATAAATTGCTTTGCGCCTTTAAGGGTTAAGTTCTTCCATATGGTTGGTTCCAGAAGACACGGCAGCAGCCATAGCTTTGTTTATCAGTTTCATGGAGTTCTCCACGAGCCCGTTTTGCTGGGGGAACAGAGGAGTCGAGTATAAAATCCTGATACCTCGCTCGGCGCTGTAGATTTTGAATTCCTCTCCACAAAACGGGGGCCCGTTGTCAGTTTTGATTGTCTTGGGAAACCCTTCCTTATCAAAAATTTCATCCAGAATTTTCCGGGTGTGTTCGAAGCTCGTGGACTTCACTGGAAGAGCCATAATGTACCTTGATCGGTATTCCACAAGAACCAGAATACTGATTCCACCAAATTTCGCATAAGGCCCATTAAAATCAAGGGCGATCAATTCCCAGACCGTTTTAGGAGCGAAAATACGCCCCATTGGCGTGCATTTTTCCGGTTTGCCATTGGTAGCACATGTCCCACAAGATTCAACCCAGCTTTCAGCGTCTTTAGGCATGCCGGGCCACCAGACACGCTCTCGCAGGATACTTTTCAACTTTGCTGTTGATGGGTGTCCCTCATGCGCAACTTCCAGTGTTTTTCTGAGTAGCGTTTCTGGGATAACCGCGCAACCTTGTTTCACTAAGATTCCATCTTTGAAGTGGAGGTCGTGTGAAATAATTTGGTATCTGTGCAGCTGTTTTGGCCAATAACCGGTATCCAAAGCATGCGGGATTTGTGATAAGATTTCATCAGCTTCTGTTGCTTTCCGTATTTCGTCCTCTGTTACAAATCCTACGGCGTTTGCTTCAATTTTAGCGATTTCGCAAGGGCTTGCTTCTTCATCGAATGGATCGTCTTTTCCATTGTACAGTCGCGAAGATGGGTCTGCGATGTTGAATTTTCCTTCAACGTATTCTACTACGTAACTGTATGGACTGAGTCTTAGAGCCCATCCGTCCGCTCGAGTGAGCGCCCTTTTGGAGATCTCACGGGATCTGTTTAACAGGAATTCCACACCTTTTGCGTCGGTTCTAAGAGTAAATGTCTCCCAAGTAGGTAGTAAGAAAAATACTCTACGGCCCAAACATCGCTAAGTGCTTCTCGTTGGTTTTGGGCATATTTTCTTTCGGTGGGAGTCAATGCCTTTGAGGCGAAGCTGATGATGCGCGGTGTAGAATTTTCGTTTTCTTGGACGAGAACCGCTCCGAGGGCAGTAGGTGATGCGTCCGTGTACAAAATTGTCTTGTCTACTTCGGCGAAATATCCTAGGGCGGATGTAGACTTCGCTATTTGTCGTTTAGTGGCTTCAAATGCTGCTCCCTGATGTGCTCCCCAATTTCACGTCTTGGTAGTGGCTACTTCCCACAGCGGGCCAGTCAAGTCTGAAAAGTTCCCGATGTATGGGCTAACAAATGATGCCAAACCTAAGAAACTTCGTAGTTCTGAAGCATAGGCCCGCAAGTTCAGGGTTTTCGGGTCCTCAATTTTATTGATAATTAACTGACCATTTCTTCTGTCATTTTGTAGTTGCTGTTTGCGAGTGTACTACTTCACCCTGAAATAATTTATGCACCCCTCGACCGCTACACCGTTTACCCGACTGAGAAGAAAACGTTGGTTTACTGTACTGGTGTAAACACAACATAAATTATGGCTACCCAGCTGTGCGAGAAATGTCATCGGTCTACCCACACAGCTGAGCCAGTACTAGTAAACAAACGCAGTTTACTTGTAATCATCGGTAGGAGTTGATGGACAATTTCTCGACGACGGAAGTAGAGGAAAGAAGGCCAGGTGCACCACGGCTGCTGAGTTTCACCCCCTGGAGCCCCCAGAATAGGAGAAAAGGAGAAAGGCGCCACCATTGCATATTCGGCGAAGAAGCTGCTCAGTCGCAGCAACCAATTTAATAAATGTAAAGTGTTATGTATAATTTGTGTTAGAATAAAATGTAGTGTATTGCATGTAAAAATATAGTGTGATAAATGTAAAGTGTATTATCTGTATATGGCTGGTGTTTTCGTTATTTATGTACAAAATCCCTGCAATCCATGCCTTCTGCCGGGATCCTAGTCTACCGAAGAAGTTCGCCACCATCAGGAAACCACAATCGGGATTTTCCCAGGATACAGTCTACTAATTTAATCGAAGAAAGGTAAGGACCAGACTCCAAAACATTGGTCCTTCGAACCGGATTTGTGCGTAGTCAACTAAAGGTCCATCCACGAAGGAAGAAGAACGCCATTGCGATTTCCCGTCCTTGGGAGAGGAACCCAAGCTAAAACCGCCATCGCAGTCTGAAAAATCTACTAGTTGCGAAGGCAACCATCATTTGATGCATTTAGAACGTTCGAGAAAATGAAAAGACAGTGAAAGGATTACTCTTACGATTACGTCTGGCGAATTTATTGCTATAATGCACACAATCAGGATATTTCACACTCCAATTACCTGCAGTACATTTATTCCGCTTATTTTGTGACCGGGAAGAGTCACAACAAGAGCATCGCACATTCGAGCTAACGGCATCTTACATCGTTGGCACCAGTCGCAAGAGGAAACCATTCCGGAACGGGCGAATTGCCCTGGTTTGTCCAGGTAATTATATACTAAAGTTATGTCCAGTCGCTGCTGGACCACTCCATAAATGCTACATGGTTTCCTTTCCTATTTTGATGATGTTTGCCGCAATCATATTGGAGAAATAACACCATCACTGCAAGTCATCAAGGGAGATTAGCTTCGACGAATGAGACGTATTTCAATCAACTTACCGTTAAAATACCCGACTGCAACTACATCCTACGCGAGTTCACTTGGTGCAGGAGCAACTGTTATCCTTCCAGGTCAGTTAACGGAATTGCACCACTTGTATATGTCCGGCCGAAGCTGGAATTTATTGCCATACTACATAATGTATTTCACACCTCTCTGTGCACTGTTTTGATCGTGATCGATGTATACATACATAAACAACATTTACAAGCATATGAACAAGGGGCGCGCATAAGTGCATTATTGTTTCACTGCGTCCTACTTTCGGAGCATCGGTGTGATCACGAGAAAATCCGGCACATCGTTTTTTGATGAAATTTAGCAGCGTTACTGTTTTGTCAGGTCAGTTAGAACAGTATATGTTCAGCCGTAGTTGGACCAACAATTTTACTACATAACCCTTTTCACCTCTCCCGCGAAATCTGGATCCGTATGAAGTATTTTAAATTACTCGTACTTCCACAATCATTTGGAGCTGCATCGTTCGAATATTTCTGAGGGACATAACTGTAGAGAAAGCGGAAATTCCTGTTTCTTCAGGTAAATAATAAAAACAGCTCTACAGTATATGCCCATCCGAAGTTAGGAAACAAGCAGAATATTACACCTCCGTATTATCTTCCCGTTCTGTCAAAGTGAAATTGTGTTACAATGCCGCCGACTACATCATCGAGTGCTAAGAAGTCACCGGCGTTGCGGACGCTGCAAACCAAGCTGAGGTCATACCAGAATATGTTCAGGGATATCTGCAGGTTCGCCGATTCTCTTGGGGTGGAAACTACAGCCAGCCAGGTGACAGTTCGACTGGAAAAACTTGAGGAGTTGTGGGAGAAGGTGAACGATGTGATCTTGGACATCGAAACACACGAAGACTTCGAAGCAGAGGATGACGCCTATGCTGAGCAACAGTCGGAGTTTGGAAACCGCTACTACCAGGTGAAGTCGGTGTTGTTAGACAAGATCAAGGAGCTAGAAGAACCTGCTGTCCTTAATGCCTCCATCCGGGGACTCGACATGACACAACAACCCACCATAGAGCATGTGCGACTCCCACAAATCAAGTTGCAAACCTTCGACGGCAACATTGATGAGTGGTTGAGTTTCCGCGATCTATACACATCGCTCATCCATTGGAAAGCTGATTTACCGGATGTCGAGAAGTTTCGCTACCTGAAGGGATGTCTGTCAGGAGAAGCTAAGGCGCTTATTGACCCGCTGTCGATTACAAGGGCGAATTATCAGGTCGCATGGGAGACGCTAACCAAACGCTACAACGGCAGTAAAATCCTGAAGCGGCGTCAGATTCAAGCGCTGTTTAAGTTACCTAATCTGGCTAAGGAGTCGGCCAACGAATTGCAGCCGTTGCTGGAGGGATTCGAGCGTGTTGTTCAGACCCTTGATCAGCTGGTACAACCCGCCGACTACAAGGATCTTCTACTGCTAGACATATTAGCTTCGCGTCTAGACAGTGGAACCAGGAGAGCTTGGGAAGAGCATTCATCCACCAAGGAGCAGGATACGGTGAAGGATTTGACCGAATTCTTGCAAAGACGGATCAGAGTACTGGGAGCATTGCCAACTAGATCCGTTGAACCCAAGGTTGTCGTACCGCAACCGCAAAGGAAGCCATTTGTAGCGCGCTCTAGCCATAGCGTCGTACAAAATACAGGAGGACGGTGCATCGCGTGTTCGGAATCCCATCCGCTTTATCAATGTCCAGCTTTCCAACGTTTAGCAGTATCCGCCCGCGATAAGCTGCTCCGCAACCACTCCTTATGTCGCAATTGTTTCCGGAAGGGTCATCTGGCTGCGGAGTGTTCTTCACGATATGTGTGCCGTAATTGCAAGGGCAAGCACCATACCTTGGTATGTTTTCGGACGGACGGCGAAGGCGGTAAGGAGTCAACCGCTAAGGGAGCAAACAGTTCCGGGAATTTCAAGGAAGGGGAATCAAGTACCAGAATAGCCAGCACACCAGCGGCTGTTTCATCTAACATGTCTGGTCAGCGCAGCTCATCGGTATTACTCGCTACGGCCATCGTCTTAGTGGAGGACGATCAAGGAGGTAGTTATCAAGCAAGGGCTCTACTGGACTCGGGTTCTGAATGCAATTTCATGACCGAGCGGTTATGTCAACTGATGAACGTTCAACGGCGGCGGTCCGACGTGTCTGTGTACGGGATCGGGCAATCCAATACCAAGGTCAAGCATAAGGTGACAACAACAGTCAAGTCGCGAGTATCTGCTTTCTCGCGGAAGATGGAGTTTCTTCTACTACCGAGTGTCACAGCAAATCTTCCGATAGCCAACGTGGATATGACGGGATGGGAAATCCCAACTGGCGTGGAGCTAGCGGATCCAGCGTTTTTCAAATCCAAGGCGGTTGATTTAGTGCTTGGGATCCAGTACTTCTTCGCATTTTTCCATACCGGGAATGAAGTGCAGTTAGGCAAGGGTCTTCCTACTCTAACCGAGTCGGTATTCGGATGGGTAGTAGCTGGCACGGTTGAAAGCTCGCTAGAAACCCAACGTATAACCTGCAATATGGCCGTCGGTCTGGAGGAAATATTGACTCGTTTCTGGACCTGTGAGGAGATCGATTCTACCTCTATTTATTCGCCTGAGGAAGCACGCTGCGAGGAGCAGTATGCTAGAACTGTACGAAGGGGAACGGATGGCCGATACACAGTCTCACTACCAAGGGATGAAGTCGCCCTGGCAAGGATGGGCGAGTCAAGGGACATCGCAGTCCGGCGGCTAGAAGCTTTGGATCGCAGACTATCGAGGGATCCAGAGCTCCGGAAACAGTACAACCAGTTTATGGCGGAATATCTGGAGCTAGGTCACATGCGAAGGGTATCTGTGACACGAGATGAAGAAGGCAAACACTGCTACTTACCTCATCATCCAGTGGTCAAACAGGAAAGCACCACAACCAAGGTCAGAGTGGTCTTTGATGCATCGTGCAAAACTTCCTCAGGAACGTCTCTAAACGATGCACTATTGGTGGGACCGGTGATTCAGGACGATCTCCGGTCAATTATTCTACGGAGCCGAACCAGACAGTACATGGTGGTAGCGGATGTCGAGAAGATGTTTCGACAAATCAAAATCGATGAAGGGGACATGCCGCTTCAACGAATTCTGTGGCGTGTGGATGGTAACGAGGAGGTCGGGACCTACGAGTTAACTACGGTCACCTATGGAACCAAGCCGGCTCCGTTCCTTGCAACCAGAACTCTGAAGCAATTGGCTATGGACGAGCAAGCACAATACCCACTAGCGGCAAGGGCTGCAATCGAAGATGTCTACATGGACGACGTTTTGACTGGCGCTGACGAAGCAGAAGCAGCGTTGGAGCTGCGAAACCAGCTGGACGAGATGATGGATAAAGGAGGATTCCGTCTGAGAAAGTGGGCTTCCAACTGCCCGATGGTATTGCAGGGTATTCCAGAAGAAAACCTGGCGGTAATGCAAGCAAAGGAAATCCAGCTAGATCCCGATCCCGAAGTACGAACCCTAGGACTTGTGTGGCTTCCAGTTGATGATGTCCTGATGTTCCGGTTCAAAATACAGGAACTAGAGCCAGCCGGTAAACTGTCGAAACGTAGGGTCCTGTCAATCATAGCTACGCTATTCGATCCGTTAGGCCTGGTAGGAGCGGTAATCACAACTGCAAAGATTTTCATGCAGCTATTGTGGTGTTTAAAGGATGGCAATGGAAGGAGCTTAGACTGGGATAGTCCCCTGCCATCAAAGGTTGACGCAGAATGGCGAGATTTCCACTCTCAGTTGCCACTGCTAAACAGTCTGAGAATCGACCGCTGCGTTATAAAACCGAAGGCAGTTACTGTTGAGCTCCACTTCTTCTCAGACGCATCCGAGCGAGCATACGGAGCTTGTGCGTATACTAGAAGTGTGGATTCAACGGGAGGTGTTAGAATTGTATTACTTTCGTCCAAATCCAAGGTGGCCCCATTGAAATGCCAATCCATTCCACGCTTGGAACTGTGTGGAGCCTTGATGGCGGCTCAGCTTTCGGAGAAGATCACAGATGCGATTAAGATGGACGCGCAGCAGTTTTTCTGGACGGACTCCATCTGCGTTCTCCAATGGCTAAAGGCAGTACCCACGACGTGGACTACATTCGTTGCTAATCGCGTGGCGAAAATTCAAGGAATCACCGAGACGCATATTTGGCAGCACGTTCCAGGAACCCAAAATCCGGCAGACTTAATTTCGCGCGGATTAACTCCAGAGCAGATTCAGCACAGTGAGCTGTGGTGGGAAGACCCACCATGGTTTCAGACAGGGCTAGAATCACGGCCAAAGCCACCAACAATGGCAAGCGTTGAGGACGTAGAAGGAGAGATGCGCCGCTCAGCAGTTCCATGTACGAAACAGCAGGAGTATTTCGGAACCTGGTACGTTAGCAAGTTCTCCAACTACCCAAATTTGATGAGAAGCACAGCGTACTGGCTACGATTGAAAAATATCCTCAAGCGGACTGAGCATAACAGAAGATGGAAAGGAGTTCTAGAGGCAGCTGAATTGAAGGAGGCCGAGCACACGTTAATGGGGCGCATTCAGCAGGAAACGTTCCCGAAGGAGTGGAAGGCGCTTTCGAACCATGAAGCGGTATCAAGGAGTTCACCGCTGCGCTGGTTTCACCCACAGTTGTCTAGGGACAATCTGCTCAGAGTTGGAGGGCGATTGGGCCACTCACAGGAAATTGAAGATACCAAGCATCCAATAATACTTCCCGCAACACATCGACTAACCAGACTGTTATTAGAGCATTTTCACAAGAAGTTGCTCCACGCGGGACCGCAGCTTCTTCTTGGCACTGTAAGGCTTCAGTATTGGCCATTGGGAGGCCGCAATTTAGCTCGGCAAATAGTTCATCAGTGTAATCGTTGTTTCCGAGCAAAGCCCAAACCTATTCAGCAATTCATGGGTGAATTGCCTGCAGCGCGCGTGACTGTATCACGGCCATTCTCAAGAACGGGAGTGGACTATTTTGGCCCGGTGTATATACGCCCAGGACCTCGTCGTACGGCAGTTAAAGCGTATGCGGCAGTATTCGTCTGTATGTGTACGAAGGCCGTTCATATCGAGATGGTAACGGATTTGTCTACGGACCGGTTTCTGCAGGCGTTACGCAGATTTATTGCAAGGAGAGGCAAGTGTTCCGATATGTACTCGGATAATGGGGCAAACTTCATTGGAGCTCGGAACCAACTGAAGCAACTGACTGAGTTGTTACACAGCAAGGAACACAACGAGAAGATATCGAAGGAATGTGCAAAGGATGGCATCCATTGGCATTTCAACCCCCCCAGTGCTCCACATTTCGGAGGTCTATGGGAGGCGGCAGTGAAATCGGCCAAGTACCATTTGTTGCGTGTCCTTGGTAACCAGGTGGTTTCGTTCGAAGATATGAACACTCTTTTGATTCAAGTGGAGAGCTGTCTTAATTCTAGACCACTAACTGCGATGACTGATGATCCAAATGATCTCGAGCCTTTGACTCCGGGACATTTTCTAATTAGAACTTCCATGCAGCAACTACCTGCTGCAGACTGCAAAGCTGTTCCACTAAATCGTTTGAAACAGTGGCAGATAATACAGCAGAAACTGCAGCAATTTTGGAAACGATGGCGGTTGGAATATTTAACGCACCTACAAGGCAGAGTGAAGCGTTGGCAACCACCTATTCCAATCTCTGTGGGCCAATTGGTGATAATCCGAGACGATAACGTACCCTCCATCCGCTGGAAAATGGGAAGGATTCAGCGGGTCCACTCAGGCGACGATGGAGTTGTCAGAGTAGTGACTCTTAAGACCGCAACGGGAATGCTAGAAAAACCAGTGGAAAAAATATGCATTCTACCATCAGCGACGGCAGAACCAGACAGTAGTTCCCAGTAGTTGGAAATGTCGACGCTTCCATACGGTGTGCGAGAGGTTTTCTTTTTTTTTCAGAAATTTTAGCAATTTCAGGGAGGGTGAGAATGTTTGCGAGTGTACTACTTCACCCTGAAATAATTTATGCACCCCTCGACCGCTACACCGTTTACCCGACTGAGAAGAAAACGTTGGTTTACTGTACTGGTGTAAACACAACATAAATTATGGCTACCCAGCTGTGCGAGAAATGTCATCGGTCTACCCACACAGCTGAGCCAGTACTAGTAAACAAACGCAGTTTACTTGTAATCATCGGTAGGAGTTGATGGACAATTTCTCGACGACGGAAGCAGAGGAAAGAAGGCCAGGTGCACCACGGCTGCTGAGTTTCACCCCCTGGAGCCCCCAGAATAGGAGAAAAGGAGAAAGGCGCCACCATTGCATATTCGGCGAAGAAGCTGCTCAGTCGCAGCAACCAATTTAATAAATGTAAAGTGTTATGTATAATTTGTGTTAGAATAAAATGTAGTGTATTGCATGTAAAAATATAGTGTGAAAAATGTAAAGTGTATTATCTGTATATGGCTGGTGTTTTCGTTATTTATGTACAAAATCCCTGCAATCCATGCCTTCTGCCGGGATCCTAGTCTACCGAAGAAGTTCGCCACCATCAGGAAACCACAATCGGGATTTTCCCAGGATACAGTCTACTAATTTAATCGAAGAAAGGTAAGGACCAGACTCCAAAACAGTTGCTTCCAGTCTTTCCCGCCAATTATGTTTACGTCTGCTCCTGAGTCGATAAGAAACTCAAGTGGGCTCGACGAATTTAAGGTGCAGCTGATGAGTACGTCGCTGAGGGAGAGTGCGTAAGCATTCTGGGAGAAAGTACGATAGTGAGACAAATAATTTGTATTACTTCAGTCATTGAGCAATGTAAAAGGGGGTGAGGGGGGGATCTCTGAGCAACAAACATTCATGAACGTGTCTTCCTATTTTGTTTGATTCGCGTAATATGTTATGATAAAAAACACTTTAATCTATTTTAAAATTCACTCACCGTTCTTTTTTATTAAAAGAGTTTCACAAAAAGCTTTCTTCTTTTGTTTAGTTTTGTTTCTCTTATTTTGTTTTTTTGTTTTGTTTATTAAACATAGAAGTGAAATCATATCTGCTCATCTTCCCCTGATGTTTTCCGTGGGCTTCGTTGGTCTACTCGGTTCACTTGCTTCTTGCGACAAGCCGCGGCGAAATGGCCCTTCCGGCCACATTTGCGGCAGTCTTTGTCAATTGCTGGACAAGGTGCTCCGTGATGCGCCTGTCGATCACAGCGTGAACATCGACTCCGTTTACCCAATGTACGTGCTCCAAGATCCAGTCCTTTTCTTGGTGGGCCTCTGTCCATCCTGTCGGCTCGGGAATTATATCTGTTTCCATCTGGCTCATTGCGGTAACGTTTAGGAGTTTTGGGGGTTGTAAAGTTGGTGACTGCCTGGACCTCTGCACTCGAAGAGCATGCCTTTACCTCGGCATCTAGGGCTTCACTTCTTGTAGCTGACTGCACGATTAATGAGGTATCATGACCATATGTTCGGGCTGCCTTTGCCAGCTCTCGGTTAGCCATTCCTTTTAGGAGTTGAGATCTAACAAACCGGTCTTGGTCTGCTTCACTATACCCGCATAAGCGCACTTTTGCCATGAGGCGAGCGTTAAATGCCATAGTCGATTCGTTCTGTCCTTGCTTCATGGCCGCGAACGCTTCATGTTCTGCAGCTGTGTCCGTCATGCCGCGGAAGTAGTTGCTTATGTTTGTTACCATTTTGTTGTAGCAGTCTGCGTCGTCCAGGCTTGGTCGAAGATCGGCTGTTCGAACAATGCTTTGCAACTCGCCTCCGATAGTGAGGTACAGTAATTGTGCACGTCGTGCAGGCTCAATTATGTTATTTATAGACACAGCTAAATTGAATTTTTCTATAAACTGGGTGAAGGCTTCCCACATGCCATTTGCAGGCACGTCTTTTGGGAAGGAGTCGATAATCAAGTCGTATATACGACGTGGGAGTTGTTGACTGATTATTGGGGGCAGACCATGATTTTTCAGCCGATGTGGTCCTTTCCGCGATCTGCTTGTCCAGCATTACCTGGGTTAGCTCTAGAAGTGCCTTTTCCAGTATTGCCAACCTACCAGCTGTATTCGAAGCATCATCTGTTGTTTGCTGTATAGGAGTTACGACTGATGCGTAATACATTTCTGAGTTATTTTGAACATCATTATCTCCGCTAGTAGTGGGATGGCAAGATTCGTTCTGTCCACCGTTGTCGTTTCTGGGTGTGTTTCCACCCGGTCCCGGTTCTGATTCATGTTCCGTTTCAGAAGCACTATCCGATAACCCTAATTCTACGATCTCGTCTACACTCTCTTGTTCCTCGTCACTACTGGTGTGAACAATTCGCACATATTTCCCATCCGATTCCATTCCGCGTTTCTTTCTGTGATACGGGGGAAGACAGAGAAATGGTGAGAGAATATATGATCTATAACATACAGATGAGGTTTCCTGAGGTAAAACTAACCGCAGAACACGCGATCAGCACGGTGGAGGAATGGATGAGCGCGAGAGGCCTGGAGCTCGCTCATCATAATGCGGAGGTAGTTATCGTCAACAACCGAAAGTCGGCACAACATGCAGTTATCCATGTGGGAGAAGTCGCGATCACTTCACAGCGAAGTCTGAAGTCTCTCGGAGTCATTATATACGACAAGCTGACCTTCGGCAGCCATGTCGACTATACATGCAAGAGAGCGTCGACTGCTGTTGCGGCTCTATCGAGAATGATGTCCAACAGCTCAAAGGTGTGCGCCAGTAGACGTAGGTTACTGGCAGGCGTTGCCGTATCTATCCTCAGGTACGGCGGCCCGTCATGGTCAAGAGCACTGAGGGTAACCAGTTACCTACAGAAACTGGAGAGCACCTACCGCGTGATGTGCCTCAGAGTGATATCTGCCTACCGCACGGTATCACACGATGCATCCTGCGTGATAGCGAGCATGATGCCAGTCGGGCTGGTCATTCGGGAAGATGAGGAGTGCTTTAAGCTACGTGGAAATAGGGGAGCCCGCGAGCGCACCAGGGTGACCTCGGTCGCCAGATGGCAGCGTGCGTGAGACAACTCCTCGAAAGGTAGGTGGACCCACCGGCTGATACCTAGCATATCGAGCTGGGTGGGAAGACCCCATGGGGAAGTTCACTTCCACCTGACACAATTCCTGTAAGGCCATGGCTGTTTCCGACAGTACCTCCACAGGTTCGGGCACGCGGAGGTCCCAGTCTGCCCGAACTGCCCAGGTGTAGACGAAACTGCCGAACACATACTGTTCGTATGTCATCGGTTCGACGTCGAAAGAAGAGCAATGCTTGACGTCTGTGGCTGGGACACAACCCCTGATACCCTTATTCAGCGGATGTGTCAATCGGTGGAGAAGTGGAACACAGTCTCGGCTGCTACCATCCAGATTGCCAGTAGGCTACAGGTAATCTGGCGAACCGAGCAACAGACGACGGGCACGGTTAACTAGTGATTGGTTAGCTGGAGCGAAAAAGGCCAAACGCAAAAAAGGGAGTGAATGGTCTGTTCATGCCGAGGCAGGTTTGGCGCAACGAATGGCAACCGCGTAAGGGGTAAACCCAGCCACCCCGAAGCAAGACAGAAGAGCGAGTGTATAGGCGTATAAGTGGACTGCCTTATGCCAAGACGGGAGGGTCGTAGCGTAGTATGTTGGGACTTAGCTATCGATACCTCATGGCGTGGCAGAGGAGTGAAAGGGTGAGCATCCAAGTCAGTCTCACACGGCATGTTAAGGGTGAGCACAAAAGTCAGCCTCACATGGTATGGTAGAGGCTAGCACAAAAGTCAGCCTAGCAAGGAATGAAAAATGTGAGCACACAAGTCAGCCTCGCATGGTATGTCAGAAGTGGGGCCTAAGAAAAATGTCCCACATGGGATGCCAGGGGGAGTGACAAAGGTACAATAGAGTGGCACGATTGAGAGTGAATCAGGTGATAGGGTGAGCACCCAAGTCAGCCTCACATGGTATGGGTGGGGCGAGCACAAAAGTAAGCCTAGCAAGGAATGAGTAAGGTGAGCACACAAGTCAGCCTCGCAAGGAACGAAAAAGGTGAGCACAAAAGTCAGCCTCATGTGGGAGTGTTTGAGAGTGAATCAAAGTGCGATTGAGAGAGCACCCAAGTAAGCCTCATACAGGACGTATGAACGCGTGAGTGAGAGTGAATGAGTACATTTAGCACAGCCATCCCCCCAGAAGTAATACCGAGAGGTAGTTCCTGGGAGGAATGATGGAGGAGCCCAATGGAGTTTAGTCGGTATTAATGGCAGCGTCACCATTCGAGCCCGACACGCCCCCAGTGCACCCCGTGTGGTAGATTGGACCCTACCAATAGCACGTGTACTGGGCTAGGACGTAAAGGTCTTCTCCATTGTAAAAAAAAGATGAGGTTTCTATACACTTCCTATGATCGCATATCAGTCCCATAAAGATAGGAAATCCCATAGAAAACGGGACAACTATGCGATCATGGGTAGTATAGGTATTGCACAAAATTATTTTGCTAAAACGGACAATCACAGCCTTGTCCGAAAACATAATGAAAGAAGATGAACGAACGTTCCGCTCTACAATAAACTCTACGTCAATAAATAATTCTATTCGTAAATGTTTTGCACTCAATAGCGGGTGTCCCACACCGCCACGAATCGACGCTGCCCCGGTATCTTTCACTATGTAAGGTTGCGAACTTGAGATGTCCGAAAATCGAAGACATTGCAAATGTCCACAATACCCGTAAGAAAAACCGAGCTCCATAACCTTTTAGCGAGCGTCCCTGTTGCGTCGGTTGTTTATTTATGGTCTTAATATCTGCGCGGGTGTCCCACACCGCGGTTTTATTTTTGCGAAAGTTTCAACTTTTTTTTCCAGCGGTCGTTCCGCACCGCTAGACAAAGATTTTCTTCTTCATACAACGGGCGTCCCACGCCGTTCACCAAAATCTTGCTAGTCAATTGTCTCGGTCCTTGCGCGGGTGTCCCACACCGCTAAAGCATTTTTTTTACTCTCTTTATTTTCTCTAGCGGGCGTCTCACACCGCAATAGGAAAACTTCAGTTTCTCTTTTTTTTCAGAAGGCGTCCCACACCGCAATGAATTTTAATGTTATTTTTCCTAACGGGCGTCCCACACCGTTAAAACATCAAAATTGTTTTCGCCATAGCGGGCGTCCCACACCACTAGCGAAAAGGCTATTTTGCAATGAATATTGGTGTTATTTTTCCTAGCGGGCGTCCCACACCGCTAAAACATCGAAATTGTTTTCGTCACAGCGGGCGTCCCACACCGCTCATTCGATTTAACTTGCATTTTTTTTTCTCGCGCGCATCCCACCAGGCAACGACGAAAAGCACATCTGCAGTTTACTGATCACCACTACTTCACCATTTCAGGATACGGACACAAAACCACTATCCGGCTGTACCAAACTCTGCAAGCGCGCCCCCCTTGCACCACACTCACTTTTCTACTCTCAAACAAAATGGCCGACGCAAAAGCATTTGCCTGCTTTGCGACTGCTCCTCTCGATAATCAGACTGACGCCGACTAGTTAACACTTGAAACTCCCACTTTGATGAACGTGTTGGGTGATTCTCATTGTTTGTATTAAGCTCTCAAATTGTACAATGAAAATTGTACAATACTGGTAGGATCGCCATTGTGGAAACCTGGTTTATGCCTTCTGAGAAACACCCAACACGGAGCCGGGCTGCGTAGAACTTACCTCGTTGACTGTCTGACGGCGAAAGAGCCCTTCTCTTCACTTGATGGTCGCTGCTGTCGGTTCTGGTGTTGCCATCGACTTTGTTGCGTGTTCGTTGCGCACGATGAATACATGTATATACCTTGGGCCTGCGGTGACAGCTAAGCGAGGGGAACAATGTGGGATACAATCTAAAGGTGGTACCCCACAAATACGACTTATGCAACACAAAAATATTAATTTCAAGTAATTTGTTCAGCTTTTTCCCGCCAGCGTTTTTTTGAATCCGGGTCCAAAATCTATCTCCTGTAATGTTTGAACTAGTGTCAAAAACTAAAGTTTTTGCCTTTCTCAATAGAAAGGTATTCCAATTGCTCTGAAAACCGACTTTTTAACGAAGGCCCGGGGGCCGAGTGACATATACCATTCGATTCAGTTCGTCGAGTTCGGCAAATGTCTGTGCATGTGTATGTATGTATGTGTGTATGTGCGTCTGTGTGTGTGTATGTGACCAAAAATGTTCCCATAGGCTGCTATTGAATTTCTTATGGATCCGACTTCCGGTTCCGGAATTACAGGGTGATGAGTACGAACACGCAGGAAATGTCGATTTTAAAAAATTCTTCAATGAATGTATAAAGGGGAAAATTTTTCCAAAATATGACCACAACTGCTTCGATTTGTAGTAGTAGGTCACTAGCATCCATTCAAAGTCTATTTGGCCACATTGGCCACCATCATCGATTCCGGAAGCCCCGGTGGAAGTATCTAAATTCAAAATAACAGTCACTTCCGGTTCCGGAGTTACGGGTTGTGGCGTGCGATCACATAGCAAATTGTGATTCAAACCGATACTCCGATGAAAGCAAAAAAGGTAAAAATTTCGCTAAAATGTCTCTCACACAACTTAAATTTGCAGTTCTAGGTCACCGACGGCCAACCAAACTTTCGTTGACTACATTGACCACCACAGACGGTTCCGGAAGTGCCCGGGAAAAGCGGCCTCCTTTCAAAACTAGCAAACTAATATCAGTTTCTCGGAAACGATTGGGCCGATTTTCACAAACTTAGTCCCAAATGATAGCTATATTATCCCCACAGATGTCTATAAAATTTCGCACGGATTGCTTATATGGTTCCGGAAATATAGACTGAACCGTCCGGTCACATATGAAATTCCCATATAAGCCGGAACTCAAAATATTTTTGAAGGGGGGGGATCCCATGAAATTTCAGAAATCGAATTCGTATTTTTGATGCCAAACATCTTTAAAATGCATGAAACGTCAAGATTTTATATTATCACGTAAATTTTTTTTTTTAAATCGACATTTTTGACTTTGCCGATTAGGCACCTTTTTGCAGTTCAATATTACTGTGGCTATTTTTTTCTTTTACAAAATTTTAGAACTCGAATAATGATTTCTTTTCTTGTATATTTGTCATGTCATGTGTAATAATAAAATGTAATATATGCATTTGAAAGCTTTTAATGAATATAAACATCGCAAACATTCACGTGTTCATGATTGAGAAAGGCACAATTGCACCGCTAGGTGGATTAAAACAAGTTTTTCTCGATACCTTCGAACGATAGCAAGTGACTTAGGGACCGTTCATAAACCACGTAGACCGAAATTTGAGAATTTTAACCCCCCCCCCTCCCCCCTATTACACCTTAGTAGACTTTTACCAACCCCCCCCCCCCCCCCCCCCCAAGCCAAAAGTCTACGTAGACTTTTAATTTTTTTATTCGCAGGAAGTGTGAATTTAGCAAGAAGCACATTATAATGTTCAATTAAAAATTAGCGTTCAGATTTATTGCAAGCTTTTTAAATGCTAAAGAAAGGTTTTTCACATTGGTTTTTTGTCTATGATTGATCAAATCAATTAATACCGATTCAAGGTGCTTTCCAACGTTTGTGTAGCGAAATACTTCTTTTCAAGGTTAGTCACTCAAATATATTCAAAAAGATATATTCACAGACCTACCAGAAATGACAGTCGTGATCACCAAAGTGTTGCAAAAATTTAATGGCCTTTGCAAATGTTAGATTACCATTCTCATAGCTTTCAGTGCTCACCGCAAGAGGCGCGCGACCGCATGACATAATAGACAAAAATATCCTAAAACATACCATTAAACGTCCGCGTTTTGTTATCGTCCTTATTGTGCTAAATGAACTATGTTGGGAACAAACAAAAATGAACTGGTGCTCTACAATTGATTGTAGTAGCCATTCGTCTTGAAATCAAAACTTTAAGGTGCTTTCTGTATGAACAAAACGAGGATAAACTGCAATGTATGCAGGAAACAGTGGCCATCAAAATGCACCGCAAAGACGATGATTTTGGAAGAGTTCGCAATTAATTCCGCATGTTTTACTACTGGCCAACAAATGAGAGTCGATTAGGAAGTTATTTGACACATTGTGAAGAGTTAGAACTAATCCAGTTGAAAATAAAATAATGAAAATCAAATGGCATTGTGTAGAAATATTCTCTTCAATTTAAATTTAGTCAAACAAGCACTTGCCAGAATCTTCAGCACAACTTGTGGGGTCCACATTACAGCACGGATCAAATTGTCCTCATCGCTTTCTGTGTTTACAATAATCCTTTCTAGGCAACATGACCTACCCATTGCTCAGTTTCTTCATATAGTGGATTTGCCCGTAAAGAAGCCTCTACCTTTCCTAGAATTCATTCATTTCGGAATACAAATTTAAAGGACTAATCAGACTTCCGTTTAATTGATGTTTGTTGTTAGGTGCTTTTGCCCATAATAGCTGCTTACGCACACCAATGTACCTTCATGTCAAATGGACAGATGTGTCAAACAGATAATATAGTTCAAAGAATCGGCACGAGGTGGCGATAGTGTGCCAAGCGAATTTAAATTTGAAATGATGATCACGTTTTATTCAGTGAACTGTCTGGTAGGTCTGTGATATATTGCTATAACTAGCTTAAATTTTGGCCGAAGTGCGACCTACACCAACAATGCAGAATTGCTAAACACTTTTTGAGCGATAAGTAATTTGACGTAATTTTTTGAAGTTTTTTCCGTAAATACGCATCAATTATAGTAAATAATGGACTCAGAGGGGAAGAAAAACAATTTGGAAGTTAATGATAATAGTTTTTAGTAGATACACTCACGTTAAACATAAGAAATCTTCGAAAATGTGTATATTGTGCTTCTAGGTTAGGGTTCACAACCGCCCGAGTTAAGAATATTTAAACAACCAATCAAAGCATAACCAGTATATATTCACTTTTGGCAAGAATTAGCTCTCATTTCGAATATACACAACTTTGTACGAAGTGGTTTTATAGGTTTCAGAAAGAAAAATTTAAAAATATGCTATATTATCCCTGTTTTGCATAATAAATCTATTACCATCTTGAAGGAAATTAGTTTTCTTCCACTTCACTTCCATTTTTTTTATACAACTAAGGCCAATTTTCGTAACAATGCAAAAACTACGTAAACTTTTAAAGATTTGCTACTGATCTGACAGTTTATTCGCAAAACATCCACCCCAAGCATGTAGCGCTTTCTACATATATTTTCTGCGTAAAGATGCCAACTATCGAAAAGTATCAAAGTTTAACTCCGAATATTTTCGAAGATAAATATAGTAGAACCGGTTTGCACGGAGTTGCATAGGGTCAAGATGTAAAATTTAACGGGTGTTTAAAGATTTTGAAATCAGTGTAAATGATTGCAAGAAAATCTGATTAACTCGAGTAAACACTTTGTTGTAGAAGTTTAACTACACTACTGCTTTAACCATCGAAATTAATAAATAAAAAATAAAAAAATTAATCTACTTATTGTTAAAAATCGGGTGTTTTGTTGTTACAATGCTTAACTTTGACCATTTTTTAACTTTTTATGGTTCATGGATTTAATGGTCCATGCATGTCTGCTAAGGGACCATTCCTAAATTACGTAACGCTTTTAGGGGGGGGGGGGGTACGACAAGTTATGACATAGGGGGAGGGGGTGTTAACTAGATCGTTACGTAACATGTTTTCATCGAAGAAAAAAAAATCTTGGAATTTGTTGCGTAACAGGGGAGGGGGGATGGAAAAATTTGTGACAATTTGTTACATAGAGGGAGGGGGGGTCAATTTTGGGCAATTTTTGCGTTACGTAATTTATTACGTCCCTAACTAGTGGTCTCTCAGATGATTTCACAGTCAAATTCTTCCGTCGAGAGGAATTTTGGGCGATCGTCTTTAGAACTGTCAATTTGTATTATTCCTAGATCAAAACTATATCAAAATATACGCAAGAAACAACAACGTGTGAAGCTGTTCAAAAAAAAATCGTGGGTGGGTGGTCGTTTAACGAGTAGTTACCTCAATAGTGTACTAGCTTTGAAGTTTCTGCATAAATACCGAATAGACCGATATTCTGAATACAACTATCTTTAAATCCCATTCATAATTAGTAATACAAAATAACAAAACAAAATAACAAAAAATAAAAGTCTACGTAGACTTTTTCAAAGACCCCCCCTCCCCCCTCGTAGACAAACGTAGACTATTGCAATACATCAACACGTTTGAAGTTTTCAGTACGCTTGAAGTTTAGCTAAAAACGATAGGACAGTATTGATAATATATACAATTATGTATTCTGTTCGCCTTCCATTTTCTGTTATATCATTTTACTTCAATAACAAAATTTCCAAATCTTTAAAATTCTACAGTGGTGTATTATGCTTTTTACCGAAAATTACTACGCGACGAAATATATTCAAAATAGTAAAAGAATTGAAAATATACCATTTTAACTGAATCCGCAAAATTTGGAACAAATATCAGGCAAAATATAGGGCCTGTTAGTCAGGAATTAGTCGGTCATGGATTTATTCACCCCTTCGCTACGGTGGGAAAATTGGAAAGTATTTGTTACTATTTTGGTACATTTAATTCATTGATATCCCATCTATTGGTGTGCTTTTTATTCCCCACTCGATTTTTTAAATCCTCTCAAGTTTCTATTTGGTTCAAAACCAAAAGTCGTTTGTTAGCTGTTTATATAATGATCAATATAAATTGATTTTCTTAACATCGCGGAATCGAAAAGATTTCTTTTACCACAATAACCACTCAAGATCCAAAAAAAAAATTGAAAGCATGAAAAGTCGTTTGTAATTTTTTTCAAACAACTTTTCATGTTCTAAAGTAGGTAAAATCTCCTAGAACACATAGCATAGCAGGTCTTCTAAAAATAAGTTTGGTCGGTGAGGTACGAGTATTTTTATTTACCGGGAAGTGGTATTCCGCGAAATGGTTTTTCCGGGAAATGATACATTCCGGGAAACAGTTTTCCGGGAAATGATACATTCCGGGAAATGATTTTCCGGGAAATTGTACATTCTGGGAAACGATATTCCGGGATATGGTACATTCCGGAAAACGATATTCTGAGATATGGTGCATTCCGGGAAATAGTTTTCCGGGAAGTGGTATTCCGGGGAATGGTATTCCAGGAAATGACGTACGACCGTTGGGACACCATGCACTTACGCATGCGTACAAGATAGCGTACAAGTTTTACATGTAAAAACTGTGAGTCAGATTAGCTTTGTCAAATGGAAGTAAATAAGTCTTTCAGTTACTTATTCATATTCTAAAATACCAATTAACAAATAAATATTAACCAAAAAATAAATATAATGCATTAAAATTAAAATTGCCTTTAATTATTTAAATTGTTTGAAGTATCCCAACCTATACGACACAATTTTTTTTACCATTTTGACTTCATGTAGAAAATTGATCCTGAGTGTTATTCAAATTCTCATTCGCAAACATTAAGCCACATAACCAGGGCCGCCGAGAGGGGGGGGGTGTTTCCCCCCGGGCCCGGAGTTTTGAAGGGGGCCCGAATTTTTAACAGAAACTAAAATTTTGACAAATACTTTTTCAACAAAAATTTATTTGAGAATACAATTAAAAATTCAATATCTTGTGTATGAGGTAACTAGAATGGCGAAAATTCAAAACTCTGACATTACAGAAAAATCTGTGAATATAGTAACCCTGCCAACAAATTAGAAATACCTACATTCGCCTCAAACATCGAACCCAAGCGAACAAAGCAAAATGAGTCAACGCTGATGATGATGGGTAGAGCGAAAGAGACAACTAGTGCCACGACACTATGTTAATCATGTTTGCAAATGAAGCTCGAATGTACAAGCGATTTTATGCACTGGATAGCGTACCTCCACAAGCAGTGTAACTCAGCTACACTGGCTGTGAAAACACACAGCGCAGTGATCTGCTATGCTTGTCGTTCAATGTCGATGATGACGTCATTCATAGAAGCGTAGCGCGCTAGGTACACAAATCTGTCATACCGGGCTTGGGAAGCGCTAACTTCTGTGTGTAATTGCGCGATAGTTTGACAAGGTTGTATATTATTTACATTTTTAATGCCATGATATCAAAAATCTTTGGGTTTATCTATTGGAATCTATTCTTAAAAGTTTTTCGGGGCGATTTGAGCAAAAAAATTGAAAATTTATCGTGAGATGGCTGAATTATATGCGTTTAAAATTGGACCACTTTTCGTTACATACCCTTTTTGTAGAATTTGCAAAGTGCACCCCCAAATCGAAAACAAAGACATAATCATATTCAAATACGAGATGATACCGAAACATTTTTGTAAAAGGGTCATACTCAAATGACGTTCATATAACAACAAATTGCGTACACAACAAGCCCCTTTCGTGACAAGTATAGTGTTAATAGTTTTGTTTTGAATTTTATATGCCATGAAGAGAAGATCTCTCAGTTTACAATCTTGCAGCTGCCAATGATTCTAAGAAGCATACGTTCAACTAAATTGCTGAATTGTGTTTGATTGATTTCGAAGAGAAAATTTAACTTTGCTTCCAAACTAAACCAACTAGTTAGCAAGATTAGCTAACTAATGTAGCAAGTTAAATCCGCATACAAAATCTTTTCGTTTTGGTGGAGTGAGCGTGAGATTTTGAACGTCGCTTCCTAAACGTAACGATTTTATTTTTATGTTTGAACTATTTTCTAGAAATCAGTTACAACATTCTTGTAAAATATTTTAAGGTGTGCTAACACACCAACACAAATAAAAGCATAATTCATGTTTTTATAGGATTATGAATGTTTTCGAAACCAGTATAGCGTAAAATCCAAAAAAAACCCTTACTTGAAATTTGATCCATGCTTCTCATTTTTTTTCATTTTTTTATTCCTACGTGGATTTTTTTATTTTGTTAAAATTTCATTGATCTATTATTTCAAGTTGTGCATTGTATGTATATTTCTACAATTGTAAGATTCTGCCTTTTTTATCTATTTGCATACTTTTATTTTATCCATCTTTTTACGTTCCTTACTTTTGCTTATTTTCTATTGCTATTACCTTCACTTACTTTAATTTATAGTTTTTTCTCTGTTATTTAATTTTATTCGCAATTTTTCGAGAAAATTCTGCTTTCTTCATTTTTTTTCTTATTGTTTCATATTTTGATACCCTGCTTTTTTATTTGTTTCTTTAGTCATTCATTCTAATTTTTAGAATTTGTCTATTTACTACATTTATTCTTGTCATAGCCTTTTGCTATTTTCTTTTTTCATATTTTTTGCATTTCTAAAAGCAATTTTACTTATTCAAATTCATTCCAATTTGTCTTATTGTATAATTTTTTACCTTTCTCCTATTTTCTTCCTCATTTTCTAGTTTTTAGTTTTCCGTTTATCGTAGTTTTATTTTTTCCCATTGTTCATTTTATATAAGTTTATTTATTTTTATACTTTTTTCATTACTTCGTTATTGTTATTTCTTCATGTTTTCCATTTAACCTATTTTGAAAATACTTTTTCAGTTGACCATTTTCCTATACGTGAACATTGATTTTTTTTCCTAAAAACATTTGATTTATCTTTTCTTGACACTATGCGCACTTTTTCTTAATTTTACATATAATTCGTTGTTTGAATTTATTTCAAATTTCGTTTCTAGTGCTTTTTCTATTTTTTTAATTATATCCATTTCATTCATTTTTTTCGTGTTAATATCTTCATTTTTGTGTTTCTGTAGTATGGCTTTTTCTACTATTTTTTGTTTTCTATTTTGTCTGTTTGCTTCGTTTTTGTTCAATACTTCCAATTTTCTTTACTTTTTCGTCTATTTATCATTTAAATTTTCCAGTTTTTCAAAAATTTTTGGTGCGTCCTTTTTTTTTAATTTCTCTATGGTTATTTTATTCTTGTCTTTTATATATACTCCTCTATTTTTATGCATTCTTAACGTTTTATTTATTTTTTCTATTGCTTTAAATATTTCTCGTTTTTAATGTTAAATAAATTTTATTATTCTTGATTTATCGAGTTTTTCAGTTTTATGCATTTTTTATGTTAATGTTTGTATTCTTTTTGGTAGTTTTTTTCATTTTCATTGGTTTTATAATTTTTTCCTAATTCCCTATCGATTTTTTATTATTTTCACCATCTGTTCAATAATGTTCGTCATTTTTAATCTCCGCAATATGTTTTTCTAATTTCCTGTTTTCCTTTATCAATTTTTTGTTTTGGTTTTTCTCGATTAAACATTTTTTGACAATTGACATTTGTTTATGTGGCTGATTTTGTTGTTTTTTGAGGTATTAGAAACTCCCAAAGTATAAAAAACTCTACGTTTTTACATTTCTTATAAAAGAAATGTATAGAATTCGCTCAAACTTTCAAGATTTTTTCCGAGGCCCGGAGGGCCGAGTCTTATATACCAATCGACTCAGCTCGACGATTTGGGACAATGTCTGTGTGTGTGTGTGTCTGTGTGTGTGTGTCTGTGTGTGTGTGTATGTAACGGACAAATTCTCATTCGTGTTTCTCAGCAATGGCTGAACCGATCTTATCCAAACCAAATTTAAATGAAAGAACTAAAAAACAGTATGAACGCTATTAATTTGTTTTTGATTCTGATGTTTAGTTTCCAAGATATGAATGTTTGAACGCGTAAAAATGGCGTTTTTCGCAGTTTTTTTTTAATTATCTGCCGAAAATGACAATATAGATTAACAATTTATATGTTTTTAGATAGCTTTAACGAATACCTTTCGAACAAGCTATAGATTGTTGAAATCGGACTATTATCAAAAAAGATATTAAACATTAAATGCGGACGAAAGATTTTTATCATTTCCCATTGCCAGAAATATGACCAAAAACATGTAATCTATTATTAACGCCAAAACGGCTTATTTTAGGTCAATAGTATCTTCGGAGAATATAATGTAGGCAATATGCCCTTTTTTTTGGTATTGTGCTTTTGCTGATTAATCACCCTATGAGTGAGATATTTTCACAAATTTTCTTGTAAGTGATTATATCGAAATGATGTCTTCAGCAAATTTGTAGCTCTTACTTTTGCGAATAACTTTACTGAAGACTTCAAATATCTATTTTGAATACTTTAAAAGCTATGGCTTGTTGTTTGTGGATTACTCTTTGTCGCCTATTTATTGTTCAGTATAGTAATAATCCATTGAAATAAGCCAAACAGTATTTCGATAAAACGAATTTTGTATTTCATTTTTGTATCTACAACCGCTAGAAATAATCACCGAACACTTCCAAGTTGTCTGGAAGGAACTTGATAACTTATCAGTGCAAAAATGTTCATTTGTGCGAACCTTCTGACTGCAATTTTTCTAACTTATAACCATCGGATCGATCTGAAACATATCGGAAAATGAGAAGCGAAATAAATTACTCCAAGCAACGGCGTAGCCAAGAGAAGGTTTTGGGGTTGACCACCATACAACCACCGCCCCCCCCCCCAACGCACCCAAAAAAAAAAAAATTGAATTGAAGTTGAAAATTTATTGATGCAGACTGATTTAATTAAATTTTACAATAACAATTATCTGATCCGTACATTGATAACCTGTTGTTGCAAACATCATGAGGACTTTTGATAAATTGTCGGAATGGGGTCCTCCTGATATGTAACTGATCTATTGCTCTTGATTTCACAGTTGTCTAATAGCATCAATGTCAAATTCCTGCCTGAAAACATTCCAATAGAAAATTCCAGAGTTCTGTAATCAATCATAATCCTCAGATTTATTTTCAAATTGATCTCGTTTTTGTAGAGATGTACTGTAATAAGGGTCTTTATTTAATAGGAAGCGAAGTTAAAATTGATTTAATGTCTATGAAACATAGAACTGCTCACCAAAAAAATGCATAACTTTCAACATTTGCCAAAAATGTTTTTGTCTTTCTCATTCACTCTAAAATTCGTCAATCTAATCCCGACCCGGAGGGCCGTGTCATGTGCCAATCGACTGAGTTTGTCGATATCGGAAAATGTCTGTGTGTGTATGTGTGTATGTGTGTATGTGGAAAAAAATGTGACCTCTGTTTCTCAGAGATGGCTGGACCGATTTGCATAGAGTTAGGCTCAAATGAAAGGTACAACCTTCCCATCGGCTGCTATTGAATTTTTTATTGATTGGACTTCCGGTTCCGGGGTTACGAGTTGAAGAGTGCAATCACGCAGCAAATTCCCATATAAACTGAAATGAAAATTTTTCAAAATCAAATTTGTATTTTTGATGCCAAATGACTTTAAAATGCATGAAACATTGAGATGCTTGACAAAAATTGACTTTTTTAGACTTTGGTACATTTTTGCCTTTCTCATATAGAAAGGTTATGCAATCACTCTAAAAATCTTCAATTATACCGGCCCGAGGGGGGTATGCAGTGAGGGGTTGCTACTTTAAAATTAAAACTAGTTTAAAATTTCTTAACAGGTTGAAAAATTTCGGCAGGACCTAGACCTCCCGGATCTTTCTCCACGATCTGCCGCTGGTTTCAAGCGATGTTTCAGTATCACATAGTATCTCAAGATCGTGGCTGTCGATCCATTGTATGTATGTGCAAATCGTACTGAACATGTAATATTCATTTCCACCATTGTATTGAATATAACCAGCCATGGAATCGTAGTCTGGACAAATGAGACAAGCACAATTGCACTACTAGGTGGATTAAAACAGGTTTTTATTTTGGGAATGCGTCGAGTTGAGACGAAAACGTAAGATGATTAATAACGAGGATAACACTTTCCGAATGCAGAGAGAAATTTATGAAAAATGACGATTTCCATTCGACTCTAGCAGTTCCTGATCGATTTTGATGAGCATTTAATTTTTGTTATATGACCAATTATATGTATTGGTCAAATGTTTAAAAACAGTAATTTAAGGTCAAGATAGCATCATTTTGAAACCACCAATTTCGGAGGTTTAGTATCTTAGTAGTATCTTAGTCTTTAGTAAATAATTTTTACGGTATATCGTCCAAGAAGTATTTATGGTGAATTTTCTCAGGTTAATATTCATGACTACAATAAAGTCTCAAAAATTTCGCTAAAGACACGAACTCTGTCACTATTTTCTGAAAAAATAATTCTGCATAATTTTAAAACTTCAAAAATTACACTTTCGGAATTATGCCGTTTGGACAGTATGATCGATTTTCACCAAACCCCCACCAAACCGAATTTCTGGCTACGCCGCTGACTTCAAGTAAGTAGAAACAAAGTCGTTCTACACGTTCACAAGAAACTTCTTCGAATGCTGAATATCTATTATAATACATTGAAACCCCGATTTTATCAGCCAAATATGAACATATGTTTGATGGGCTCTAGCAGACGAACAAGACTGAATTCGAGTAAATCCTTTCTTGAGCATGTTTTCCTTATCATGAAGATGGAAATATGCAAAAATAAAAAGTGCATCATAATCAGAAATAGTTATCAGACTACATCAAGGGACGGGAAGAATATTTTAACAGCTTCAGTTTATTATAAAGAAAAAAAATTGCCCTATTTAGTCAATGTCCCCATTTTGTCAGCCTAAAATATACCATGAGATTGATAAAAATGGGTCTTTATTGTATGTATTATTCACTGTGTTTCACATTAATAGATACATTTCATTTTTGGGGATTTTTTATTGCATCGAACTACAACAATTTTTAGGTAGCTTATTTTATAGACTTCTTCCAAAATTTGGCGAACTTATTCCAATTCGTATACCAATTAATTGGTATACTTGAGGGTTTATATGTTGCAGATAGAGAAAATACTGAAATTTTCAGCTTTTTCCTACACAATATTACGAAAGCTTATTAATACATTTTTCCTAATAAGTTTGTGAAAATTATAAACTATTTGAATTTTTTTAATAGTTTAATTTTTTATTTAACCGTGATTTTTAATAAATAGTGACCATCGCTTCACAACGTAGTCTATTTTTCATGGCTTGCGGTGAGCACGATCTCTCGAATTGCTGAACTGAAAATTATGGAATAGAAATTAATTTTTAGTATTCTTTACAGATTAAACTCGCCGCGCAGATAGCTCTGAATTAGACCCGCTGGTGCCCTAAGACGATTTCGCTAGATTTTCAGAGCACTGTGCACCCAGTGCATTTACGCAAGTGACGGAAGGTTATCGAAAAGTTTCGTGAAAATGAAAATTCCAGTAATGATGATGATTTTCCCAAACGGTTCGTTTTCGAGAGGTTTTTATTTGTTCTTTGACATTAGGATTAGCGATAATAATTCAAATCAAGGATACTACTGGGAAGTCACCTTTAGAAAAAGTCGATGTCAAAGTAAAATTTGAAACTATGCACGCATGCACTTCAGAGATAGCGTGATATCAGAAGCTGCGATTTCATTTCAACACTTTTTTGTGAAAAGGGCGATTGTTACAAATGTAAACATAAGGGTTTTTCATACATGCGAATGAGGGCTTTGAAACGCAACAAATTAAACTAAAAATTTTGATTCTACGATATTGCTTTCTTAAACTACAGCAAAAATACAACGGGCGAAACTGTATTTTTGTTTATTTATTTAAAGTTTCGTCCTCCACGCTCCATGCAAACAAACAGGGCGATACTTTTTTTGCTAGCAGTTTAGAGGCGAAACTGTTATTTTCTGATACAAGCTGTAAATAGTAACAATGATCGCTATTGAAAAAACACGGACGAAATCGGTAGTGTAATACGGTAGTTATTGTAAAAAAACGTAAGGGCGATACTTCAATGCTGATAGGTGGGACCGAAAAAGTAAACAATCGCCAAAGGGGCGATACTATCATTTTGTCAATTTCAATAGCAAAAACAAATTTTAATTTAATAATTTCAAATACTTTATGAAGTTTTGGGTTTCGATCACTGAATCATGTAATCTAGGATGTAAAAACACAATAGTTCTTATATAATAAAACCAAGTCTGGAAATATTCACTGTTGATTTTCTTTGAATGGTATCACTGCTAGTATCGCCCTTTTCAAGAAAAAGCGTTGATTTCTTAGTTCTCAGTCACGTTGGAAATTTGAGCAAAGTATAAACTTCAAATCGATTAAAAAAAATTCGATTTTTTTGGCTCAGTACAATATATAACCCCTTTAGGAAAATTCAGTTTTCCCACCACAATTTAGATATTTTATTAACAGAGCATTAACAATAATTCGTTGGTATGTCTATTTTATGGGACATTTTTTCGCTTTCCCATTGATTTGGTTTGAGATTTCTAGCACTGATGTTGTCCTATGCTGATTTGAGCGATTCTCTGAGTCCTGCCACTATCCCATGTAGTATGTGTTATCAAAAACATCGCGAAGCATCAAGTTCTAAATGTTTTCAAACGATATAATATCCGAAGAGAGTGATAAGAGTAATAAGAAATGTCTCATCACACTGTTAGGTGGATTAAAAGCGTTTTTTCCTTCATTGGCACTACAAACAACTAGACCAAAAATGGTATATAAAAAAAAAATTTAGTGTACTATACATAATATCAGTGAACTCCAATGGATTTCAAACATTCACTTTTTGTACTCATGCAATACACAGTGGTGGGGGGCCGTACGGTGGCCCCTCGGAGCCCGTGTTTTCTATCTGCGGCCCAGCACATAACATATCCACAAAATGGTGTACTACAAGCTAAAAAATATTGTCATGGAAACAAGATATCAGCTTCTAAACAAACCCGTCCCAACCTTGACTACATTCCCTTACATAATCAACGGCAAGAACGTTTCTCGGAAATATGGGAATTTTTCTTAAGAAAAAACAATTAAATAAAATAGTAAAGGGTTTCAAATACGATAAAAAGGAACAAAATTGCCACGAAATGGGTAATCGTTTGATTAATATAAGATGAAGAAAAACTTTTAAATGTGGATACACAAGAGGAGTACAATTGATGAACATATGTATTTGCAACTAACCATGTGCGAAAATACAACAATTTATTCAGAGAGCCAGAGGCAAAATTACCTATGGAACAAAGAAAATACTGCATCAAAGACGATGCTTTAAATATAAAACCACGCGGAGAGAAAAACAGTGAATTTGGCTGCACGTTTACCAAGCTGTTTTGTCTGCTAGTTTTGGCAACTAGAAGTTTTGTGTAAACAGCGAGTGACTTGTTTTAATGAACGCTTGACGAATTTCTTTTGAGAAATATTTCGCAAAATAATCATGCAACTCGAAAACGCATTGATTCCTGTAACTGAGCCTCTGTAAATGTTTTTCGTTACACTAGAGAGGATATATCGAAAATACAGTTGATGAGTAATAGCGATATTGTCGCATAGTTAGCACTTCACTGATGCCATTCAAAATTAATATTCATGACGAATATCACGATAATAGGAGAAAACTAGTCGGTAAGTTTATAATGTTCAGACTATGCATCAACTAGTTACATAAAATGAGGGACTGCACAATCTATCAATAATTTTTAATGTTTAAAATGCGTTTAAATTTACTCGTACTTTATTTGTATCATAAAAGTTATTTAGTGTGATATATATATATATATATATATATATATATATATATATATATATATATATATATATATATATATATATATATATATATATATATATATATATATATATATATATATATATATATATATATATATATATATATATATATATATATATATATATATATATATATATATATATATATATATATCCACATTTAAAAGTTTTTCTTCATCGGCAATTTTGTTCCTTTTTATCGTATTTGAATCCCTTTACTGTTTTATTTAATTGTTTTTTCTTAAGAAAAATTCCCATATTTCCGAGAAACGTTCTTGGCCGTTGATTATGTAAGGGAATGTAATCAAGGTTGGGACGGGTTTGTTTAGAAGCTGATATCTTGTTTCCATGACAATATTTTTAGCTTGTAGTACACCATTTTGTAGATATGTTATGTGCAGGGCCGCAGAGAGAAAAACACGGGCTCCGAGGGGCCACCGTACGGGCCCCCACCACTGTGTATTGCCTGAGTACAAAAAGTGAATGTTTGAAATCCATTGGAGTTCACTGATATTATGTATAGTACATTGAATTTTTTTATTTATGTACCATTTTTGCTCTAGTTGTTTGTAGTGCCAATGAAGGAAAAAACGTAGTTTTTTATACTTTGGGAGTTTTTAATACCTCAAAAAACAACAAAATCAGCCACATAAACAAATGTCAATTGTCAAAAAATGTTTAATCGAGAAAAACCAAAACAAAAAATTGATAAAGGAAAACAGGAAATTAGAAAAAACATATTGCGGAGATTAAAAATGTCGAACATTATTGAACAGATGGTGAAAATAATGAAAATTCGATAGGGAATTAGAAAAAAAAATTTAGAACCAATGGAAATGAAAAAAACTACTAAAAAGAATACAAAACATTAACATAAAAAATGCATAAAACTGAAAAACTCGATAAATCAAGAATAATAAAATTTATTTAACATTAAACACGAGAAATATTTAAAGCAATAGAAAAAATAAATAAAACGTTAAGAATGCATAAAAATAGAGGAGTATATATAAAAGACAAGAATAAAATAACCATAGAGAAATTAAAAAAAAAGGACGTACCAAAATTTTTTGAAAAACTGGAAAATTTAAATGATAAATAGACGAAAAAGTAAAGAAAATTGGAAGTATTAAACAAAAACGGAGCAAACAGACAAAACAGAAAACAAAAAATAGTAAAAAAAGCCATACTACAGAAACACAAAAATGAAGATATTAACACGAAAAAATGAATAAAATAGAAAAAGTACTAGAAACGAAATTTGAAATAAATTCAAACAACGAACTTCATATATATAATATATATATATATATATATATATATATATATATATATATATTATATATATATATATATATATATAGATATATATATATATATATATATATCTATATAGGATCTATATATATAATCTATACTAAATATTCTATATATATGTTATAGATATATAGATATATATATGTATGTATATATATAGAGTAGTATATATATATATATATATATATATATATATATATATATATATATATATATATATTATATATAATATATATATATATTATATATATATATATATATATATATATATATATATATATATCTTATATATCTATACTATACTATACTTATATATATATATCATTCGTTATCGAGCACTCAGTCGAGATAGAAATCTTTTGTCAACGGTCCGTACACTCTATAGCGACAAATAGTGTTAATCCGCGTTCAAGGTTATTTGCACACTCTACGCCTAGCTGAGGTTTCAGTATTTTTCCCTTCTTTTGTGTTTCTGTTTCTGAGTACCGTTAGCCGGTCAGTGAAGTGAAGCAGTGTTCTTCTAGTAAGCCGTCTTGGTTGTCTTAATAACGTGGCCCGTGCAAAAATGACTTCCCCTGACGGCGGTTCATCTCAAGGTGAGATGGACGTCGAAATAAAATCGGCTCCCCGGCTCAAGGTATATCCGAGCTCGGCCACCGGGCCATTTGTGATCTTCTTTCGGACCAAAGAAAAAAAGTGTTTGAATGTGTTGCAGATTTCTCGAGTTCTGACGGATCGGTATTCGGCCGTGCAGAAATATCGAAAATTCGTCCTGATAAGCTTCGGGTGGTGGTTAACAGTTCAACTCAGGCAAACGATATTGCTGGCTACGAGCCCTTTACGAGGGAGTACAGGGTGTATATTCCAGCTAGCAGGGTTGAAGTCAGTGGGGTCGTTTCCGATTCGAGTCTGAATTGCGAGGACCTGCTAAAATATGGGACTGGCTGTTTCAAAGACCCCATGCTTAAGCCAGTGAAGATACTGGAATGCAAACGTTTGCATTCAGCATCAGTCGCAGCTGACGGCAAGAAAATATACGTCAACTCAGACTCTTATCGGGTGACCTTCGCCGGCTGTGCCCTGCCCAATTACCTCCTCTTTGACAAGGTTCGTCTACCTGTTCGCCTCTTTGTGCCGCGGGTCATGAACTGTACTAATTGCAAACAATTGGGACACACAGCCTCCCATTGTAGCAATAAAGCCCGCTGTGGGAAATGCGGTGGGAATCATGCGGATGATTCCTGTGGTAGAGATGTCGAAAAGTGTCTCTACTGTGGGGGAAACCCACATGATCTCCCTTCATGTCCCGCATACATACAGCGAGAGGAAAATCTTAAGCGTTCCCTTCAGGGACGCTCTAAGCGATCTTTTCCAGAAATGCTTAAGACAGCTACGCCACCTGTCTCTACGAACATCTTTACCAACTTGTCTACTGCCGAAGGCGGCTGTGATGAACTTCAGAAGGGAACATCTTCTGTTGTGCCCAGAAGTAGTAGAAAAAGGAAGAACATTTCCTCTTCCAAGCTTCGTCGTAAAGGCCAGAAGGTGTCTCTTCATGGTCCCCCTAAAATAACTACTCAAGGAAGTACGGGTGCAAAACCGAAGCAAGTCGCTCCCGGTTTCAGTAACTTGAGCTCAGAAATGGAGTTCCCAGCACTTCCAGGAACATCAAAAACCCCAAGTGTTCCCATATCTCAGCCAGAGAAAGAAAACAGTGCTGGCTTAATAAATTTCTCTGACATTGTGGACCGTATTCTTACAGCGTTAAACATTTCTGACCCCCTTAAAAGTATCTTGATAAGCTTTCTCCCCGCAGTAAAAACATTTTTGATGCAGTTCACTGCGAAATGGCCCCTTCTTTCAGCGATTGTATCCTTCGATGGCTAATTCATCGAACGAGGTCAAGAATTTTGTCACTGTTCTACAGTGGAATTGCAGAAGCATTATCCCGAAAATCGATTCGTTTAAAATCTTACTAAATAAATTGAAATGCGATGCATTTGCCCTATGCGAGACATGGCTCACTTCAGAAATAACCCTACACTTCCACGATTTTAATATTATTCGCTTGGATCGAGAAGACTCTTACGGAGGAGTACTTTTGGGGATCAAAAAGTGCTATTCTTTCAATCGGATCGACCTCTCCTCGACACCAGGCAATGAAGTTGTCGCTTGCCAAACCAGAATTAAAGGCAAAGACCTTTGCATTGCTTCCACCTACATCCCCCTAGAGCCTCAGTTAGCCACCGACGCCTTTGCGATATTGCGGAACTCCTCCCCGCACCGAGGCGAGTTTTAGGTGACTTCAACTCCCACGGCACGGCATGGGGTTGCTTTCATGACGATAATCGATCTACCCTACTCCACGAGCTTTGCGACAACTTCAATATGACTATTTTTAATACGGGTGAAATGACACGGATTCCTGCCCCTCCAGCGCGACCGAGCGCCTTAGATCTGTCCCTCTGCTCGACATCGCTGCGGTTAGATTGCATGTGGAAGGTAGTCTCTGATCCCCACGGCACCGACCATCTGCCAATCGTAATTAATATTGCTAACGGTTCAGGGCCACCGAATACAATCAATGTTTCGTATGACCTCACACGAAATATTGATTGGAAGAGCTACGTGCCCGCGATATCCGACAAAATCGAGTGCACTCAAGAGCTTCCTCCGGAGGAAGAGTACCGGTTCCTGGCTGGCTTGATTCTCGATACCGCGATTCAAGCTCAGACTAAACGCATACTAGACGCGAACTCACGCGGGCGTCCTCCCAACCCATGGTGGGACAAAGAGTGCTGAGACGTGTACGCGGAGAAGGCCGCTGCGTATAAGACCTTCCGGGACGACGGGCTGCCAGCTAGCTACCGACAGTACGCGATGGCGGAAACGCGCATGAAGAGTTTGATAAAAGCCAAAAAACGTAGCTACTGGCGCCGGTTCGTCAACGGACTAACGAGAGAAACATCGATGAGCACTCTTTGGAGTACGGCCCGGCGCTTACGAAACCGAAACAGTACTAATGAGAGCGTGGAATATTCAAACCGATGGATATTCGATTTTGCCAAGAAGGTTTGTCCGGATTCCGCCCCGGCACAGAAGATCTACCGCGCGGCGTCCCCTCACAATAACACGAACGAAACACCGTTTTCGATGGTGGAGTTCTCACTTGCTCTCTTATCATGTAACAATAAAGCCCCAGGGCCAGACAGAATCAAATTTAACTTGCTAAAGAATCTGCCAGACTCTGCCAAGAGACGCTTGTTGAATTTATTTAATAAGTTTCTTGAGGGTAATATTGTCCCTCATGACTGGAGGCAAGTGAAAGCCATCGCCATTCAAAAACCAGGAAAACCAGCCTCCGACCACAACTCGTATCGACCGATTGCGATGCTGTCCTGTAACCGAAAGTTGTTCGAGAAAATGATCTTGTTTCGCCCCGATAATTGGGTTGAAGCAAATGGCTTACTGTCAGATACACAATTTGGCTTCCGCAAAGGCAAAGGGACGAACGATTGTCTTGCGTTACTCTCAACAGAAATTCAAATGGCTTATGCTAGCAAAGAGCAGATGGCATCAGTTTTCCTAGATATAAAGGGGGCTTTTGATTCAGTTTCTATCAAAATTCTTTCTGAGAAGCTGCACCAGCATGGTCTTTCACCGACTCTAAACAACTTTTTGCTAAACTTGCTGTCTGAAAAACATATGTATTTTTCGCATGGTGATTTATCGGTATCACGAATTAGCTACATGGGTCTTCCCCAAGGCTCATGTCTAAGCCTTCTCTATAACTTTTACGTGAATGACATTGACGAATGTCTTGTCAATTCCTGCACGCTAAGGCAGCATGCAGATGACGGGGTGGTCTCTATTACAGGTCCCAATGCCGTCGATCGACAAGGACCATTGCAAGATACCTTGGACAATTTGTCTGCTTGGGCCCTCCAGCTAGGTATCGAGTTCTCCACGGAGAAAACTGTGCTAGTCGTATTTTCAAGGAAGCGTGAACCAGCGAAACTACAGCTTCAATTAATGGGTCAAACTATTGCTCAGGTTTCAACTTTCAAATATCTCGGGGTCTGGTTCGACTCTAAAGGAACCTGGGGATGTCACATTAGGTATCTGAAACAGAAGTGCCAGCAAAGGATCAACTTTCTCCGTACAATAACCGGAACATGGTGGGGTGCCCACCCAGGAGACCTGATCAGGCTGTACCAAACAACAATATTGTCGGTGATGGAGTACGTGAGTTTCTGTTTCCGCTCCGCTGCGAACATACATTTCATTAAACTAGAGCGAATCCAATATTGTTGTTTGCGTATTGCTTTGGGTTGCATGCACTCGACACATACGATGAGTTTAGAAGTGCTGGCGGGCGTCCTTCCGCTGAAAAATCGATTTTGGGACCGCTCATATCGATTGCTCATCCGATGCGATATCTTGAACCCGTTAGTAATTGCAAATTTCGAAAGGCTTGTCGAGCTCAATTCTCAAACCCGATTTATGTCCTTGTACTTCGATTACATGGCACAAAATATCAATCCTTCTTCATGCTATCCCAACCGTGTCAATCTCTTTCATGCTTCTGATTCAACTGTATTCTTCGACACATCCATGAAAGACGAGATTCGTGGAATCCCGGATCACATACGTCCGCAAGTGATCCCAAGCTTCTTTCATAGTAAATTTCGAGAAGTCGACTGCTACAAGATGTTTTACACCGACGGGTCAAGCCTCGACGGCTCCACTGGCTTCGGTATATTCAATCAAAACCTCACCGCCTCATTCAAACTCAATGATCCTGCTTCAGTTTACGTCGCAGAACTTGCTGCTATTCAGTATACCCTTGGGATCATTGATACTTTGCCCACCAATCATTACTTTATTGTCTCGGATAGCCTCAGCTCAATCGAGGCTCTCCGTTCAATGAAACCTAGAAAGCACATTCCATATTTTCTGGGGAAAATCTGGGAGCGCCAGCGTGCTTTGTCTGTAAGATCGTACAAGATTACCTTAGTTTGGGTTCCCTCGCATTATTCCATTCCAGGTAATGACTCTTTAGCTAAGGCGGGCACTTTACAAGGTGACATATATGAAAGACCAATTAGCTTCAGCGAATTTTTCAATATTACTCATCAGAGAACCCTCGAAAGTTGGCAAACTTCATGGAGCAATGGTGAACTGGGAAGGTGGCTACATTCGATAATCCCTAAGGTATCGACGAGACCTTGGTTCAGGGGGATGGATGTGGGTCGGGATTTCATTCGCGTGATGTCTCGGCTCATGTCCAATCACTACACGCTGGACGCACATCTCCGGCGTATTGGGCTCGTGGATAGCGGTATCTGCGCTTGTGACAACGGTTATCACGAAATCGAACATGTTGTCTGGGCATGCGCCGAGTACTGTTCCGCCAGATCTCAACTATTCGATTCCCTTCGGGCCCGAGGAAGGTCACCCAATGTCCCGGTTCGAGATGTACTAGCAAGCCGCGATATTCTCTACATGTCCCTTATATACACGTTCCTCAAAACCATCAATATCCAAATTTAAATGCCCCTATCTTTTCTCTTATCATTCCCAGAAGTGCCTTCTTCCGCCTACCGTACCCCAACGATGGTTTGATACGACTCCAAGACGAGACAAAACATCTGTCGAATGAACCAACAACACGAGATCTACAGTACAACATCACACGCGCAGCGCGGTGTGTTTCCGATCCGTATCTGAGCCGTACTACGAAATCTTCTGGAGGAACCCCTGCCGGCTCGAGGAAAACCGCCCGGCGTCCCAATACTTTATACATCCGTTCGATTCTGTAATCCTGGCCGTTGATTCCTGATGCCGGAAACTGAAAGTTTATATTCCCCCCTCCCATTCAGCCTTGTCCACCCTCTCTCCCATGTCTCTGATACACAGATGTATGACTTCACCCCTTCTCCCCTTGAATATCTTCCCAAAACTTATGTGCCCCCCTATCTTCTAGTTTTAGTTGATCAATCCGTTCGAATCTGTAATCCTGGCCGTTAATTCCTGATGCCGGAAACTGAATGATTATATCTCCCCCCCCCTTCAGCCTTGTCCACCCTCCCTCCCATGTCTCTGATACACAGATGTATGACTTCACCCCCTTCTCCCCTTGAATATCTTCCCAAAACTTATGTGCCCCCCTATCTTCTAGTTTTAGTTGATCAATATATAATCTCGTTAAGAAATGCACAACAGTACCACTACTTTAAAATAGCTCTAATTAATTCCCCCTAATCTTGAACCACTCTCTCTAGTTATTTCTAGTTAATAAGCTTGTAAAATGTTCCGCTTAGTTAATAATTAATTTCTCCTACAATCTCCCTTCTAAAAATCATAAAGTGAATTACTATAAAAAGAACACACAACATGACCCGTCCTCCAAATCTTACGAATATTATATTATACCCTCTTTTATATGTATAAGTTAGCTGTAAAGTTTTTTTTTTTTCGTTTCATTATACAAAACAAAATAATATTGAAATGTGTAACCCCCTAGTTTTACGAAATTCAAAATGTAAAACAATGAAAAAATGGCACCTTTAAGCTAACGCATACGTGCCTTATCAAATAAACAAATTAAAAAAAAACGAACTATATGTAAAATAAAGAAAAAGTGCGCATAGTATCAAGAAAAGATAAATCAAATGTTTTTAGGAAAAAAAATCAATGTTAACGTATAGGAAAATGGTCAACTGAAAAAGTATTTTCAAAATAGGTTAAATGGAAAACATGAAGAAATAACAATAAAGAAGTAAAGAAAAAGGTATAAAAATAAATAAACTTATATAAAATGAACAATGGGAAAAAAATAAAACTACGATAAACGGAAAACTAAAAACTAGAAAATGAGGAAGAAAATAGGAGAAAGGTAAAAAAATATACAATGACAAATTGGAATGTATTTGAATAAGTAAAATTGCTTTTAGAAATGCAAAAAATATGAAAAAAGGAAATAGCAAAAGGCTATGACAAGAATAAATGTAGTAAATAGACAAATTCTAAAAAATAGATGGAATGACTAAAGAAACAAATTAAAAAGCAGGGTATCAAAATATGAAACAATAAGAAAAAAAATAAAGAAAGCAGAATTTTCTCGAAAAATTGCGAATAAAATTAAATAACAGAGAAAAAACTATAAATTAAAGTAAGTAAAGGTGATAGCAATAGAAAAAAAGCAAAAGTAAGGAACGTAAAAAGATGGATAAAATAAAAGTATGCAAATAGATAAAAAAGGCAGAATCTTACAATTGTAGAAATATACATGCAATCCACAACTTGAAAAAAATAGATCAATTAAATTTTAACAAAATAAAAAATCCACGTGGGAATAAAAAAATGAAAAAAAAATGAGAAGCGTGGATCAAATTTCAAGTAAGGGTTTTCGTTGGATTTTACGCTATGCTGGTTTCGAAAACATTCATAATCCTATAAAAACATGAATTATGCTTTGATTTGTGTTGGTGTGTTAGCACACCTTAAAATATTTTACAAGAATGTTGTAACTGATTTCTAGAAAATAGTTCAAACATAAAAATAAAATCGTTACGTTTAGGAAGCGACGTTCAAAATCTCACGCTCACTCCTCCAAAACGAAAAGATTTTGTATGCGGATTTAACTTGCTACATTAGTTAGCTAATCTTGCTAACTAGTTGGTTTAGTTTGGAAGCAGAGTTAAATTCTCTCTTCGAAATCAATCAAGCACAATTCAGCAATTTAGTTGAACGTATGCTTCTTAGAATCATTGGCAGCTGCAGGATTGTAAACTGAGAGATCTTCTCTTCATGGCATATAAAATTCAAAACAAAACTATTAACACTATACTTGTCACGAAAGGGGCTTGTTGTGTACGCAATTTGCTATTATAATAAACGTCATTTGAGTATGACCCCTTTACAAAAATGTTTCGGTATCATCTCGTATTTGAATATGATTTTGACGTAGGACTACGTCTTTGTTTTCGATTTGGGGGTGCACTTTGCAAATTCTACAAAAAGGGTATGTAACGAAAAGTGGTCCAATTTTAAACGCATATAATTCAGCCATCTCACGATAAATTTTCAATTTTTTTTCTCAAATCGCCCCTAAAAACTTTTAAGAATAGATTCCAATAGATAAACCCAAAGATTTGTAGAGAGATATTTAGATTTAGAGAGGATATATCGAAAATACAGTTGATGAGTAATAGCGATATTGTCGCATAGTTGGCACTTTACTGATGCCATTCAAAATTAATATTCATGACGAATATCACGATAATAGGAGAAAACTAGTCGGTAAGTTTACAACGTCCAGACTATGCATCTACTAGTTATATAAAATGAGGGACTGCACAATCGATCAATAATTTGTAATATTTAAAATGCGTTTAAATTTACTCGTACTTTATTTGTATCATAAAAGTTATTTAGTGTGCATTATATATATATATATATATATATATATATATATATATATATATATATATATATATATATATATATATATATATATATATATATATATATATATATATATATATATATATATATATATATATATATATATATATATATATATATATATATATATATATATATATATATATATATATATATATATATATATATATGGGTCATTCCACGCGAAGTGATCAAAAAAAGGTGCAAACAACAAATCGACCTTCACGGATTTGAACAAAATTTGAAGGAGTTCTTCATCTAGTGCCAATATATAAAAACCCAAATTTTTGTGTCAATTGAACCACCCCTCGGGTCATGGGAGCACCTCCCGTTTTGGAAAATTGCCAAAACCCTTGATTTTCTTTTGATCATATCTCCGGTTCTATTTACTCTAGAATCAAACCACAAGATGGATTTTGAAGAAAATTGTTCAAGGAGTCTATAAAAAATATTATTTTTTGCCGACAGTGTTGCCAACTATGCAATTTTTTCAGTTAAATATTAAAAGTTAATTTTTCTCTCAATACGTATATTTTAGTTTCGAAAATTTTAATGCCATCGCGTTCCTCAGACATTTTTACATAAAAAACACTTATCGTCCCAATATAATATGAGCGCATCCTGAGATATACCGTTTTGAAGGGAAAAACTCCGATTTTCTCATATAATCTTACATAATTAGTTACTTTAAGTACCATAAAGTACATTAAGTACCACAAAGATTCCAAAAAGTACGTGTCAAATTCATTGTACTTGAATTACTGAAACGATTTTATGTAAAGCACTTTCGTACTTTAAATACGCAAAATATTTCAATTACCATCAACATGTACTTTAAATATTTTAAGTACCTACACATCGATATTAATTTCATTAAGTCTCCTATTAAGTACAACAGCAGAATTTTTAAATACTTTCATTATTTACTTTAATTATATTCAAAATACACTGGTATTTTCAATACGACACACTCAAACCAGCTAGTGCTTGCCCCTCGGGTAACATTCAATAAAATTTAATCACATTTATCACACACTAACAAACTATTATTGCTTCAACTAAAGTTACTAGCTCAAAAAAGAATAAGACGAAGGAACATAATTAACTAACTAACATTACTAATTATTTGTTTTGAAAAACATAGAATTAGATAGAATACCTGAACATGAAGATAGATTAGATAGAATACCTAACCAAGAAGATAAAATTCAATAAGAGATGAAAGCCACAAAACTAGAATAGGTTTTAAAAAAATTAAAACACGCAACCAAAATAAAGGTGATAAAACAAAGAAAATGACGGCAATGACTGGGCAGTGAGTAAGCCTCTTGTACCTGAAGGCATAAAATAGACCCCACTTGCGGTCCTTAGCTTCCTGCCCAGTAACTCCTAGCCCTGGCCTCCCCGTGGCGTCGACTGGGATACGAGTAACCTTAGTGAAGATCGGGTAACCAACCCCGGTGGGAACTTTGGTCGTATGCTGACAGGGAAGGGGGGGTTACCCTTCTTCGGAAGGTGTAAACCTGTCCTGGTGTCCAGGTGGGACCTTAAGCAGTCCTGGCACGATGGCCCACCGGCGAGACAGGTGGTTGGCGTAGGCCCTATAAGCCGCCCCTTAAAAAACCCACATAACGAACAATACAGAAGAGAATACGACCCAGAACAATCGGCAACGACCCAGGCGACGAATAAAGGATCACGATTGGAAACTCGGAACATGGAACTGCAGATCGCTCGGCTTCGCAGGATGTGACAGGATAATCTACGACGAGCTACACCCCCGCAACTTCGATATCGTGGCGCTGCAGGAACTTTGCTGGACGGGACAGAAGGTGTGGAAAAGCGGGCATCGAGCGGCTACCTTCTACCAGAGCTGTGGTACAACCAACGAGCTGGGAACCGGCTTCATAGTGCTGGGCAAGATGCGCCAACGTGTGATCGGGTGGCAGCCGATCAACGCAAGGATGTGCAAGTTGAGGATCAAAGGCTTTTCTTCAACTACAGCATCATCAACGTGCACTGCCCACACGAAGGGAGACCCGACGACGAGAAAGCGTTCTACATGCAGCTGGAGCAGACATACGACGGTTGCCCTCTGCGAGACGTGAAAATTGTCATCGGCGACATGAACGCACAGGTAGGAAGGGAGGCAATGTACAGACCGGTGATCGGGCCTAACAGCCTGCATTCCGTATCAAATGACAACGGCCAACGATGTGTGAACTTCGCAGCCTCCCGTGGAATGGTAATCCGAAGCACCTTCTTCCCTCGCAAAGATATCCACAAAGTCACCTGGAGATCACCGGACCAAGTAACAAAAAACCAAATCGACCACGTTCTAATCGACGGTAGATTCTTCTCGGACATCACAAACGTCCGCACTTATCGCAGTGCGAATATAGATTCGGACCACCACCTGGTTGCAGTATGCTTGCGCTCAAAACTTTCGACAGTGCATAGCTCTCGTCGAAGCCGAACGCCGCGGCTAAACATCGAGCGGCTACAAGATGGCAGAGTGGCTCAAGAATACGCGCAGCAGTTAGAAGTGGCACTACCAACGGAAGAGCAGCTAGGCGCAGTTGCCCTTGAAGATGGCTGGAGAGATATCCGATCCGCCATAGGTAGCACCGCAGCCACTGCACTAGGTACGGTGGGCCCGGACCGAAGAAGCGACTGGTACGACGGCGAATTCGAGCAGTTAGTCGAAGAGAAGAATGCAGCATGGGCGAGAATGCTGCAACACCGCACGAGGGCGAACGAGGCGCGATATAAACAGGCACGGAACAGGCAGAACTCGGTTTTCCGGACCAAAAAGCGCCAGCAGGAAGACCGAGATCGCGAAGTGATGGAGCAGCTGTACCGCGATAAAGACACACGGAAATTCTACGAGAAGTTGAACCGCTCGCGCATGGGCCACGTATCACAGGCCGACATGTGCAGAGATACAAACGGGAATCTTCTCACGGACCAGTGTGAGGTGATCCAGAGGTGGCGGCAGCACTACGAAGAACACCTGAACGGCGATGCAGCAGACGACGAGGATGGCACGGTAACGCACCTGGGAGCACGCGCGGAAGACATTACACTACCGGCTCCGGATCTCCAAGAAATCCAGGAGGAGATTAGCCGGCTCAAAAATAATAAAGCCGCTGGGGTTGACCAAATACCAAGCGAGCTGCTAAAACACGGTGGCGAGCCACTGGCTGAAGCGCTGCACTGGGTGATTACCAAGATTTGGGAGGAGGAGATTTTACCGGAGGAGTGGATGGAAGGTGTCGTGTGTCCTATCTACAAAAAGGGCGACAAGCTGGATCGCTGTAATTACCGAGCAATCACCCTGCTGAACGCCGCCTACAAGGTACTCTCCCAAATACTATGCCGTCGACTATCACCAATTGCAAGAGAGTTCGTGGGGCAGTACCAGGCGGGTTTCATGAGCGAACGATCTACCACGGACCAGGTGTTCGCTCTTCGTCAAGTACTGCAGAAATGCCGCGAGAACAATGTGCCCACACATCATTTGTTCATCGACTTCAAAGCCGCATACGACACTATCGATCGAGATCAGCTATAGCAGATTATGCACGAGTACGGATTCCCGGACAAACTGACGCGATTAGTGAAGGCGACGATGGATCGGGTGATGTGCGTAGTACGTGTCTCAGGGACGCTCTCGAGTCCCTTCGAATCACGCAGAGGGTTACGGCAAGGTGATGGTCTCTCGTGTCTGTTATTCAACATCGCGCTGGAAGGTGTAATAAGAAGAGCAGGGATCGACACGAGTGGTACGATTTTCACAAAGTTCGTTCAGCTACTTGGCTTCGCCGATGACGTTGATATTATTGCACGAAACTTTGAGAAGATGGAGGAAGCCTACATCAGACTGAAAAGAGAAGCCAAGCGCGTCGGACTTGCCATCAACACGTCGAAGACAAAGTACATGATAGGAAGAGGTTCACGAGAAGAGAATGAGAACCGCCCGCTTCGAGTTTGCATCGGTGGCGACGAAATCGAGGTGGTTGAAGAGTTCGTGTACTTGGGCTCACTGGTGACCGCCGACAATGATACCAGCAGAGAGATTCGTAGACGCATCGTGGCAGGAAATCGTGCTTACTTTGGCCTCCGCAAGACACTTCGGTCGAACAGAGTTCGCCGTCGTACGAAGTTGACCATCTACAAGACGCTGATTAGACCGGTAGTTCTCTACGGGCACGAGACCTGGACCATGCTCGTGGAGGACCAACGCGCACTTGGTGTCTTCGAACGGAAAGTGCTGCGTACCATCTACGGTGGAGTGCAGATGGAAGACGGCACATGGAGACGGCGAATGAACCATGAGTTGCATCAGCTGTTGGGGGAGCCGCCCATCTGTCATACCGCGAAAATCGGACGACTACGGTGGGCCGGGCACGTAGCCAGAATGTCGGACAATAGCCCGGTGAAAACGGTTCTCAATTGCAATCCGACCGGTACAAGAAGACGTGGCGCGCAGCGAGCACGATGGATCGACCAGGTGGAAGACGATTTGCGGACCCTTCGCAGACTGCGTGGCTGGCGACGCGCGGCCATGGACCGAGTGGAATGGAGGAATCTTTTGTATACGGCACAGGCCACTTCGGACTTAATCTGTTAATAAATAAATAAATAAAAAACAAAGAAAACACGGAGAACCAATAGTGTAAAGATGAATACCCGTAAAAAGAAAAAAAATATAAGTGAAATCTAAAGATCAGGGATTTATAGATTTATAGTAATAATAAATCACACACATTTCTTACGTATGGTTTAAACACAATCAATCAACATCGAATATTACATATTGAACCAAACCTTCTTGGTTATCAGGTCATTTCATTTGTAGTAGGTGATCGAATCCGATTAAACTTATTTAAGAAGATCTGAAGAAAGAAGACAGAAAACTGTAACCGAACTAATATCTGGAGCCAAATCTTTATAGCATAAGATTAGCTTGTAAAAACTATTCGATTGTGTGTGGGAAAAACCCGGACCAGCGAAGACAAATCAAATTTTAGACAATATAATCACATTTCATGTATAGAGCAAGCATTCTAGTTATATTTTGTCATTATTGTAACTTCCCTAAAGTACGCATATAAATATAGCGAATGTAGTGGTCTTAATCATATATCGAAACTATAAATATACAAGAGTCGAAAACAGTTTTATATATGGACAAGATGCGTTTTTGCAACGGTTTTTCAAGTGGCAGTGTATTCATTCATACATAGGCTTTGTAGTATGTACCTATTAGTAGAATCAAAATACTATAAGTTGAGTGGAAATGAATCACGTGATGGGGAAATGAATCAATGAATTGATCGAACGTAAATAATAAACTTTCGTTCTTCAATTTAGTAACAAATTAGATCTACCTACCTACACATTCGCCACAAACATTAAACACAAGCGCACAAAGCAAAATGAATGAACGCTGATGATGATAGGTAGAGCGAAAGAGACAACTAATACCACGACACTATGTTAACCGCATGTACAAACTATTTTGTGTACGAATAATTATGCATAAAAGTGTGCTGGAAACGAGCACAACACAAAAGATAGCATAGTGTTTGAACGGACAAGCTCAGTCCCATTTACTGGGTAGCGTACCTCCACAGGTAGTGTAATGGACTACTAACTCAGCTACACTGGCTGTGAAAACACACAGCGCAGTGTGAGATGGCTGAATTATATTCGTTTGAAATAGGACCACTTTTCGTTACATACAATTTTTGTACAATTTGCAACGTGCACCCCTATATCGAAAACAAAGACGTAGTCTTACGTCAAAAATATGTCAAGACCTACATTATGCGGCAAAGTATTCATAAACCAGATGGCAGGAATAAAGGAGCCATCACGAAATCAGCAAGGCAAATTAAACGCCATTAGTAACCATTCAGTAGGAAAGGTCGTAACACTAGCAAGTCAGCTACAGATTACGCAATGCAAAGACGATTGAGATAAGTTACACGTCGCATTTCGTCTGCAACATTATACAATTCACGAGGCAGGATAAGTCCAATATCTTGTCCTCGGTATCCACAAGAACGATAACAAAATTACAAAATTCACTCGAAGTGAACACAAATCAAGTACCAGATGCAGCATAGATGAAGGAAGCTGAAGCAAACAAACGTTAAACCAACCACGGGATCACGAGATGGCAGCCGAAACACCCACACCTGTTATCAAAAGTCGACCAATTGATCAGTCCCAAGATACATGGAGCATACGTACAGGTAGTACTATATGAACGAACAAACCGGAAGACGACATCCCAAGTCAGACTTCAAGCAACAGCAACTACAACGGCTTCTGAAAGAACAACCTAATAACATATACAGGAGAACAGTAAAGAAATTAAAATATTAGTTTTGGTTATGCCATTAGAAGCCGGACGGAAAGGAAAGGCACATGCACGGCACGAGAACGAGCGAGAAAGCGATAGTAGTGCATATAAGTGAAACTTTCCTTCTACTAAACGGATTGCTAATCTTGTTTCATAAATCGGAAGGAAAACGTTCAACGCTTGCTATCGATACGTTGTTTGCTATATAGAATTTGTTAAAATAGTTCAAAAACTACTTTAAATGAGAATCAACATTAATGATAAAACCTATAAATAGGGGTGTCGCAGCTTTTCTCAAAGACAGACGTGTGTAAGACGCAGTGCATAACGGACGTGCGTGCTAGGTGGTCGTGAGAAGCTGCATCGGACGACCAATTAAATCGACTACCACCGGAGAGAAGAAGAAAAACGTTGGTGGCGGTGAGATGGCCAAAAAGCCATAGGCTAAGAAACGCAGTCGCTAAAAAGGCGGTAGTAACTGCCACTAAAAATGCCACCAAAACATCGAAGGCTGCAGCGAACAAGCCGAAGAGCCCAAAGCCAAAGAAGGCCGCCAAACCTGCCAAGAAAGCTGCCCGAAGAAGATAAGTAACTTCACGCGTCTCCAATGTTGCTAACAGTCCTTTTCAGGACTAACAAAATACTTGTAAAGAATTAGTGGTGCTTATTTTCCGTTAGCGCTGTTGATTGTAGAAGGATTTGTGTCATAGTTATATGCAAACCGTCCTTAGGATGAATATATAATGGAAAAAGAACTTTATTAGGAAGTTCCTTTTATTTATTTTATATAATTAAAAATAATTATCATATAAGAAAATATTTTTCAAATTAATCTACAAACCCGAAGGTTTTTGCAAATCCTTCCAATAAAATTAGTGAATGTGGCAGGAATGATTTATTTATTTATTTATTTATATCGTCTTTGGTGTGAAACACCACACAGACTACTGCTTAACTTAAAATAATTTTAACTACTTTGCTATACATTTCGAAACAAATCACTTAGAATATACAAATCAATACACATTTAGAACATTGTGAAACTAAACAATAATAACATTAGGGCTCCCAGACATCGAACTGTTCGTGGAATTCCCGAAAACAAATTCCGCGCGGCCATGTACTTGGAGATAACGCAATGCGCTTTAACTTCACATCGATCCCAACCTTGAACGATATGAACGGTATTGATGCTGCATCCTTCCACTCGGGTACCAAGTTTTTTACAATGATAGAATCAATTCCTAACGCATCCGCAACCATAGCGGCGATTTTTTCTCACTAACGGAGTTCTTGATTCGTGTGAAGAAAAACCAGCAGAGCGATGAAACAGAAATTGTCGAGTGGTGCGAAACTGTCGAAACACTACCGGTGCCTTGCTATAGTTTCGTAGAAGACATCGGAGATGACTGAGCGGAGGGAGAATTATTTTGCCCGCTTGTATCATCGAAACGTACACGGGAAATCTCAGCAATAGAGTCCTGAATATCGTTTATTTGTTGCTTTATTTTTGTCAACTCCTCCAGATAATTTACGCTATTTTCATCCGTTTGCGATTTTGCATGAACAGCTACAGAAGCAGGGCAAATTGGTACAAAACCGTCAGCATCGGACAGCGCTTGCCGTTTATCACGGAAAGTTCCCAAATGTCGAAAGTCGTTCATTATTTCAATACATGGTGTGCACATCCACCAAATATTTCGATGTTTGTTACAGTTGACGACCTCAGGAAAGGTCAACGACACACAGTCAGCGTAATATTGGTCGGAACAAAAGCCTTCACAAATGATAATATTCTCTCCTGGCGCTATCACAGAGGCACACTTCTTGCAGATCATCGTTACAGCGTATGTGAGTTGTGGTGATCCGTTTAGAAATTGTAGACTGGTTGATTTTCGACGGCAAGACACTAAAACTTCGATTTATTGAGTAATATCCGAAAATTTTCTCTCGACGTGTCCGTTTAATAAATAGTAATGCGATTAATATCAATTTAAGAAATCGCAACTCCACCTCAAACAACGTTAACAAGACAAATTTCACTGAAATTCTGGAGTGGTTCACAAACACGATCAGTACACGATCACAGTCTATGCAAACAATGAAAATATTTTCATTTATCGCACAAAAAGATGGCCTCCCATCTGCACCGAAAAGTTAATAAATAGGAACGCCTTTATGCAAAGCGTGCTCATTCGGCATGAGCTGCGAAAGGGAAATGTTCGTATGTGTGTACGCAGTAGAAACAAATCGTCGGCAAGGTTTGAATCGTTGCAAAAGATTCTCGTCTTGTATTACCATAGTTATCTACAAACCGTCCTTATTAGGACGAATGCAAAATGGAAATTTTAATAAGAAAGTTTCTTTTATTAACTAGTATTAAGTTTGCGCTTGCTAATTCTGTACTTTTACCAGTGAATCATAAGAAAATATTTTTCTAATCTACAAACCCGAGGGTTTTTGCAAATCCTTCCAAGAAAATCAGTGAATGTGGCAACTCTGCCACTAAGCGAAATCTACACCAAAACGAATGATGAAAATATTTTCATTTATTGCACAAAAGGATCGCCTTCATCTGCACCGAAAAGTTAATAAATAGGAACGCCTTCATGCAAAGCGTACTCATTCGGTATGAGCTGCGAAAGGGGAATGTTCATATGTGTGTACGCAGTAGAAACAAATCGTCGGCAAGGTTTGAATCGTTTCAAAAGATTCTCGTCTTGTATCACCATAGTTATCTACAAACCGTCCTTATTAGGACGAATGCATAATGGAGAAAGATGGGTTGGTAATGTATATGGCATAACAGGAGAGTCGTGACCACACTTCGAAATTATTTCAAATCTTGCAAAACATAAATTGGCATAATTTCAATGATTGTTCCTATATGAATAAAATGACAAATTTTCAGGTTAACACTGCAATAACTTTCCAATTTATAGAACAATTTTATATTTTTAGTTATCATATAATAACTGTCATCTCTTCCAAACAACTTAACCCTCTGCTGCCAATCCCGTGGTATTGCAGGGCTCAGGAGAATCATTGTAAAATGTCCAATACACGATTTTATGTTGTTACCTCTACTAAAACCATTTCAAATCACTCCCACCAGTCATACAAGTCCATTGTGTGCTTGTTGAAATCATATGAAATTATTGACCTGTATTCAATGCGGAGAACTCGGTAATAAAATTGTTTTACTGAATAGATTAACGAACGGGATCCCCAGGAAAATTTCGCTGAGCCCGGTGAATCGAACTTAATGCGTAAAATTTAGCCTTCAAATGACAGATACAAGCAGAATTTTAAGAATATGATCATCGTGGCTTTGTCCTGGACATTTCCCGCCCCTAGTTTTTCGCTAAGCGTGATTCATTTCTGTACGCTAGGAAAAAGATTCCGATGGTTGTTTCGAGAGATTTTAACATTGACATTTCAAAGCAAGAAAATATGAAATTTGTTCATTTCATGAATGAATGTCTCAACGAGCTTAGAATCCAGCGCATCCCCTATCAACGCAGACGCCAAAGGTTCTTTTCAGAACCACAATAATTATTATAAAGAATAACTTGAAACATTACCACATATTTCATTGAGTATCATTCGATTTGAATTACAAGTTAAACGAGTAGTCACGACACTCCGGTTATGTGCTAGACATTACCCACCCATCTTTATTGACGTAGGACCTACGTTTTTCTTTACTATACCAGGTGTCATTTCAATATTTTCAAAACGGAAGCGTTACGTACATTTTGAACCTTAATAACTTTCCTCCAACTAAACAAATTGCTAATCTTGTTTCATGAATTGAAAGCAAAACATCCAACGCTTGCTACTGATACCTTATTTGCTTGTAAAACTTATTTAAATAATTCAAAAACTACTTTTAATGCAAATCAACATAAGTGCTAGAACCTATAAATATGTGTGTCACACCTTTTATCAAAGGCAGACGTGTGTAAGCCACAGAGCGGAACACACGTACGTGTGTCGCTCGCTGAGAAGCTGCATTCGGACAACCAATCAAATCACAGCTACTGCTCTATCGTTACCGACCAGGATCTGTCGTCGCCCTGCGTGTAATTCATCACTTTCAGAAGCTACTAATCCACTAATCTACTAGCTGTTCTTCCAGCGTCTGGTCCATGAGATTGTGTAGGATTTCAAAACCAGTTGACGCTTCCAGAGCTTCGCCGTAATGGCCCTCAATGAAGCCGGCGAGGCCTATCTGGCTGTTCGAGGATAACAATCTGTGCGCTATCCACACCAAGCGAGCGATCATGATGCCGAAAGACATCCAACTGGCTCGCCGCATCCACTGGGACCTAAATTCGGTGTATCCCCCAGAATAAAACAACAAACGGTCCTTTTCAGCACCAACCAATCATATTTTAGTAAGAATTTTAGCAGAAATTCCTTCAAAAGTGTTCTGAGGTGGGTAGATGTATATGTGTGTTTTCATTGAAAGCGCGGGTGTATTTTTTCAGCAAACTACTTATCAATTTTGTATCGATCAACAGTAGCATGTGCATTCGTAACCGAACGTTGTACCGAGAAACAAGTGCGTTTTGTTCTCTCCGGTGTGGTTGAGTTTTATCGGCAGTACGAAGGTACTTACTGTGGCAGAGGCTACAGTAAAGTACTATTAATAAACAGTCCCGCGAGTGATAATTATTACTTGTGAGGAATTATAGCACAAATTGTTATTTCAATTTGCTACCTCACGAAACAAAGGCGATTCGATTCGTACGAGCGCCCTTTCAGTTTACACAAGCGCGTTGTTTGTTGTAACATTAACTTGAGTTAGGCGATATCGGTGAAGCTGTTTATCCCAGCAAGGGCTGGAGTATAAACATTATAAACGTTAAATTGTGTGAAGTAGTGAAAAATTAGTGCGGTACTAAACAGTTTTCTTGCCTGAAAGACGGCTTTGTTTAGACGAGCTATACCAGCTCTCTACGGTGTGAAGGTCACGCGGGTGACGGACAAAAGAAACGAAGGATCAATTCACCTACCAGCTCGTCAGAAACCAACTGGTGAAGTGTTTCGTCTTGCCTTTCTCATATAAAGAAAGGCTATGCAATCACTGTAAAAGTCGATTTTTTAACCGAGGACCGGAGGGCCGAGTGTCATACACCATTCGATTCAGTTCGTCGAGATCGGCAAATGTCTGTGTGTGTATGTGTGTGTCATATAAACTCACACAATTTTCTCAGAGATGGCTGAACCGGTTTTCGCTAACTTAGTTTCATCTGAAAGGTATAATGCTCCCATAAACTGCTATTGAATTTTTAGTTGATCCGACTTCCGGTTCCGGAGTTACGGGTTGAAGAGTGCGGTCACACAGCAAATTCCCATATAAACTGGCACCACCATGATGTTAAAATGATATAAAACACATTAAAATTGATGTAACATTACTCTAGTTTGTGGGTCTGGATCACCAATGATTAATTAAAGCAGCTTTGACCACATTGGCCACCTATGACGGTTCATGACACCCACGGGGAACCCGCCAAGTTCCTAAGCTAACATCACACCCATTCCCCAATGAATTCTCTACCGATTTTTACAAACTTGATTTCAAATGAAAGATACAGTAATACCGTTGACTGCTGCTGAATTTCATTCGGTTCTAACTCTTGCTTCCGGAGTTACAGGGGTGTTAGTAAAGATACACTGGAATTTCCCATATAAATCGGTACAATCGTAATACCTCAGAGGCTGAAAACTATTGAAATGGTCACCAAATTACTTCTAATCGCAGATCTAGATCACTGATTGCCAATCAAACATTCTTTGAATATATTGTCCACTATCGACGATTCCGGAAGTCCGGAATTCCGGGCATATTCCACAATTAATGTCACATCGGTTCTTCGGTGATGACTGAACCGATTTTCTCAAATCAAGTCTCAAATGGAAGGCAAAATATGCAGTTGAGTATTGCGTCGCCGCTCCCCCCCCCCCCCGCCTTGCCCTTACACCTCCCTCCTTCATCACTCCCCTCCCCTTGGACCACCCTCATGCCCGCATTTCCTTCATCCACCCCGTATACCGAAATAAGATGAAGGATTTCTGACTCATTCTCCACTACCACTCTACTAACCCACCATTCCCTCCACTTTCAAACCCATTCCACCAACATTTCAAAATATAATCACATGAAGATAACATTGAACTCATGCTGATTAAGCTAATTAAATATTATTCTTTTGCCTTTCTCATATAGAAAGGTTATGCAATTGCTCCAAAAACCGACTTTCTAACCGAGCCCCAGAAAAAATATCTCACAATATCTGTGTGAATGTATGTGTGTATGTATGTGTGCATGAATGTGTGTATGTATGTATGTATGTATGTATGTGTGTATGTGCGGATTTGTTAACAAAATGTCCACATCGGTTTCTCGGAGATGGCTGAACCGATTTTTACAAACTAAGATTCAAATGAAAGGTATAATATTCCCATAGGTTGCTATTGAATTTCATTTTCAACCGACATCTTGTTTCGAATTACAAGTTGAAGAGTATGGTTACAAAACAAAATTTGTTGATTTGTCCACTTTGGTTTCTCGGAATTTTCTGAACCGATTTTGAAAAACTTGAATTTAAATGAAAGGTCCATCAGCTGCTGTTAAATTTTGTGTGGATCCGAGTTCTGGTTCCTGAATTACAGGGTGATACGTACGATCACGCAGCAAATCCCGATTCTAACGAATTCGGCGATGAATCTAAAAAGGTGATTTTTTTTCCGAAATATAAACATAACTGTTGAATTTGTAGATCTAGGTCACCAACAGTTATTCAAAGTCTCTTTGGCCACACTGGCCACCATCGACGGATCCGGAAGCATCCAAATTCAGAATAACGGTTATATTAGTTTCTCGAAAATGGCTAGAACGATTTGATCAACTTAGTCTCAAATGAAAGGTGTTGCGTCCCCGGAAACTGATATTAAACTCCATCTCCATCCGACTTCCAGCTCCGGAGTTACGGGTTGTGGAGTGCGATCACATAGAAAACTCCGATTCAAACCGATACCGCGATGAATGCAAAAAGGTGCTCTTATATATACTTACTAAGAGTAATAAGAATGAAAGACATTTCCATAATGTTATACTGTACGAACCAGCTATTAAATCATAGTTTGGAGAAATGAGAAAGGCACAATTGCACCTCTAGGTGGATTAAAACAGGTTTTTTACTTTTCCTATCGATTTTTTTATTATTGTTTTTGATTTTTTATTTTGATTTAAGTTAAATAGTGCGGTCGAGCGTGTTGCTCCCGCAACAAAATAGAACAAAATGAAGGATCACCCTCCGAAGACGAATATTATGGGGAAGAGGAACGTGTATCTGATTCGGAGACAGATGATGCTATGGGCGATCCACTTCCCCCAATGTCTCACAGCCCCCCCAAGTCAAGGTTTACCAGGATGGATCCGCTGGTCCTTGGGTGGTATACTTTCGGCCCAAAAATAAACCGTTAAACAGCATAACTGTTGCACGGGAGCTGACAAAACGTTACTCGGCCGGAACCGAGATTAAAAAGGTTCAGTCAGATAAACTGCGCGTAGTCGTTACTGACTTGAAACAGGCCAATGATATCATTAGCAATAGCCTCTTTACGCTGGAGTATCGCGTCTACATCCCTTCTCGTGATGTGGAGATCGACGGTGTGGTAAGTGATGCGGGTCTAACTGTCGATGATCTAATGAATGATGGGGTTGGCCGCTTTAAGGACCCTAACCTTCAATCAGTTAAGATTTTGGAGTGCAAGCAATTGCACTCAAAGTCCATCGAAGATGGGAATTACTATCCATCAGACTCGTTTCGCGTAACCTTCGCCTGATCTGCACTTCCGAGCTACGTTGAAGTGGGAGGAGCTCGTCTACCTGTACGCCTGTTTCTACCGCGGGTCATGATTTGTTCCAATTGCAAGCAGCTAGGTCACACGGCCACCTACTGTAGCAATAAGTAACAGTGCGGTAAATGTGGGGAACGCCATGCGGATGATACTTGCAGTAGGCCCGCTGAGAAGTGTGTTCACTGTGGGGAGAATCCGCATGAACTTTTGACATGCCCAACTTACAAACTTCGCGCGGATAAACTGAAGCAATCCGCCAAAGATCGCTCCAGACGCTCTTACGCAGAAATGCTTAAAAGAGCTGTTCCACTTATCTCCGAAAACCTATTCGCTCTCTTGCCAACTGACGATAACGCCGCTAACGACCCTTGCGAGGGGCATTCTATGGCTCTGCTTGGAAACTCTAGGAAAAGACCTAATCAAAACTCACCTGAACTTCCTCGCAAGGGTCCTAGGTTATCCCAAACAAAGGTACAAAAGCAAAAGCACTTTCCGGGGCACCAAAAATCCCAAGTGCTCCAATTTTACAGTCAGAAACTCAACCTAAAACGGGATTCCTTAAATTCTCTGACATTGTGGACTGGATATTCACAGCTTTCAACATTACCGATCCTCTGAAAAGCTTGCTGGTTGCTATTCTACCAACAGTAAGAACATTTTTAAAACAGTTGACTGAACAATGGCCCCCTGTTTTACAGTGGAACTACAGAAGTATTATCCCCAAAATGGATTCATTAAAACACTTGCTAGATTACAATAATTGTGATGCCTTTTCCTTATGTGAAACATGGCTTACTTCTAATATAAACCTCAACTTCCACGATTTTAACATTATCCGCTTGGATCGAGAAGACTCATATGGAGGGGTACTTTTATGGATCAAAAAGTGCTACTCCTTCAATCGAATCAATCTCCCTTCGACGCCAGGCATTGAAGTTGTCGCTTGTCAAACAACAATCAAAGGCAAATATCTTTGCATTGCTTCTATTTACATTCCTCCTAGGGCCATGATGGGATATCGAAGACTCTCTAACGTGATTGAACACCTTCGCTCGCCCCGCCTGCTTATTGGAGACTTTAACTCTCACGGTACAGAGTGGGGATGCCTGTATGACGATAATCGATCCTCGACAATTCAAGACCTTTGTGACAACATCGGATTCCTAGACCACCTGCGCAAGCAAGTGCACTGGACATATCTCTAGGCTCGACATCACTACGGTTAGATTGAAAGTGGAAGGTAATATCTGATCCCCACGGTAGTGACCACCTGCCGATTGTAATTGCAATCACCACTCGTTCAAGACCTTTGGAACCAATCAATGCTTCCTATGACTTCACAGGAAACATTGATTGGAAGAGCTACGCTGCTGAGATATCCAAAATTATCGATTCAACACAGGTACTTCCCCCGGAGGAAGAGTATAAGTTTTTGTCCAACTAGATTCTCGATATCGCGATTCAAACCCAGACGAACCGAGTACCCGACGGGAACACTCAAAAACGTTCTCCCAACCCGTGGTGGGACAAAGAGTGCTCAGACATGTACGCGGAAAAGGCTGCCGCGTATAAAACCTTCAGGAACGACGGGTTAGTCGCTAGCTATCGACTGTACGCGGCCAAGAAACGCAGTTACTGGCGCCGGTTTGTCGACGGGTTAACAAGAAAAACATCGATGAACACTCTTTGGGGCACGGCCGGACGTATGCGAAACCGAAACAGTACTAACGAGAGCGTGGAATCTTCAAACCGTTGGATATTTTATTTCGCCAAGAAGGTTTGTCCGGATTCCGCCCCGGCACAGAAAATCTACCGCGCCGCGTAGCCTTACAATACAGCGAACGAAACACCGTTTTCTCACTTGCTCTCTTGTCGTGTAAGTTCTCACTTGCTCTCTTGTCGTGTAACAATAAAGCTCCAGGGCCAGACAGAAACAAATTCAACTCGTTGAAGAATCCACCAGACTCTATCAAGAGACGCTTGTTGAATTTATTTAATAAGTTTCTTGAGGGTGACATTGTCCCACATGATTGGAGACAAGTAAGTGTCATCGCTATCCAAAAACCAGGAAAACCAGCCTCCGACCACAACTCGTATCGACCGATTGCAATGCTATCCTGTATCCGAAAGTTATTCGAGAAAATGATCATGTTTCGCCTCGACAATTGGGTCGAAGCAAATGGCTCACTGTCAGATACACAATTTGGCTTCCACAAAGGCAAAAGGGACGAACGATTGCCTTGCGTTACTCTCAACAGAAATTCAAATGGCATATGCTAACAAAGAGCAGATGGCATCAGTATTCTTGGATATTACGGGGGCTTTCGATTCAGTTTCTATCAACATTCTTTATGAGAAGTTGCACCAGCATGGTCTTTCACCAATTTTAAATAACTTTTTGCTAAACTTGTTGTCTGAAAAACAAATGCATTTCTCGCATGGTGATTTATCGACATCACGATTTAGCTTGTCATTGCTCTATCCCGGGCAATGAAAAGGCCGACTCATTAGCAAAGGTGGGCGCATTAAATGGTGACATATACGAAAGACCAATCTGCTTCAACGAATTTTTTAGTATTTGTCGTCAGAGGACATTCAACAGCTGGCAAACCACGTGGAGCAATGGTGAACTTGGACGATGGTTACATTCCATTATTCCAAAGGTATCAACGAAGCCTTGGTTCAGGGGGATGGATGTGGGTCGGGATTTTATTCGTGTAATGTCCCGACTTATGTCCAACCACTACACCTTAGATGCGCATTTGCGGCGTATTGGGCTTGCGGAGAGTAGTCTGTGCGCTTGTGACGAGGGCTATCACGACATCGAGCACGTTGTCTGGGTATGCGCCGGGTATTTGGACGCCAGGTCTCAGTTAAAGGATTTCCTTCGGGCCCGAGGTAGACCACCCAATGTCCCAGTCCGAGATATGCTGGCAAATCGTGATTTCCCCTATATGTCCCTTATTTATACTGTCATAAAAACGATAAATTTAACCCCTCTCTTTTTATTTCTCGTTTTTAGAAGTTTCCTCCTGCCTTATGAAACCGATCAGCTCCAGACTGCCACTATGTAACCGCCGTCGCCCTTACCACTACGGATACTGAACCGAGAGCGACTCGAGGTCCGATGACTTTTGAAGGATTCCCCGCGGGTCCGAAGAATACCATCCGCCAATCCGACCTACTAGATTGAGACGCTAATTGGTTTCGCTGATCTCCCGTTTGTCCGAAAGTTGCAAGTTTTGCTCTTCTCTCCCGGTCACCATCTACGCCTTCTCTCCCCTGTCCTTGATACAACTGCTTCTACACCGATTTTGGAAATAATCCCCCTCTGAATATCTTGACCAAGCATAAGTCACCGATAAAAAATCAAATTTGTATTCCGTATTCCTAGTTTTGAGATATTTGTAATTTTACCTCTTTGTTAAAACTATTGTCCCCCATCTTGCAAATAGAATAGTATCCCTAGTTTTAAAACACCAGTGAAATTTTTCATAAATATTTGTTCCCCCTTTTGTGTACCAAACTGTATTGTTAGTTTTAAGATAACTGTAAATATTTCCTAAAAAACTATTACTATTGAATTCCTTGTTTTAAAATTTTTCATAAAAAAAATGTTCCCCCTCTCTACACAAGAAGTATAGAATATTATTTCTAGTCTTAAGATAACTGTAAAATTTTTCTCTTTTATAAAAAAAAAATTCAACATTGTAATCTCCTAGTTTTAAAACATCCAAAATGTAAAACCAAAAGAATTTGGAACCGCCAAGCTAACGCATTTGTGCCTATCAAATAAACGAAATGAATGAAAAAAATCACGATTTAGCTACATGGGCCTTCCCCAGGGCCCATGTCTAAGCCCTCTTCTCTACAATTTTTATGTTAATGACATTGACGAATGTCTTGTCAATTCCTGCACGCTAAGGCAACTTGCAGATGACGGTGTTGTCTCTATTACAGGTCCCAAGGCCGTCGACTTGCAAGGACCACTGCAAAATATCTTGGACAATTTGTCTGCTTGGGCTCTCCAGCTGGGTATCAAGTTCTCTACGGAGAAAACTGAGCTAGTCGTATTTTCAAGGAAGCGTGAACCAGCGAAACTACAGCTTCAGTTAATGGATAAAACTATTGCTCAGGTTTCAACATTCAAATATCTCGGGGTCTGGTTCGATTCTAAAGGTACCTGGGGATGTCACATTAGGTATCTGAAACAGAAGTGCCAACAAAGGATCAACTTTCTCCGTACAATAACCGGAACATGGTGGGGTGCCCACCCAGGAGACCTGATCAGGCTGTACCAAACAACGATATTATCAGTGATGGAGTACGGATGTTTCTGCTTTCGCTCCGTTACGAGCATACATTTCATCAAACTAGAGAGAATCCAGTATCGCTGTTTGCGTATTGCCTTGGGTTGCATGCACTCGACCCATACGATGAGTTTAGAAGTGCTGGCGGGCGTCCCTCCTTTAAAAAATCGATTTTGGGACCCCTCGTATCGATTGCTCATTCGATGCGATATTTTGAACCCATTGGCGATTGCAAATTTTGAAAGGCTTGTCGAGCTTAATTCTCAGACCTGATTCATGTCCTTGTACTTCGATTACATGGCACAGAACATCAATTCATCTTCGTATAATGTTAACCGTGCTCATCTCTAAGATACTTCTGCTCCAACTGTATTTTTCGACACATCAATGAAGGAAGAGATTTGTGGAATCCCGGATCACATTCACCCACAAGTGGTCCCAAATATTTTCTATAACAAATACCATCAAGTCGACTGCTCCAAAATGTTCTACACTGACGGATCAATTCTCGACGGGTCCACAGGCTTCGGCATCATCAACGAAAATCTTGCTGCCTCATTCAAACTCAATGATCCTGCTTCAATTTACGTTGCAGAATTAGCTGCTATTCAGTATACTCTCGGGATCATTGACACCCTGCCCGCAGACCATTACTTCATCGTTTCGGACAGTCTCAGCTCCATTGAGGCCATCCGTGCGGCGAAGCCTGGAAAACACTCACCGTATTTTCTGGGGAAAATACGGGAATATCTGAGTGCTTTATCTGAAAAATCTTACCAGATTACCTTGGTTTGGGTCCCGTCACATTGTTCTATTGCGGGCAATGAGAAAGCGGACTCTTTAGCCAAGGTGCGCGTATTAGAAGGCGACACTTACGAAAGACCAATTTGCTTCAATGAATTTTTCAGTATCTTTCGTCAAAGGACGCTCGAAAGTTGGCAAACTTCATGGAGCAATGGGCATCTGGGCCGGCGGCTACATTCTATTATCCCGAAGGTATCAACGAATGCTTGGTTTAAGGGCTTGGATGTGAACCGGGACTTTATTCGTACGATGTCAAGGCTCATGTCTAACCATTACTCGTTTGACGCGCATCTCCGTCGTATAGGGCTTGCTGAAAGTAATCATTGTGTTTGTGAGAACGGCTATCACAACATCGAGCATGTTGTTTGGCTGTGCGCAGAGTACCGTGTTGCCAGGTCCCACCTAATACATTCCCTTTCGGGCCCGAGGTAGATCACCCTATGTGCCAGTCCGGGACGTCCGCCGTGACCATCCCTACATTTTTCTTATCTACACCTTTTTGAAAACTATTGATGTCCAAGTTTAATAAATTTTCCCTCTCATCCACAGTAGAACCTCGTCAACTTCTCCCTGTATCTACAATATGGCATTGCATCACGAGTCTACGATGCATACCTTTCTTGATAACCGTCCATCCAGAACATCATGACACATGTCACAAGAACATCATGACAGCATCGAAGTGCCAATAATCATCCGAAATATCGACCCTCTCCTCGCCCATGTGATTGCAGGATGGTAACCTCTACAATAAAGTGTGCATATCCCCCACAATCTTCAACAAGCCAACGAGAATGTCAATTTTACAATATGTATCCCACTTCCTACCTTTTTCCTTCACTAACATAAGAGGGAAGCAAGCCTAAATACGGTTTTCTCTTCCCCCACTAACACGTGCGATGTACCTTAAAAATGAATTATCGGCCTCGTTTAGCTACCGTATTTGGGCCTAAATAAACTTAGTTATATAAAAAAAACAGTAGCATGTGAATAACTCCCATTGAAAAGTATTGAGGAAAAGCTTGACGACTAATTTCACATATCTATCAGGAATCAGAATATATTGGCTCAAATGGCACGTTCCCCGTACATAGTCGGGGATTTGTGCCTTGCCGTGTGTTTTCATCATTTCCTGAGCGGAAGGAAAGGACAAGGAGGTGTGGGGAAGTAGACTTGGAAGGGTGGGAAAAACAGCACAAAACAAAAAATAAACAACAGGTAAATTAAACTCACAAGTAGTTCAACTTGCCTGCGAATAAGCCTAAAGCTCTTTACCACATTGGATAAGAAACTTTAGTATGTCTCTGAGTTTCAGTCGACCAAACATGGTTTCGTCTATATAAGGACGGCTGAAGACTCGTAATCGCAATTGCGCTAGCGCTGGGCAGTTGCATATCAGATGATATGAAGTTCCGTAGTCGGATTCACAAAGATCACATGAAAAAGACTCAGCGCGCTGAATAGTTGCCATGTGATAATTGAGTTTGCAGTGGCCGGTTAAAGCCCTGGTCAGCATGCCGCAGTGGAGCTTCGAAAAATGTAAGAGATTTTTCGAAACCACTGGGCATGGTTGTTCTAGAAACGCCTTTGTTTGGCGACACGTTTGTAGATTTCTCCAATAATTGCGGTGCTCGGACGAAGCCCAGGACCGTATTTTTCCCTTATCCAACTTGTCGAAATTGGCAGCGCGGGCTCAGGACCAATGAAGTCAATCGCTGAACCTGCCCTGGCCAATTCGTCAGCCCATTCATTTCCAGTAATACCGCAATGTCCGGGCACCCAGACAAGGTAGATAGTGTTGACAATGCTTAGTTCTTCGATTTGGGTTCGGCACGCGATCACTAGCTTGGACCGGGATTTGTCTGAGCTAAGGGCCTTGATTGCAGCCTGACTATCGGAGCAGAAGTTTATAACTCTGCCGGACAAACTCAGTTGAAGGGCCGATTGCACCCCGCATATAATCGCAAAGATTTCTGCTTGGAATACAGTACAGTATCTACCTAGTGAGTGAGATTGTTCCAGTCTCATTTCACGACAGTAGACACCAGCACCAGCACGTCCCTCCATCAGAGAACCGTCAGTGTAACAAACCACTTGCGTTTGTTGTTGTCTTTCCATAAAGCCAGACAATCACTCCTCTCGAGAGGGAATCTTAACATGGAATGTCCTGTAAGGAAAACTACAAGTGAGTGTAATATCGCTGGGAGCAAGAATATCTTCACCCCATGTAACCATTTGTGACCACAATCGTGTATGACTGGTAGCAAGATCAACATGATTACTGTTCCAAAGCCCAGTAACCTGCAGTCTGTATGCACATGATAGTGCTTCTTGTTTTAAGTGTATGTGTAATGGTTTGATATTTAGAAGTGCCTCAAGAGCAGCAGTCGGAGTCGTGGTGAAAGCACAAGTCAACGCCATGAGCGCCATTCTTTGCAGATGGTTTAGCTTTGACTGGACTGTCACCACCTCTCCCCTCTGCCACCACACAAGGCATCCGTATGACAGTATTGGACGTACAATTGTCGTGTAAATCCAATAGATGTATTTAGGTTTGAGACCCCAGGTCTTTCCAAAAGTTCGTCTGCACTACCCGAAGGCCATGCACGCTTTCTTGACTCTGAACTCAATGTGAGCAGACCAATTCAGTTTGGAATCCAATATGACTCCAACGTATTTGACTTGATCTGCACACAGCAGCTCAGAATCAAAGAACTGCAAGGGACGAACCCCGGTTGTTATTCGCTTCTTCGTGAAAAGAACCATTGAAGTTTTGCTTGGGTTAACTGATAGTTTAACTTGTCGACACCACTGTTCGACAGCTCTTAATGCCTGTTGCATCAAGTCAAAGATTGTTCCGATGCAAAATCCAGTAATTAGTATTTGGTAATCGTCAGCAAACCCGTAGGTTGGAAATCCAAGCTCATTGAGTTTCTTCAACAAGCCGTCAGCTACTAAGTTCCATAACAAAGGTGGTGATCGTGGATTTCCCACACTGATATGCATGTTGCATTTTGTGCAGAGGATATTCAACTAAACTAACGTTCCTGATGTGATGATCGATTATCCGTTCCAAAGCTTTCAGAAGAAAAGAACTTAAGCTGATAGGCCTAAAACTCTTGGCTTCTTCATAGCTTGAGCGCCCCCCTTTGGGAATAAATCTAACAGTTATTTCTCGCCATGCTTTCGGGATATACCCTGTAGCAAGACTGGAAAGCAAAATCTTTTTCAAGACATGTTTAAGAATATCAAATCCCTTTTGCAGTAGCACGGGAAGTATTCCATCTTTTCCGGGTGATTTGTATGGAGCAAAGCTGTCAACTGCCCACTTGACCGATTCAGTGGAAACCAATGTGCGTGCTAGCGCCCACGAGTCCGAATCACCAGAATGAGATCTGTGAACATTGATCAACTCCGGATCGATACAACCTGGAAAGTGTGTGTCGAAGAGACAATTAAGAACATCTTTTTCGTCTGTCACATAAACACCATCTCTGGTTTTCAAGGAGTTCATCTGAAAATCATTCGATTTGGAGAGAATTTTATTTAATCTGCTAGCCTCGTTCAGACTAGAGACATTAGTGCATAGGCTTTGCCAGCCAGCCCGTTCTGCAGATCTAAGACATTTCTTATATGCACTACGAGCTGACCTGAAAGCCCTGGAGTCATCACGCTGACGCCGGTTCCAAGCTCTTCTCATAACTTTCTTCATTCTATCAAGCTCAGCCCTCCACCAAGGGGTTCCCCTAGTCGATTTAACAGTACGAAGTGGACAAGCTTCTTCGTAGGATGCTAATATGAATGAGTTTGTCGTATCCACGACGTCATCTAAGTCGTCTAGTTGACTAATTGTTGGAAAATATCCATGAAATTTAGTCGCTAAGTTTTCCAAAAAGAGGTCCCAGTTTGTAGACTTAGGATTACGATATGTCACCACATTGAAGGTGACATCAAAATGCTCGAAAAATATATATTTATGATCGGATAGAGACGGATCAGTTTCATTTGGAACCTGCCAATTTCCCAGTTCATGCAAAATTCTATCAGAGCAAAGTGTTATGTCTAACACCTCCTCCCTCCCAGACCTCGCAAAAGTTGGTCGGTTTCCCACATTCAGAATATGGAGATTTGTACTACTTATGTACTCCATCAGTTCAGAGCCTCTCAGATTGATGTCTGAGCTGCCCCAAATGATGTGATGAGCATTCGCATCACTGCCGATAATGAGCGGAAGCCCATTTCTGCTACAATATGATACAACGCTTTTGAAATCATCAGAAGGAGATGATTCGTTATGCGGTAGGTATGCTGAACAGTATATATATTTCTTGTCTACGTTTCCGACAGTCAATGTAACTGTGACAACACAGATATCGCGAGTTGTGAGCTCCGATATGAGACACGCGTCAATAGCCTTATTTGCAAGAATGCAAGCACGAGGCATTTCACGTGGGTTAGTCATGCCTGTCTTGTTGTAAGCAATGAAGGCAGTGTTAAGTAACTTTCCAAAATAGAAGTTTCCTTTATGGAAATACGGTTCTTGAACCAATGCTATGGAAGCTTTACCTTCCTGCATGAGTCGAGATAAATTCATAGTTGCTGTACGTTTATGTTGGAGATTGACTTGTGCTATTCTAACCATTGTTGATTAGAGAACTGTACATTTCATCTCCAACACAAATTGCACAACAACTAGAGGACACCAAGCGAGTTGGGATGTTAACGCATTTAGCGAGCCATATCAGGTTTAAATGGGACATGATCATTTGATTCCCACGATTTGCGAAGAAAATAATGGTCCACTGTGTCAGAGATTCGCATAACACAGCAAGGGCAAAACCCAAAATGCTCCGTGCGCGACTGGCATATTTTAGACCCTCCAATCATTAAGTCCTCTGCACGGAACTACACCTTGACTTAGGGTCTCCTACTTTCAGTCGCCTCCTACGACATGGCAGCAGGACTCCAGTGGCTCAATTCTAGGCCGGATACCACACGGCCTCTGGGCAGGTTCATCTGTACACATCGAAATTTGATAATCGAGACTCAACAAAACTTCACCGAACTACCATCAGCCGAGAGTCTCTGCAAACCCCCAGCCAACAAAAATTCGGCAAAATTAAGTGGATCATCGGTGAAAAAAAATCGGAGTGTAGAGTGAACGTTCCGCTGCGTAATGCAGCGTACTGGGGAGTTCGCCCGACTCTTCCCAGGCTCCGTTCGCCATTGAGAATGTTTTAAACCCCCTCAACAATTTTACCTATAGCACGGGTCGCATGACACTATGGAATTGGGGTTCCCTGTATGGTAGATTTTTACCACTGAAACAGGTAGTCCGTAGTGTAATTCTTAGCCGGTTGAAACAACCACTACCGACACTACATGGCTTATCTAGGCTGTTCGGTGAAAGAAGCTGACATTGAAGAACAGCTTCCATATTTAGATGGGCGAACAGCCGCAGAAGGAAGGAAGGAAGGAAGGATAACGGGAGGAGAGGGATTTGGGCTAAGCGCTTATTTAAAGGCGGCACTGGCTCGCCTTGTCAGGGCTGCTTTAGGGCATGTGGTATTTAGGCCTAGGACGTATAGGGCCCACTACCTCGTCCTACCACACCCGCAGTCAGCCCCCGCTGCTGGTTCGGGTCGCGAATCACAACTAGTTGCTATCGCGATTAAGCATTATCCACCACCTATGACCCGCCCGGTTGCTTGCAGCTCAGCTTCCCACGTAGCGTTCCTCCACCACCACGGGGCCCGGGAAGCTTTAGCTACCGTAATTGGGCCTAAATAAACTTAGTTATATAAAAAAACAGTAGCATGTGAATAACTCCCATTGAAAAGTATTGAGGAAAAGCTTGACGACTAATTTCACATATCTAAGATGGGCTTGAAGTCGTCGATTGCATGCATGCAATAAAAGCAATCGCAGCACCAAATCTGTGAGTGAACTTTTGTTCTGCTACCAGTGGTGGAGCGTGGATTAAATCAAGTCGCCAATAAAAATTGTAGTTCAATAAAAAATTAGGGTTTATTGGGCCTCGCATTAAAAATTGAAAAAGTACAGGCAAGGGGGTAGGGTACATGTATGAGAAACTTTTTCACATTCCAGCTATGAAGACTGTACGTTAATTTAGACTAGCAAAGAACATCAAAGTAATTCTTTATATAACGAAAATAGTCGCCCTGATAAGAGCGGATTTTTCATAGTTTCGACCAGAAATGCACATTTGAATGTGAAGGCCCTCTTTTTTCTTTCTTCTTCGCCAATGCCATTCGCAAAGCGCTTTCTATTATGTAATCGGTTAAATTGTACATCGTCCACTAAAGGGGCTGGCCAACGAAAGAACGAAACGCGATAAACATAAAAAGGACTTTTACAAGGTGTGTCCATTCGGACACCGGAGTCTAGTCGAAGGTGATGAGCATCATGAACAGCTTCGTGAACGATATCTTAGAGAGCATTGCGAACGAGGCCTCTCGTCTGGCGTGAAGTACAGACTGCCATTCGTTTGAAGTTGCCGGATGAGCTGGCCAAACATGCCGTATCGGAAGGTACCAATGCCGTTATCAAGTATACCAGCTCGAAATAAGGCGTCGCCGGATGACACCCACACCCCACCACCGGCCCTTTTCAGGGCCACCAAAACAAATCCTGGTAAAGAATTGAATTGAAAGATATATTTACTTTGCTGTTTGTTTGCTTCATTAGAGCTAAAAAATAAAGGGTTGTGTACAGGACACGACCACGGTGACATTAAAAATGTAGCTTTTTTCAAGAGCGTGCAAATGAATTTTATCTATCACACATATCGGTTCACGTTCTTGTTCACTCGCCTGTTTTCATATGTTACAATTTGCTATATACCCTCCCCATCAAAACATAATTTATTGAAGGTCTTTTAACGGTAATCTATTAATTAATCAAGTGTCTCACTAGGTGATTGGTATTATTTGGCTGATCCATCTAGTAAAAATAGGCTGGTCTGTCCAGAAAATATATTCCAAAGAAAAGTTCCATATTGAGAGCTGTGATGAGGAAGCCCACGCCCGCCAACGGAAATATACACATTCTCCATGAAATATGAAATTTCATTTTCCGTTTAAATTGTCAATAATGTACTAATGAACTTAAGTAAACAATCTTAAGTTTAAGTATTTCTTGATCGATTAGGGGCCGTACACAAATGATGTAGCTTTTTTTCGGAGATTTTGGACCCCTCCCTCCCCCCTCGTAGCATTTGGTCACAAAATTCTAACCTCCCCCTCGTAAATAACGTAGCATTTACCTACCCCCCCCCCCCCCCCTTTCCATGCAAGCGGCCGTGAGATGAAAAAAATTACATATGTTTTTCAATTATTTAAAATACATGTCCTTTCAAAATGTTTGACGACTTTCATCAACATTTTCATTATAACAGCAAATTGCGTGCAAAATAAGTCCAGTTCTCGACAAACGTATGATTACGGCTCAAAAGCCAACTGTCAAAACTCTCTTTGAAAGGAAGTTCCAGACAAACCGTTACTGGCTAAACATGGTTCGTATATGAACCATGTTTAGTCAGTAACGGTTTGTCCGGAACTTCCTTTCAAAGAGAATTTTGACAGCTGGCTTTTAAGCCGTAATCATATGTTTGTCCAGATTTCTTGATAAATATATAGTGTTGATAGTTTTGTTATGGAAGGTAAGAGAAGTTCTCTCAGTTCACAATCCTGCAGCTGCCAATGATTCTAAGAAGCATACGTTCATCTACATTACTAAATTTTGTTTGGTTGAATCCAAACTAAGTCCACTAGTTATCAAAATAAGCTAACTAATGTAGCAAGTTAAATCCGCATTCAAAATCTTTTCGTATTTTTGCGAACTTGTAATTCCGCGAATCGTAAAAATTACCTCATGAAAAACCGTATCAAAAGCAACTTGTTTGATTTTAAATTTATTTCTCTTGGGAATCGAGGATCATTAAATTGTTTTCTCTACACAATGGGTTTTAAACTTAATGCTACGTCGCACAACTTCTGACCCTACCCTCCCCCTCGTCACAAATTTGGTATACCCTCCCTACCCCCCAAAATGCTACGTCATTTTTGCATGGCCCCTTAGTGGTGGAAAAAATGAAATTATTTGATAAATTACATTGTTATGCAACTTTTTTTTCCTTTTTTATTAACGACTTATAGTGAGTCAATCTTTTTCCTTTTTTATATTGTAACGACATATAATTAGCAAGGGACTGGAAGGTGAAGTATTTTTCAAATATTAAGAGCCGTAGTACTCAAGGGAGAGCAAGGATTTGAAGTAAGAAAGTTTAGAAAAGCGTGGAGTAGGGTCAATGAACAAGCTTAGAGTTTCCCAGTTACTTAGCTTTTTGTCTTCTGCAGCGCAGTAGTCAGGATCTTTTGGCATTAAATGCGAATCACCTGAGTCTGCGGCATGTCCGGACAAGCGTAAAGTCAATTTAATGACCTATGCTGTCGGAGCCGACAAAAAGTTAAGTCACGGAAAACTTCCACCCTAAGCATTGTGCGACGATGAAACTCATTGAATGAGTTAGTTTTTTGCCCTCACTAATTGCCATGCCGGGGTGTTTTATTTCATCGACTCTTGTGTCTGCCTCAACAAGTTGTGCATATAGTCACTGTGTGTTGATTGAACACGGCGTCGGCAGCTTTCACCCAAAGCTACTGGATGGATCCCCATCGCGGTACATTTATTCCTTTTTTATTAACGACTTATAGTGAGTCAATCTTTTTCCTTTTTTATATTGTAACGACATATAATTAGCAAGGGACTGGAAGGTGAAGTATTTTTCAAATATTAAGAGCCATAGTACTCAAGGGAGAGCAAGGATTCGAAGTAAGAAAGTTTAGAAAAGCGTGGAGTAGGGTCAATGAACAAGCTTAGAGTTTCCCAGTTACTTAGCTTTTTGTGATTCGCATTTAATTCCAAAAGATCCTGATAAAATCCCATATAAAATACCATATGTTGGTGTATTTATGGGTTATTCAGACTATTTTATGGTGTCTTGATGGTTGTGAATGTAGGCACGGAACATGTTTAAAGCCTTTTCAAGGGGCTATGTGGTGTTTAAACCCATGAGTATTTGCTCGGGATGACACGTCATACAAATATTGTCATCAATGCACGTCTACGACACGTGTGAGTGCGACTTTTGCTCCGGATTCCTTGCGGGGAGCAAGCGAATCCGACGATATTTCGTCACCGTCTCTAGGGAGGTTCCAACAAAGGAGCAAAGCTCACCTTCCTAGCTAATTGTTAAGGACAGCTGCATAAGATACGACCGAAGGAGAACGCGGCCGTTGTTGGCCCGGCTGGTCGGAAGATACCGCTCGTCGCCAGTAGCAGCAGATCGAGCATCAGCGCGCAGAGAAGTTGGAGTGAAATAAACACGGTAAATTTAGTTTACTTTTGTTTACTTTTTTTGTTGTTACGAAAATCCGAATTTCTGTAGAGGCACCTTGGCCGCCCTGAAAAGAATGGTTCGCCGGGTAAACAAGAACCCGAGTAGTGGGCAAACCCCTACTTACAAGGTGCGAATATAAATGACTGCCCAAACAAAATATTTGTGTCAAACTAGAAGGAAAATTACTAGGGGAATCTCATTTTCTTGAAAGAAAAGTGAATTGAAAAAAAAACACTTTCAGTTTGTCAACTACGAACAAAAGCTTTAGGAAACTTTTTTTCTGAAGTGATACTACTTTCACTCAAGAAAAGTGTACAGCGTTATCATTCCTCGAAGAGTCTCTAAATCCAAATCTCTTCAAGTTCTACCGCTGGTTTGGAAAGGCGAGGAGGGAGGAAGGTGAGGGTTTATCGATAGTAATAGATTGAAGATATATGGCTACTACAAACGGTAAACTATTTACGAAACTGATAAGAAATCATAGCAGGCAATGCAGTGAAATAAGATTTATAGCTGCTTATAAAGTTTGACAAAAAGTCACCAAAATTATGTAAAAATTACAATTTTCAAATTGATCTCAATTTAACAGTCGGACACGGTCGGATGAGTATCCGCCGGCGATGGCCTGACAATAGCCTATAGTTTCGTATGCTTTGAACTTTTTATCTTAATTTGATCTAATTTGTTAACTTTTTTAATGGCGAAACAGTACTAAAATCATAAAATAAACAAGAACCTTTATTTTTGAAAGCAAAATAGTTTAACTTTTTTTATTTCGCTATGTCTATCATTAGAATAGTTAGAATAGGTTATTAACAATGTTTCCTAGTTTAATAATACTTTATTGAATGAATTATTCATTTTTAGTAGAGACTGTTTCCTATTGCCTGAATTAACGTGTTCATTTTTAACAATGTTTGATCGTGTGTCACAAACTTAGATCAAAGTCTTTAGTTATTGTTTCAATGATACATGATGTAGAATGTAGTTTGATTGAAAAGTTGAAAAAAAAAATTTCTCTACTTTGTCCAACTTTTTGTTCTAGTCACTTCATAGTGTGCGTGACGAATGAATAAAAATTTAAAGTCACGTTAATCATTCGTAACCGAACTTTGTACCGAGAAACAAGTGCTTTTTGTTCTCTCCGGTGTGATTTAGTTTTTTCGGTAGTACGAAGGTGCTTGCTGTGGCAGAGGCTGCAGTAAAGCATTACTAACAGTCCTGCGAGTGATAATTATTACCTGCGATATCGGTCAAGGTAGTGCAGTGAAGTGCGTTACTAAACAGTTTTCTTGCCTGAAAGACGGCTTTGTTTAGACAAGCTATATCAGCTCTCTACTGTGTGAAGGTCACTCGGGTGACGGATAAAACAAACGAAGGATCAATTCACCTACCAGCTCGTCAGGAACCAACTGGTGAAGTGTTTCGTGTTTTACTTTTCTTATCGATTTTTTTATTATTGTTGCTTTTGATTTTTGCCTTTCTCATATAGAAAGGTTATGCAATCACTCTGAAAAACGTCAACCTAATCCCGGCCTGGAGGGCCGATTGTCATATCCCATTCGACTCAGTTCGTCGAGATCGGAAAAAGTCTGTATGTGTGTGTATGTGTGTGTATGTGTGTGTGTGTATGTGTGTGTATGTATGTGCGTATGTGTTAAATAATGTCACTCATTTTTCTCAGAGATGGCTGGACCGATTTGCCCAAACTTAGTTTCAAATGAAAGGAGCAACCTTCCCATCGGCTGCTATTGAATTTTGGATCGATCGGAATTCTGGTTCCGGAATTACAGGTTTCAGAGTGCGGCCACACAGAAATTTCTCATATAAACTATAGGAAAAATTACAAATAGAATTTTTATTTTTGATGCTAAATGTGTTCAAGGTGCATGAAACGTCGAGATTTGATGCAAACTCGAAAAAAAATTGACGACGATTCACTTTTTTGGATTTTGGCACATTTTTACCTTTCTCATATAGAAAGGTTATGTAATCACTCTGAAAAACGTCAACCTAATCCCGGCCCGGAGGGCCGAGTGTCATATCCCATTCGACTCAGTTCGTCGAGATCGGAAAAAGTCTGTATGTGTGTGTATGTATATGTGTGTATGTGTGTGTATGTGTGTGTATGTATGTGCGTATGTGTCAAATAATGTCACTCATTTTTCTCAGAGATGGCTGGACCGATTTGCCCAAACTTAGTCTCAAATGAAAGGTGCAACCTTCCCATTAGCTGCTATTGAATTTTGGATCGATCGAAATTCTGGTTCCGGAATTACGGGTTTCAGAGTGCGGCCACACAGAAATTTCTCATATAAACTATAGGAAAAATTTAAATATAGAATTTTTATTTTTGATGCTAAATGTGTTCAAGGTGTATGAAACGTCGAGATTTGATGCAAACTCGAAAAAAAAATTGACGACGATTCACTTTTTTGGATTTTGGCACATTTTTGCCTTTCTCATATAGAAAGGTTATGCAATCACTCTGAAAAACGTCAACCTAATCCCCCTAATTTTTTTTCGACTCGCATAAGGTTTTTGGATTTTAACAGGGGCGTAGTTAATGGTTTACGGAGAGGGGTTACACCCCCCCCCTCTACTGTTCACTCCCAGCCCTTAAAAATCTCCTTAAATCACCCCCAGACATCCACCCCATCCAGCCCTCATACCCCTCCCTTTCAACCCCATCATCTTTAAACCACCACTATATCACAAAGCATACCAATTTAAGCTGGGGAGTCGTTCGTTCATGGGACTTTCGCCCTCCTCACATACCCACCCCCGCATGACAAAATGAGTTAGCAAGCAGATAACATTGATCTAATGCTGATTAGGCTAATGGTGTATGATATTTTTCGTTTCAAGTGTTTCACCGTCGACACGTAGCTCATCAAGTTCGTGGCTGGCATGCCATGGTGTATAAGTGCAAAGTGTACTAAGAATGTAATGGACATTTCCACAATTATGTTGAACATAAAAAGCCTCCGTGCCATAGTTTAGAGAAATGAGAAAGGCACAATTGCACCGCTAGGTGGATAAAAACAGGTTTTTTTTCGTTTCGTTTGTAAAAGTTGAAACCTTGGAATCAATCTCCTCAATTCTCGGGATAGGAAAATCTCCAAATCAATTTATTAACTACGATATTTCTGCTCCCTGAATGAAATTATAAAAATAAAATAAATGAATGAAAAATTTCAAAAAAAAAAAATAATGCGAAAATAATGACTAAATTTATGAAAAACTACTAAAATAAGATAACTAATATGAATGAAGTGAACAAAGGAATTAACATTTTAAAAATTAATTATGTGCATCAAAGTAAAATTACAATAGTTAATAAAATAAATGAGAAAATTATTTAATTACAAATAAGACTACAATGATTAAAAACAAACAATAATTAAATGAATTAATTGAATTGAAAATAAATTAAACTAGTAAAACGAATAATATCAATATAAATGAATTCATTCTAGTACTTCTATTATTCTACTCATTTTATATGTTACTAGGTTTTTTGCCTTTCTCATATAGAAAGGTTATGCAATCACTCTGAAAAACGTCAACCTAATCCCGGCCCGGAGGGTCGAGTGTCATATCCCATTCGACTCAGTTCGTCGAGATCGGAAAAAGTCTGTATGTGTGTGTGTGTATGTATGTGTGTGTATGTATGTGCGTATGTGTCAAATAATGTCACTCATTTTTCTCAGAGATGGCTGGACCGATTTGCCCAAACTTAGTCTCAAATGAAAGGTGCAACCTTCCCATCGGCTGCTATTGAATTTTGGATCGATCGGAATTCTGGTTCCGGAATTACGGGTTTCAGAGTGCGGCCACACAGAAATTTCTCATATAAACTATAGGAAAAATTAAAAATAGAATTTTTATTTTTGATGCTAAATATGTTCAAGATGCATGAAACGTCGAGATTTGATGCAAACTCGAATAAAAATTTGACGACAATTCACTTTTTTGGATTTTGGCACATTTTTGCCTTTCTCATATAGAAAGGTTATGCAATCACTCTGAAAAACGTCAACCTAATCCCGGCCAAATTTTTTTTCGACTCGCATAATGTTTCTGGATTTTAACAGGGGCGTAGTTGATGGTTTACGGAGATGGGTTACCCCCCCCCCCCTCTACTGTTCACTGCCCTCCCTTAAAAATCTCCTTAAATCACCCCTCAGACCACCACCCCATCCAGCCCTCATACCCCTCCCTTTCAACCCCATCATCTTTAAACCACCACTATATCACAAAGCATACCAATTTAAGCTGGGGAGTCGTTCGTTCATGGGACTTTCGCCCTCCTCACATACCCACCCCCGCATGACAAAATGAGTTAGTAAGCAGATAACATTGATCTAATGCTGATTAGGCTAATGGTGTATGATATTTTTCGTTTCAAGTGTTTCACCGTCGACACGTAGCTCATCAAGTTCGTGGCTGGCATGCCATGGTGTATAAGTGCAAAGTGTACTAAGAATGTAATGGACATTTCCACAATTATGTTGAACATAAAAAGCCTCCGTGCCATAGTTTAGAGAAATGAGAAAGGCACAATTGCACCGCTAGGTGGATTAAAACAGGTTTTTTATTTTGATTTAAGTTAAACAGTGCGGTCGAGCGTGTTGCTCCCGCAACAAAATGGAACAAACAGAAGGATCACCCACCGAATACGAATCTTATGGGGAAGAGGAACGTATATCTGATTCGGAGACAGATAATGTTATGGTCGTTCCACTTTCCCCACTTTCCCCCAATGTCTCACACCCCTCCCCCCCGAGTCAAGGTTTACCAGGATGGATCCGCTGGTCCTTGGGTAGTAAACTTTCGGCCCATAAATAAACCGTTAAACAGCATAACTGTTGCACGGGAGCTGACAAAACGTTACTCGGCCGTAACCGAGATTAAAAAGGTTCAGTCAGATAAACTGCGCGTAGTCGTTACTGACTTGAAACAGGCCAATGATATCGTTAGCAATAGCCTCTTTACGCTGAAGTATCGCGTCTACATTCCTTCTCGTGATGTGGAGATCGACGGTGTGGTAAGTGATGCGGGTCTAACTGTCGATGATCTGATGAATGATGGGGCTGGCCGCTTTAAGGACCCTAACCTTCAATCAGTTAAGATTTTGGAGTGCAAGCAATTGCACTCAAAGTCCATCGAAGATAGGAATTACTATCCATCAGACTCGTTTCGCGTAACCTTCGCCTGATCTGCACTTCCAAGCTACGCTGAAGCGGGAGGAGCTCGTCTACCTGTACGCCTGTTTGTACCGCGTACTTATCTCCGAAAACCCATTCGCTCTCTTGCCAACTGACGATAACACCTCTAACGACCCTTCGCTTGGAAACTCTAGGAAAAGACCTAATCAAAACTCACCTGAACTTCCTCGTAAGGGTCCTAGGTTGTCTCAAACAAGGGTACAAAATAAAAATAATTCATCAACTGGAAGTGCTGGTACAAATCCGAAGATAATACCTCCTGGTTTTGGGAAATTGAGATACAACCAGGAGTTCCCAGCACTCCCCGGGGCACCAAAAATCCCAAGTGCTCCAATTTTACAGTCAGAAGCTCAACCTAAAACGGGATTCCTTAAATTTTCTGACATTGTGGACTGGATATTCACAGCTTTCAACATTACCGATCCTCTGAAAAGTTTGCTGGTTGCTATTCTACCAACAGTAAGAACATTTTTAAAACAGTAACAAACAAACTGAACAATAGCCCCTCCATACAGCGATCGTATCTTTCGATGGCTAACTTATTAGACGGAATCAGGGATCTGATCACTGTTTTACAGTGGAACTGCAGAAGTATTATCCCCAAAATTGATTCATTAAAACATTTGCTAAATTACAATCATTGTGATGCATTTTCCTTATGTGAAACATGGCTAACTTCTAATATAAACCTCAACTTCCACGATTTTAACATTATCCGCTTGGATCGAGAAGACTCATATGGAGGGGTACTTTTATGGATCAAAAAGTGCTACTCCTTCAATCGAATCAACCTCCCTTCGACGCAGGCATTGAAGTTGTCGCTTGTCAAACAACAATCAAAGGCAAAGATCTTTGCATTGCTTCTATTTACATTCCTCCTAGGGCCATGATGGGATATCGAAGATTCTCCAACGTGATTGAACACCTTCCCTCGCCCCGCCTGCTTCTTGGAGACTTTAACTCTCACGGTACGGGATGGAACTGTCTATACGACGATAATCGATCTTCGACAATTCAAGACCTTTGTGACAACTTCAATATGATAATTCTGAACACAGGGAAAATGACACGGATTCCTAGACCACCTGCGCAAGCAAGTGCACTGGACATATCTTTATGCTCGACATCACTACGGTTAGATTGCAAGTGGAAGGTAATATCTGATCCCACCACTGTGACCACTTATTAATTGTAATTGCAATCACCACTGGTTCAAGACCATCGGCACCAATCATTGTTCCCTATGACCTCACACGAAACATTGATTGGAAGAGCTACGCAGCTGAGATATCCAAAACTATCGATTCAATACAGGTACTTCCCCCGGAGGAAGAATATAAGTTTTTGTCCAACTCGATTCTCGATACCGCGATTCTAACTCAGACGAAACGAGTACCCGACGTGAACACCCAAAAACGTTCTCCCAACCCGTGGTGGGACAAAGAGTGCTCAGACGTGTACGCGGAGAAAGCTGCCGCGTATAAAACCTTCAGGAACGACGGGTTAGTTGCTAGTTATCGAGTGTACGCGATATTAGAAAAGCGAATGAAAAATTTAATGAAAGCTAAGAAACGCAGTTACTGGCGCCGGTTTGTCGACGGGTTAACAAGAGAAACATCGATGAGCACTCTTTGGGGCACGGCCCGACGTATGCGAAACCGAAACAGTACTAACGAGAGCGTGGAATATTCAAACCGTTGGATATTCGATTTCGCCAAGAAGGTTTGTCCGGATTCCGCCCCGGCACAGAAGATCTACCGCGCCGCGTCGCCTTACAACAGCGCGAACGATACACCGTTTACGATGGTGGAGTTCTCACTTGCTCTCTTATCATGTAACAATAATGCCCCGGGCCAGATAGAATCAAATTCAACTTGTTGAAGAATCTGCCAGACTCTGCCAAAAGACGCTTGTTGAATTTATTTAATAGGTTTCTTGAGGGTAACATTGTCCCACATGACTGGAAACAGGTGAGGGTCATCGCCATCCAAAAACCAGGAAAACCAGCCTCCTACCACAATTAGTATCGTCCGATTGCGATGCCATCCTGTATCCGAAAGTTATTCGAAAAAATGATCATGTTTCGCCCCGATAATTGGGTCGAAACAAATGGCTTACTGTCAGATACACAATTTGGCTTCCGCAAAGGCAAAGGGACGAACGATTGCCTTGCGTTGCTCTCAACAGAATTTCAAATAGCATATGCTAACAAAGAGCAGATGGCATCAGTATTCTTGGATATTAAGGGGGCTTTCGATTCAGTTTCTATCAACATTCTTTATGAGAAGTTGCACCAGCATGGTCTTTCGCCAATTTTAAATAACTTTTTGCTAAACCTGTTGTCTGAAAAACAAATGCATTTCTCGCATGGCGATTTATCGACATCACGATTTAGCTACATGGGCCTTCCCCAGGGCTCATGTCTAAGCCCTCTCCTCTACAATTTTTACGTGAATGACATTGACGAATGTCTTGTCAATTCCTGCACGCTAAGGCAGCTTGCAGATGACGGTGTGGTCTCTATTACAGGTCCTAAAGCCGTCGACTTGCAAGGACCACTGCAAGATACCTTGGACAATTTGTCTGCTTGGGCTCTCCAGCTGGGTATCGAGTTCTCCACGGAGAAAACTGAGCTAGTCGTATTTTCTAGAAAGCGTGAACCAGCGCAACTACAGCTCCAATTAATGGATCAAACTATTGCTCAGGCTTCAACTTTCAAATATCTCGGGGTATGGTTCGACTCTAAAGGTACCTGGGGATGTCACATTAGGTATCTGAAACAGAAGTGCCAAGAAAGGATCAACTTTCTCCGTACAATAACTGGAACATGGTGGGGTGCCCATCCAGGAGACCTAATCAGGCTGTACCAAACAACGATATTATCAGTGTTGGAGTACGGATGTTTCTGCTTTCGCTCCGCTGCGAACATACATTTCATCAAACTGGAGCGAATCCAGTATCGTTGCTTGCGTATTGCCTTGGGTTGCATGCACTCGACCCATACGATGAGTCTCGAAGTGCTGGCAGGCGTTCTTCCGCTGAAAAATCGATTCTGGGACCTCTCATATCGATTGCTCATTCGATGCGATATTCTGTACCCATTGGTGATTGCAAATTGCGAAAGGCTTGTCGAGCTTAATTCTCAGACCCGATTCATGTCCTTGTACTTCGATTACATGGCACAGAACATCAATTCATCTACGTATAACGTCAACCGTGCTCATCTCTTAGATACTTCTGATCCAACTGTATTTTTCGATACATCCATGAAGGAAGAGATTTGTGGAATTCCGGATCATATTCGCCCACAAGTGGTCCCAAATATTTTCTATAACAAATACCATCAAGTCAACTGCGCCAAAATGTTCTACACTGACGGATCAATTCTCGACGGGTCCACAGGCTTCGGTATCTTCAACGAAAATCTTGCTCAAACTTCAAACTCAATGATCCTGCTTCAATTTACGTTGCAGAATTAGCTGCCATTCAGTATACTCTCGGGATCATTGACACCCTGCCCTCAGACCATTACTTCATCGTTTCGGATAGTCTCAGCTCCATTGAGGCCATCCGTGCGGCGAAGCCTGGAAAGCACTCACCATATTTCCTGGGGAAAATACGGGAATATCTGAGTGCTTTATCTGAAAAATCTTACCAGATTACCTTGGTTTGGGTCCCGTCACATTGTTCTATTGCGGGCAATGAGAAAGCGGACTCTTTAGCCAAGATGGGCGCATTAGAAGGCGACACTTACGAAAGACCAATTTGCTTCAATGAATTTTTCAGTATCTCTCGTCAGAGGACGCTCGAAAGTTAGCAAACCTCATGGAGCAATGGGCATCTGGGACGGTGGCTACATTCCATTATCCCGAAGGTATCAACAAATGCTTGCTGAAGGTAATCATTGTGTTTGTGAGAACGGCTATCACGACATCGAGCATGTTGTTTGGCTTTGCGCAGAGTACTGTGTTGCTAGGTCCCAACTAATAGATTCCCTTCGGGCCCGAGGTAGATCACCCTATGTGCCAGTCCGGGACGTCCTGGCAAGCCGTGACCACCCCTATATTTTTCTTATCTATATCTTTTTGAAAACTATTGATGTCCAAGTTTAATACATTTTCCCCTCTCTCATTGACAGTAGAATCTCACCAACCTATCCCTTAGGGTGACAATGATTTATATGAAAAAAAATTCGTTCCAAATCATGAAAAAATGACACTGTCCAAATTTGAGCGAAATCGGTTAACCCTAACCCCTCCCCCAAAGAGCTTAAAGTTTGTATGGGATTTTTGGTCAAAATGTATGCGTAGGGTTCGTCGCGGTGCGGATGTGGGCGGTAAATGGATTGTCCGCACCGCAACCGCAAAAAAATAATAAAACCGCACCGCTTACCGCAACCGCACTTTATTTACCGCACCGCACCGCGCGGTAATGCGGTAAATTTTTTGTATTTTTAAAAATAGTGTTGAAAAATTGTTCATTTGTGTAATCATATATAATATTCTTATTCACACGAAATTAAACTTTAAGAGACTCCTCAGAATGTAATGTTTATGAAAAAAATCAACTTTTGCTTTTTCTATTAATAAAATTCCGTTCATTTTAAGGCAAACATTATACATTCGAAAACGTTCTACTGCAGTAATAGCAAAACCTTTATTTTAGCAACCCTTCAGTTAATTGAAAAAGTGGAATAAAAATGTAATAATAAATGAAGTTGCATATTTTTATCTTTAAATTTTCATATTTTCCATGTTTTTGACATATTAAAAACGAAATGGATGCTTTCCGCATTTACGCAGTAAAAACCACTTTTAATTCTTGAAGGAATTTCACAAAAAAAATTTAGGTCGCAATACCAGTACTTCTATATAGTAGCGCATATATTCCAATACAATGAAATAAAAACATATTGTATTTCATCAATAAGAACGACGCCATATTTGACGAAAAAAATGTTCTATACATTACATCTAATCAGGAGTCCGGTCTTAACCGGTACGAAATTATTGAACATTAGAAAAACTGCAAAAAATGAATGATTTGTAGCATACAGCAGAAATATTATTAAAAATAGGGGATTTTATGGACAAAATATCCCAAAGCTCTAGCTTCCGTATTTTTCAAGAAACAGATGTATTCTCATTCAAATACTAAGATTGCTCCATTTAAAGATGTATGAACTGTAATTTTCTAAAGGCTAGTTCGAAAGTTCTAGCATTTAATATATTTTCCTCTAATATTTTCCCAAAGAGCCAATGGCAAAAACTTCAATTTAAGAGGACGGGAATCAAACTATGTGGTTTTTGGCAAAAAAGTTTCAAAAAAGCGACAAAATAGTCTTAACTGACGAATATTAGGACTTAATTTGGTAGAAAATTATCGTTAATTTGAATGGAAGTACGCGAAAAAAAGTTATGTATCATACTTTTTGAGAAAGAGTCCAATAAATATGACTGCAGAAAAATTCACATTGAATTTACACAGCAATCAAAGAAGATACAAATACGATGTTGATGAACGAATGATAGAATAATCACTAATCAGCCTAATTTGGATCCCTCCTTATTTTGGACGCTTTTTTACATTTGTCTCCTTTACTGCCAATTACGCCAAATTCGTTTGGTTTGATGAAGATAATTATATTCTTTGGGTTGTGTTTAAGTCCCAGCATAATTAGTTCATCTCTAATTCCCTAAAATTAATCAAAATTCGCAGTTGACTAATTGATATCGAAAACGATTCATAGTTCCATGATTTCCAACAGGAAGCGGGAGAAGTGATGCACTTTTAAATTGAATTTAAGAGTACAAATTTATTGTTTTTAAATGATCTAATAATTTTGTCTCTATTTGGAACTTGAATTTTATGTGTTTGATATGCTTAGTTTGTGAAGTTTTACTTAGAAGTACAAAATAACTAGTATCCAATGTATGTCATAAAAATAATAGCGTCAAATTATTTCGGACAAAGCTTGATTTTCTTTCGTAATAGCAGTCTGTTCATAAACTTAGAATAACCAACATGTGAGAAATCAAGTAGCGATAAGTCGAATATTTATTATATTTCGATTTCTTCTCCAATCATTTGAAAGTCAATGAAAATTATACCAATTCAAAGTTTTTTTTTATATTTCTCTATTGTAGGCTGAAAAGTAAAACTCGAACGTTCTGACAGAGGGGTTTTCCTAACAATGTCATTGCTAAGCATTTGCTAAGGAAATAAATCTAGTTGCGTCTTTCTCAAATGGTTAAAGTCCTAGTTTTAATTCACTTTTCAATGCAAACGTGATATTTTATCAATTTTTTTTGCGGTGCGGTTGCGGTAAAACCGCGCGGTAAAAGCTCTTTCCCGCACCGCATCTGCGGGAAAAAATGTCTTACCGCACCGCAGATTTTGCGGTGCGGGTGCGGTGAATACCGCAACCGCGACGAACCTTATGTATGGGGAAACACTCGCACTGCACAAAATCGCCGCTAGAGGTCGCTGTAAACTTCCGATCACTGACCTAGGAAGGAGTTAAGCTTTTGAAGATATGCTGAACAAAACGAAGACTGCAAGACAATCCAACCAACCGTTAAAGAGTTATTGACGTTTGAAGTTGGATACTGCTGCCTAACATTCGCAAAGGGCGTACTCCGCTTATCTCATGTATGTGAACCACACGTGAAGGTGGGACAAAGTTAGGAAAAACTCATATATCTCTGAAACGATAAGAGATAGAAAGTTATGATGTTCCACAAAGTTGTAGAGGAATAAAAGGACTTTTTGGTTGCACTAGAAAGTTTCAGGATTTCTCCGCAAGGTGGCGGTAGTGAGCCAAGTAATTTAAAGGGAATACTCCTATCTGTATAACGGTAAGAGATGGAGCATTTGGATGATCTACAAAGTTGTAGAGCAGCAAAAAATATTTTCTTTTCTCATTTGAAAAATGCAGAATTCTACCACATGGTGGCGCCAGTGATCAAAATTAATTCAAGGTAATACTCCTATCCATACAATGGTAAAAGCTAGTGCAATCTGATGTTCTGCGAAGTTATACAGTATTTCAAAGGCTTTCGTGTCTCGTTATTAAAATTGGAATAGCGACGCATATATACTGTGTGTATGAAGCTTAAGGGATTACATACCTTTTTTTTATTTTTCAAAAAATCGAATTTTTTTATTACTTTATCTGAAAGTACAACTCCTTGAGAATAGCTAGTCTACTTTCTACTTCTGCCCAAGTCAGACGTACAATCGAACCAAATGAACAAAAACTTGCAACCTTTCGATCTAGTGTGCATTGTCTCTCTCGGTGAAGATGCAACTTAAGCTCAAGGAGGTTATGTATCTCCAGTATCATCATCTTCGCAATTTAGTACTCATATCATTCAACACGTTAGCCAAAGCTGAACGTTTCGTTTCGCAGAACAACTTGAAGCACGTGGCTGAAAGTGATAAAGTTGGAATTAAGATTCCCGTGTATATAGAAAAAGACTATGTAGATGTAAAACTACATGACCTATCACCACGTACCCCTCCTGATCTAGTTGCAGAATGCATGTCGCAATACGGTGAAGTAGAATCCGTTACACCTGATACGTGGAGAAATTTCTTCCCCGGTACACCTAACGGTGTTCTTGTGGTGAGGATGCGGATCGAAAGACCTTTCCCCTCCCACTTGACTATAAAACTTCAAACCCGCGAAGCTACCATTAATCAAACTACGTTATGCACCCATGAGGGGCAAACTCCCACGTGCAAGTATTGTAATCAGACAGCACACCACGGACAACCTTGCGCGGAAGATACAGAGGAGAATGCATCTCAACCGATTGCCAACGAATCCACGGAAAATGAACCCAAAAAAGAGTTTTCAATACCAATACCCGAACCACAAACGGTTGCAGAATTTGTGGCAGCTGTTCAGTCCATATTGACAACTGCAAAAGCAGCATCAAGCACCTCAAAAACCACTGTAAGCAATATTTGCGAAGAAGATAAAAACAAAGATGACCGATTTACACTGGTCACCCGTAAGGGTAATAAGCAGGAAAGAACATCTGATCGCGAGCACCAAGACGCCTTTAACGATAGAAGAGAATTAAATGTTCCCCATGACGCAGTAGGCGAGCCGCGAAAGAAGGTCTCCGCTCGCAATAAAAAGTTGCGCGCACGAGATCCAACGGGTATTCAATAATATTTGCTCTTTTATTTTTTATTTTGCACATATTGTAAATACATGAAAGATCCACGGCTCCGTTAAGCCGTGTCAAATAAACGAAATAAAAAAAAGCTCCTTGAGAATATTTTTCCAAATTTATATAGAGATCCGAGAAATAGATCGAAAGTTATAGCGCTTCCGAGCGTGCTTCGTCTACCAAGCGCAGTGGTAATTTTAAACTCGATTATCTCGAAATACCGATTTAAAAAAAAATAGTTTTCCCGTGATCACGATTCCTGAAATATCACTCAACCGATTGTCTTTATTTTTTTTTTAATTGATCGTAATTAATTTTTACCTTAACAATTCCTTTTTTATGTTTGTTTTGTAGATGAGAATTTTTTAATACAATTTTAAAAGCCTAAAGCAGCGATTTATTAGGAAAAACGTTCACGAATGCAGGAAAAATGTTGAAATGTAGTCTGCGGTTATTCAACTAGATCGACTAATAGAAACCGACTAAAATTACAATTATTTTGTTCAAGATGTGTGGTTCGGTGCACGAAATTAGTGGTTACCAATCACGAACTGGTTTTAGTTGGGTGTTGTAAAATCCGTTTTTTCGGCTCGGTGCATGAATTTAGCAGTAAAGAATCACAAACTGGTTACGGGCGGGTGTTTAAAATCCGTCGTGCATGCTACTCTCTAACTATCAGAAATGAAAATAATTTCCTCTGCTAGTAGTAGGTAACGACACAAATTGATTCATCCACCAGCCGTGTACAGTTCACAAATATTTTTTCCCGGTATTTTACAGCCCTTGGAGAACCCTGTACGTTCTAAACAGCTCTACACAAAAAAATTGAAATAAAACTGTAGCGGACCTACATTTAAAATTTCTCATCATTTCAGTGTCCGGTTGGTGCATCATATTGAAGGCTCTGACCGAGATGTGCACAAACTTTTCCCCATTTCCAAGTAGTTTTTTTCGAAAGATTTTTCAAAACAGGTTTTCGTTATTAATGCATGTCATACATACCTCAAAATTTTATACAACATTGTTGAACTTATTTTCGACAAATTCCGAAAACTGATTAATTCCATGCAATATGATATGAAAAGATATGAGCGTTCCAAACCTTACACGACTTTCATCCCGAAATTTTGAAAAGAGCCACAACAAAAACAGCACTTCATAGTATAATGGGTTCCGCCGCGGTACAATTTTCGAAAAAGCACACTTTTATTGGCTTACTTTGGGGTCCTAGAAATAATGTCACTGTTGAGTTACTTAGTACTTAGGAATGGACAGGGCTCCAGAATGTAAATTTAGCAGAAATTTTATCTTTCGCTAAAATTAAATGATTTAGCCTTACAATATGTTTGGCAAAGTTGTTGTACTTTACAAGCCCTTTATTTTGCTTTAAACAGAAGCTAGGGTGGTTCTAACTTTAGTAATATTTAAAATTAAACTTTTGAACGGTTCGAGATAGAGCTTGACTATTAGTTATTAAGTTGTAGAACAACACATTTTAGCCAAATTTGCTGAAGACACGCAAGCTCTAGCTTTTATACTTTCCATTGCCCGACAAATCCCAATGTAAGCTGTAAGGTGTTCCTTAAAAACGGTTTTATTTCTATAAAAAGTTTTCATTTTACACTAAAGAACCCTATGGACAAGGGTACAAGAAGGTGCATAATTTTCTTTAAAACTCCAACTACTAAAAATTTTTCGTTTGAAAGGTATGAGAACTTTTTTATAAAAAAAATATAACTTTTTCGTATAGAATTATCTTCGATTAGGACACTTAACATTAAATACCGTTGTTGTCATATGATATAGCATGCTTTGTAGTATAGATCGCAAAAATGGCAAATACAATATTTTTTACGTTTTGCAATATTTATTCATAAAAGAGTTTATTTTTAGTAAAAAGTATACATATAACTTTCTAACGAGAGATGCTAGAGGTTCGGTACATGGAGACAAAATGCTCTCCTTCAAAATATCTGAAAGTTTTTCTTACGTGATCCTTATGAAAAATTAAAACTGCAAAAGTTATATAAAGAAAACCATTTGTTAAGAAACATCCTATTTTTTTTGGTAAATTTCTTGTAAAATGGAAAATACACGACATAGAGTTCCAGCGTCTTCGACCAAGTTTTTTAAAATTTTATTTTCTACGAAGCTCTATCTCGAACCATTTAAAAGTTAATTTTAAGATTTTAAAAAATTAGAACCACCCACATTAAAACGCTAGGTTCTATTATTCAAAAGATATAAGAACTTATAATATCAAAAATAGAATTTTTTTTAATCAACTTTATGAACTATAACTCTAGTAATGACCTTAGTTAAACTTGAAAAAGAATTACTATTTGTTTGCCCCAATGAGTGATATTGTTATTGTTGGCGAAAAAGTTGCCATGAAACAGATATAAATAGTTGCCATGAAACAAGTTATTTTCCTTAAAACAATCTTAAAGTTGTCTGTAGACTACTTCACTTTTAAATCAATACCGCAAAAGTTATTTGACTAAAACAGTTTTTCTGATAAACACTAAGAAACACCCTAACCTTCAATTTTAAAATAAAAGTATAAGTTGTAAAATGAAAAGTATGATAGGTAGAGCTCACATGTCTTCAACAAACTTTTCCAAAACTTGTCGTTCTACAACTTCGCTGAAGGTTATTTGGCTCTAGCTGGAATAATTAAAGGTTATTTTTTGATCTTGGTACAATTACCCCATCTGTTTTTTTTTTAAACAAAAAGAAGAGGCCCAAAAACTACGAAAACTTCTCCAAAGACTTATTAAGGCTAAGTTGTTTAGTTTTACAAAAATCTCAAAATTCCTGCTAAATTTACATTCTGGACCACTGTGGAACGGTAATCCTTATTTCTATGACCTCACATGGACTACAATTCCAAAGTATTGATTTGAATTGTTCAGTTTGGAAGTTTTGTGTGGTATCAGATACGACGAAAAATTGACCATCGGGTCTGCAAATGGGCGTAGTATCCTTTGCCTACTACCAAAATATCACTCCTGCACTCGTATAACCAATATCATTTGAATTGGGTTCGCAGCACATGGCATGTCTTGAGGCGACCAACGAGCACCGACGACAACAACATACACCATATTCCTCCGGCGATAGCGAGCAACATGCGCGATGCACCGCATAATATACCCAGCTATCGAGACGATCCACCCATGCTAGAAGATCTGGCAAAGCAAAATTCAAATATCTGGTGATGCGGTGATCTGGTGGGCAGGTAGCGCAATTGGCATGCACGCTTTGCTTATTTGCAAAAAGGGGGATGCTGAAAATAATAGAAGCACAGCGCGGATTGGATTGTAGATTGTACTTAGGTATTTATCGCAGGCTGGCAATATTCTAGCACAATATAGTACTTAAGACCTGTAGTCCGCGTAAGAAAACAGAATATATTTCGAGCAGCCTATTTCTAAGTTATAAGTGAGGCCAGATTTGATGAAAAAGTCACTAATTGGCATTCGATTGCCCCTAGTAGTTCTCACCTATCACCAAATTATCAGCCCTGTAATCGTGCAACCAATGCCAGTCTAACTGGATTCACAGCGCATTGTGTACGCTTCTTCTGCGAGAGGTAATAAACGAGCACTGACGCGCGGCACTGTACACGACATCTCTGAGACAAGAGCGCTCTTAAAGTTAGCCAACAGTTAGTTAAAAAATTAAAAATGCTATATAAATGAATGCAACAGGAGAAATATAAATGAAGAAATTTAAGAATATAGGTTTTAACATAGCATGATAGTCTTAAGAAAACTTTGTAACATGTTATGTATAATAAATAAATCTCTGCACAAGAAATAGGAGTAAAAATTCGAAAAAATTAGAAAACATTCAAAAGGTGTATTATAATACATTCATATTCTATGCTGTTTGCACCACTAAGGGGCCTAAATTCTATTTTTACAACTAGACAAGAAAGCCTTTGAAATACTATATAGCTTCGCAGAACATCAGATTGCGCTGAATTCTGCATTTTTCAAATGAGAAAAGAAAATATTTTTTGCTGCTCTACAACTTTGTAGAACATCCAAATGCTCCATCTCTTACCGTTATACAGATAGGAGTATTCCCTTTAAATTGCTTGGCTCACTACCGCCACCTTGCGGAGAAATCCTGAAACTTTCTAGTGAAACCAAAAAGTCCTTTTATTCCTCTACAACTTTGTGGAACATCATAACTTTCTATCTCTTATCGTTTCAGAGATATATGAGTTTTTCCTAACTTTGTCCCACCTTCACGTGTGGTTCACATACATGAGATAAGCGGAGTACGCCCTTTGCGAATGTTAAGCAGCAGTATCCAACTTTAAACGTCAATAACTCTTTAACGGTTGGTTGGATTGTCTTGCAGTCTTCGACAAACTTGTTCATATCTTCAAAAGCTTAACTCCTTCCTAGGTCAGTGATCGGAAGTTTACAGCGACCTCTAGCGACGATTTTATGAAGTGCGAGTGTTTCCCCATACATTTTGGCCAAAAATCCCATACAAACTTTAAGCTCTTTGGGGGAGGGGTTAGGGTTAACCGATTTCGCTCAAATTTGGACAGTGTCATTTTTTCATGATTTGGAACGACGCTAGGGGGTGTAGATTAGTGATTTCAAATACGGCTTTCCCTTCCCCCACTAACATGTGACATGTAATTTAAAAAAATGAATTATCGGCCTCGTTAAGCTACAGCATTTGGGCCTAAATAAACGTATTTAAGATAAAGTCACGTTAATAAAAATAAAAAAAAAACTTCATAGTGTATCGGCATAACCGACACAAAGTGACATTTACATTCTATTGACTAATCCATGTGTAGTTGTGCTAGTGCGAGATTGAAGTTAAATCGGGTGGAATTTTCGCCAAATAAGGTTCAGATGGCGAATTGTAAACATAGTGTTATATGTATGTTGTTTATACACATTGCAACACACATTGTGTCCTAGACGTCAATTAAATCAATAGTAGCTATTATGGGACAACCCTAGGGGCAGATCACTTCTGTTGCATTTTAAAAAAAGCGAAATTAAATAAATTTTTTTCCATCAAAATATAAATTCATAAAGTATTTTGCGTTGCGTGGTACAACGTATTTTGCATTGCGTGTAAGAAGTCAAAACCCTACAAAAAATAAGCCCTACATGCAACAATACGTCGAATGAAGTGGATCAGCGTAGGACGTTTGTTCTGCGATGGGGTGCTAAGTTGATGCAAAAATGGAAATTAAATGCATTTTTTCTAATTTGATGCAAATTTGTTATACATTCTTAGAGTGATCTGCCCCTAGTGACAACCTCAATTTTAATCTCAAAGATAATGCTGTACTAAAATTTAAAAAAATCAATTGTTTTATCAGCCATTCAGTGAGAATAGTGTGTCTGTCCACGTGTCTTCATATTTAAAACATCGTCTTTGAGAAGCATGTCGTTTAGCTCGACACAGTAACAATACAAACAAGAAGAGAGGATAGGAAATCAGTGACTATAAATGCAAAGACACTATTCAATAAGCTGCTTGCAACTAAAGAGACTAGAATAACAGAGAGACGCCATCTTAATTCAGTGAAAACAGTTCAATTTGCAACCAAGCTACGGGTTACAAGCAACACTGCAAATGTGCAAGCCTCACAAAACTTGTTTGTTGATATTCCGTTTGTTTCCTCTAGCCAAAATAAAAATGTACTGCGACTTCTGGTCTGCTAAGTTTCTCGACCAGCTGAAACATAGTTATATCCGCAGGAATGGTATTTTGCAGCAGCAAAACCACATTAAGCCAAGAACTATTGCGATTTTTTCGATTGCAGGCGGATCCACAACAAAAAGGCGTGGTTCAAGTCGTGTACATATGTTTCTGTCTTGTCAGTTTGCTGGAAACAAAAGAGCTTTTCTTTATTTGGCCGATTCAGACCAATAACAGAACTATTTTCATTATAAATGTCTGCAAAATATGATATTCGATACCCTTTCTCCGAATTTCGTCCTCCCATCAAACCATGCCATGTTCTCTTTAGCGTTTCTAAACAAAATGGTATTGTAACAAATTTGGTTTGAGGATATAACTTTTATCTTCAAAATAATTATAAATTTTAACGGATTTCCATAACAATACTTTCTTAAAAACAATACCACATAATGCTAAACTTTTACGATTCACAACTCTCTTGTTCGTTTGGAATGACATTGACAGTTAAATTGGAATTCCAAACGAAACATGGCGTCTCTTTGTTATTCTAGTCTCTTTACTTTCAACTACCAAGAAGCGCAGCGCTAGTTCAGCAACACAGAAATATACCTCTGGAGAATCAACTTCCACCGCTGACCAGGATCGCGTTCTTTTCCGAATGTGATTTTATTTGATTCCAGTGCAGTCGAGAAAATTTCCGACGTATCCAATGCAGCAACAACGTCCACTTGTAGTACCGCAATACAAAGCCATAAAGCGATCCAACAGTGTAGGAAATGTTATCATTGCATAAAAAATCAGTCCAACAACTATACCAATAGCGATATCAGGTCGATGGCCGAAATGATTTTAGCTCCATAGATACAACGTCACTACGGTCCTTTACTGTTACTTCATCCACTTCGACACAATATGATACTTCGTACAACCACAGACAAAGGCCACCGCTGCCAATCGAGTTTTGGCATTGGGAGCTACTGGTAGATCCGAGACTTTCAATCAACAGTGGCCTTGACTCAGGGTATAGTGGAACGGACCCTTGGGCGTTTTCATCAAGTCAATCACGCCATCTACTGTCTTCGCACCGAAACAGTCTAGCTTCAATTTCTAGTGATTTCAAGTGTTTTCGAAGACTTTGTATAGATACCCATACTGATATTCCGCAGTCGTTGAATTGCACCCGTTTAGACGACTATGGTCAGTATGGCAGCTTTCATCGACGCGTGTCGAAAAATCTTTCAACCTCATTCGAAAACCGACCCACTGTAGCAGATCATGTGGGGCACGTTGACGATCTCAATCCGACCGATTCGGTGAACAGTCAAGTGACAGCGAGCGATAGTTGCGTCGGTGATAGAAATCGACGGAAAAGTGAAACTATAGAACTGACTAGACGAAAAGCGTTTAGCGGGGAAGTTCTTCCAACTGCGACTAATTATCACGGGAGATCTTTGCACAAAAAGGCACGTCTAGGAATTGCGTTTTGCGTTCAACTAAACGATGAGATACTGCAGGAAATTGATGCATTCAGCTCGGAACACATGAGTATATTTGAATCAAAGCTTTGTCGTTTTGAGAATGATTTCCGAAAACGCATGCTACAGGTAGCCGCAGTTACTCCAGGTAGGATTGATATAAACCCTTCACTTACCTGTTCAACCAGATGTAATAATTTATTATTATAGATAATGCTGGCTGCGGGCACAACGCAGGAGTGCCTAGTGAACTTTTCCACTGCACCACAACTGGTAAATTCCGTATGGCTAACGCTAAGCAGTGGTGCGTGCAGTCTTGGAACTCAAAGCAGTACATATCCTATTCGGCCGGCGCTTACAATTGTTAATAATTTTATGAGCGGTCTTTGTACTCCGTCCTCGCTGGCCGACATTAAGGATACAAATTTCTTCATCAGCGCACTACTAACGGCGGTATGAACGCACCACATGGGCTGGATGAGTACCATTGTCCCTGTGAGTGGTTCCGTTGACGACTAACCGTATACTAACCGCCAATCACCCGTACTAGGTACTGTGAGCTCAATTGAGCGATTTGTGCGGAACCATCGGACACCCGGTGAAACTGTCGAGAACAATCATCTGCGGAATACTATGGATAAAATTCTAAATGTGCTATATTACTTTATAAGATGTAGCGAGATCAAGCACGTATTAGTTTTTGACGAGAATAAAGTAGAACAGGCATTCGCAGCGCAAAAGATTATAAATAATTATAGCAACAGTGTGATAGGATTTGGTGGAAATAACCGTGGAGAATAGGCAATAAGAGCATGGACGCCGAGATGGTAATGGATGCAAATCAAAAGCGATTGCTGGAGATGATCTATCATATAAAGAATGAAATTGCAGGTTCACAGATTAGAATAACTTTGACGAAACCTGATGAGACAGGACAAGAAGCTATATAACTGGACGTTAATGACAAGGATGATGTGGAATATATTCGACTGTCACGATTGATCACAGATACCAACATAGGATAGGGCGAACACAGTCAAAGAATACTTTGGGGTCTTGGGCGGAATAAAGAAGGGATTTCAGTGGAACAGATGAAGTACAATGAGGGACCGTTCATAAACCACGTAGACCGAAATTTGAGAATTTTAACCCCCCCCCCCATAGACATTAGTAGACTTTTACCACCCCCCCCCCCCCTCCCCCCCTTACGCCAAAAGTCTACGTAGACTTTTAATTTTTTTCATTCGCGGGAAATGTGAAATTAGCAAGAAGCACATTATAATGTTCAATTAAAAATTAGCAGATTTATTTCAATCTTTTTAAATATTAAAGAAAGGTTTTTCACATTAATTTTTTTTTCAATGATTGATCAAATCAATTAATACCAATTCAAGGTGCTTTCCAACGTTAGTCACTCAAATATATGTAAAAAGATGTATTGCTTTAACTAGCTTAAATTTTGGCCGAAGTGCGACCTACACCAACAATGCAGAATTGCTAAACACTTTTTGAGCCTTACTGGTGCATTCAAAATTGTTAAATTATAACAAATCATTATTATAATTACAAAATAATACTGTCGATGTGTACTATCATCTAGACTAAAATAATAAACCAAACATGCTCACAAATTTCACTTTTCGTGAGCAAGTTTCAATATTTCTAAGATAATAAGATAATCTAAATTGCCTTATTTGATTAAGGGAACGAAGCAATTTAAATCTTCCCGAAAATATTTATTTTCCTTATGTAATTAATAGCCGTATCACCTAAGAATATTCGCAAAGTATCAAAGTTCAACTCCGAATATTTTCGAAGATAAATATAGCAGAACCGGTTTGCACGGAGTTGCGTAGGATCAAGATGTATTTAAAGATTTTGAAATCAGTGTAAATGATTGCAAGAGAAACTGATTAACTCGAGTAAACACTTTGTTGTAGAAGTTTAACTACACTACTGCTAATCCACCTAGCAGTGAGATGAGACATTTCTTACACATTTCACTATTGGATTAGTTTGCAGAACTCACGAGAAGTAGGCACCCCACTAGAGGTGGGATGAAAACAGTCTTGCACGAATAAAATCTCGAATAAACTAAATAAATTAAAGAAATCAACAAAACGACCGAAAAAAAAGGAAAGCAAAAAATGAAATAATAGGTTTTCAAATTCATAAAATGAGTAGAAAAATTAATGTAAATCAAAATTATAATATACACGAATCAAATTAGATTAGGTTATTAAATAAAAATTAAGATTATATTTAGAAATAGTTATAAGATTAATAGAATAAATTGACTCTTACTAACAAATTGAATAAAATAGAACGAATGACTGAACATGAAATGCATAAAATTAAAGATATGAATAAAATGAATCAAATGAAATGAATCACACCTATCAAATTAATCAAATGAATCAAATGAATCAAATGAATCAAATGAATCAAATGAATCAAATGAATCAAATGAATCAAATGAATCAAATGAATCAAATGAATCAAATGAATCAAATGAATCAAATGAATCAAATGAATCAAATGAATCAAATGAATCAAATGAATCAAATGAATCAAATGAATCAAATGAATCAAATGAATCAAATGAATCAAATGAATCAAATGAATCAAATGAATCAAATGAATTAAATGAATCAAATGAATCAAATGAATCAAATGAATCAAATGAATCAAATGAATCAAATGAATCAAATGAATCAAATGAATCAAATTAATCAAATGAATTAAATGAATCAAATGAATCAAATGAATCAAATGAATCAAATGAATCAAATGAATCAAATGAATCAAATGAATCAAATGAATCAAATGAATCAAATGAATCAAATGAATCAAATGAATCAAATGAATCAAATGAATCAAATGAATCAAATGAATCAAATGAATCAAATGAATCAAATGAATCAAATGAATCAAATGAATCAAATGACTCAAATGAATCAAATGAATTAAATGAATCATGCATAAATAAAACAAACGAATCAAATAAACAAAATGAGCTGAAGTGATAAAATGAATACAAAGAAGAAAATGAGCAGAATTAAATGCATTGATTAAAATGAAAAATTGAACAATGGTAAAAGGTTATAAATTAATATAAAGAAATAAATTGAATCAAATAAATTATTTGGATAAAATGATTAAAACTGAAAAAGTAGTCAAATTATTAAAATAAAGAAGCTGAACAAAATGAATAAACTGGAAAAAATGAATAAAATGCATACAATGACAACAATGAATAAAAAAGTTAAATGAATGATTTGAGTAAAATGCACAAAAAGAGTTTATTCAGAGTGAATCCAAAGAATGAAACGAATAAAATAAGTAAAATGAACGCAGATGAACAAAACGAATAAAAAGATGCGGAATGAAATAATTAATCAAAATGAAATGGTCATATATTTTAAGCTAAAAACATTTTTTAATAAAGAAAATGAATAAACCGGATTGTACGAATTTGAGAACCATTGCATCAGAAAGTTTTGAAATGTTTTTGAAAATCCCTTCTTCTGAGAAAAGGCTAATACATATGCAATGGACTTTCTAGGGCTTCCATCTTTTTTGGTTTTATTCTTTTTGTTTTCATGCTTCTTTACTTGACGGCGTCGTTTTAAGATTATCTGGTGTGTCTACTTTATTGTTGGACCTTAGTTAGTTATCAAGAACCTGGAACGTTCAATTTGCTTTGGAATTCGAAGTTTACTTTTTGGTCACATATTCTCGAAGATTTATGTACAAAATAGAATTTACTGGTCCAGTATTTTAACGCGCAATTGAATACAGTAAAGTGAGACAAGGTCACATGTGCTTTCAAGTCCCTTAAACAGAGAACGACAGGGAGAATGTGATTCGTGAATGAGACAGGTACATATTTCAAAGTTTTTATTTGCATTGAAGTAAATAGTGTGAAATGTCTAGGCTATGTCGATAGCATAAAAGCCGTGCATTCAGTTGATTGCAATGCAGTCTCTTTCCATTCATCCTTATAGCTTTCATATTGTTTCGTTCGGAATTCTCGTGCAGGAAATATGGATGAATAAGTCCTATACAGACCAATACTGCGAAAAAGAAATGGTTCAAACTACTCAGTATATCCAGATATGGACGACGATAAGTTAGAAGACACATTGTAGTTGCATCCCCCATCGAGAGTGGGTACTTTGGGAGATTTCTTTTCCTGGATCAAATTTGTGGATATTTTTGGTCTTTGATCCGTTATTTTTCATGAAATTCCGTACCAATACAACGAATGTGCAGCTGAAACAACTCATGGTTCATTTGCCTGCGCCACGTTCCGTCTTCCATCTGCACGCCACCATAGATGGTACGCAACACCTTTCGTTCGAAAACTCCAAGGGCGCGTTGGTCCTCCACGAGCATAGTCCAGGTCTCGTGGCCGTAGAGGACCACCGATCTAGTCGGCGTCTTGTAGATAATCAACTTCGTGTGGCAGCGAATTTTGTTCGACTGGAGCGTCCTCCGGAGTCCAAAGTAGGTACGATTTCCCGCCAAGATCCGTCTCTGAATTTCTCTGCGGTTATCACTGTCGTCGGTTACCAGTGAGCCCAAATACATGAATTCGTCGACCATCTCGATTTCGTCACCGTCAATCCGAACTCGGGTGGGAGGTTCACATTATCGTCTCTAGAACCTCTTCCTCTCATGTATTTTGTCTTCGAAACATTGATGGCAAGTCCAATCCTGCTGGCTTCGGCTTTCAGTCTTTGAGCATATGTTTCATTCAAAATTCAATAGAGATACGAATAGTTTAAATATCGCACGTGGAATGTGTTTTTTAGAAATTTTCATCGTCAAACTTTCATATTACCCAGCGAAGCTAAATATTTTTCTGATATAGCCATGAATTTCCTTAATTATAGTGTAGATACAGGCTTTGAATACAATTGAATTAAAGTTGAGTTGATGTAGCAGCAGACAAAAAATAGTATTGTTTTCTCAAACCTTCGCACATACAATTAATAAATATTTCAGATCGGCAGAAGATCTTATCACACAACTTAGAAATGGATACAGAAATAGCTAGATAGATGCGATAGAAGAGAGACAGAGATAGAAAGAGAGACAGAGATAGAGAGAGAGAGAGAGAGAGAGAGAGAGAGAGAGAGAGAGAGTGAGAGAGAGATGGAGGGGGCGTGTGAGGAATGGCAAATGATGGTTAATGAAGTGACATTATTTTTATAGGTATATTATTATGATATATTGATTTCTTACATTCTTATCATGAATAATGTAAGTAGTAATTTTTGCGCCATAACCAATATAACCTAAATCTTGCAAAAGAGCTAAATTTTTGGGCTTCAAACATACAGTTGCTTTCGGTGACGCCACGAGTACACCCAAAACAAAAATCTCTTGCAATAATTGCAAGCGACAATTACTTGCAAATAATATTAGCATCGCTTGCAATTTTACAGTGAAAACCGCATGCAATTTTTGCAAGCATATCAAATCACTGCTTCTCTCGTTATACGTACATAAGTTTCTTCAACACACTGACAAAGGATTACCACCACATTCACGTGCCTGGGTGTTATAGCAACGTACGGCGAGTTTTTATTTAGCGTCTACTTTTTATTCATTTCTCACCAACATCATCAAACGCAGTTTAGTGGCGTATTCATTGCACACGAGACATCATCGAATTACGGATGGGCTGATTGTACGAGTTTTAACGCTTTGTTTTCATGTGCAAAGATAGAACAGTGCCCATAGTCGGTTTTGCGATGTGCAAGGACGTGAGTTCAAATCTGGGAGCGCCTTTTACTTCTTTCATTAATCGTGAAATCATCCAAGTGTTTATATGCGACTTTTATCCACATACTGCTTCAAACATACAGTTGCTTTCGGTGACGCCACGAGTACACCCAAAACCAAAAATCTCTTGCAATAATTGCAAGCGACAATTACTTGCAAATAATATTAGCATCGCTTGCAATTTTACAGTGAAAACCGCATGCAATTTTTGCAAGCATATCAAATCACTGCTTCTCTCGTTATACGTACATAAGTTTCTTCAACACACTGACAAAGGATTACCACCACATTCACGTGCCTGGGTGTTATAGCAACGTACGGCAAGCTTTTATTTAGCGTCTACTTTTTATTCATTTCTCACCAACATCATCAAACGCAGTTTAGTGGCTTATTCATTGCACACGAGACATCATCGAATTACGGATGGGCTGATTGTACGAGTTTTAACGCTTTGTTTTCATGTGCAAAGATAGAACAGTGCCCATAGTCAGTTTTGCGATGTGCAAGGACGTGAGTTCAAATCTGGGAGCGCCTTTTACTTTTTTCATTAATCGTGAAATCATCCAAGTGTTTATATGCGACTTTTATCCACACATAATTATCTGACCGCATAGTAGGATGGATAAAGCATTAGTTAGTGATCCTGCCTGTGCGGAGCTCGTTTTTCAATGCCCTGCTGTCTTTTTATCTAACGCATATTGGTCACCAATACTCAGACATAGGCTAATACACACGTTTGTTTTCTGTTTCTTGCATTCCATGCAAGGAAGCTTCTTGCAATTTTTGCTCATTACCAGAACGCTTGCAATTTTCGCTCGTGTTTATTGCATTAATGTAAGCGATTCTTACCGGTTACGTTTTGGGTGTATAATGATATGAGAAATCTTTTTTCTCACTACTTGGTGAATTACTTGTATTGATATACAATCCAACATTTACATCATGATTGAACGCAATACCTAATCCAAGGGATAAATACTAGAACTCACTGTTTCTTTATCAACACATTATTTTGTCTTTGAAGTGAACTTATATATTGATTTTTGAGAAATAGTTAATTTACTATAAAGGTAATTCACAAAATGTTCTCAACATCGAATTCCTTGAATCACGTAGATGTGTTTCATACCCCGATACTCAAAATCGGTTTAGTAATAGACTGATACAAACACTGAAGAAGATTACAAGTAGTAATCGAAATACCGGTATCTGTTAAATAGTGAAGTGCAAGTGCATCTAACTAAATAAACATAGTGGAATTAAATGGAAGAAAATCTTTGAAACATTACGTACATTCCACTAAGAGCTCCGTTCGCGTATATATTGTGGTTTAGTTTTGCCCCTAAAACACCAGTAAAGCAATACTCTGTATGAAACAATCTCATTTTTAGTTAGTGGAAATTGGTAAGCGAGGACTAAAAATATAAAATGTTTAATATCTCCGCCGCTCGTGCACGGATTTTGACAATCTATAGCCAGTTCGAAAGGTATTTTAATAAGCTTTCTATTTATGTGCAGTTTGTGAGACAATATTGTATCATACATACACACACACATACAGACATTGTCTCAATTTGTCGAGCTGAGTCGATTGGTATATGAGACTCGGCCCTCCGGGCCTCGGAAAAAGTTTTCAAAGTTTGAGCGAATCCTATACATTTCTTTTGTAAGAAATGTAAAAATAAGAAAATTAATCCACTTATTGTTAAAAATCGGGTGTTTTTTGTTACAAAGCTTAACTTTGACCATTTTTTAACTTTTTTATGGTTCATGCGTTTAATGGTCCATGCATGTCTGCTAACTAGTGGTGTCTCTGATGATTTTACAGTTAAAATCTTCCGCCGAGAGGAATTTTGGGCGATCGTCTTTGGAACTGTCATTTTGTATTATTCCTAGATCAAAACTATATCAAAATATACGCAAGAAACAACACTGTGTGAGTTTGTCCAAAAAAATCGTGGGTTCTGGGTTGAGTGGTCGCTTAACGAGTAGTTACTCCAATAGTGTATTAGCTTTGAAGTGTCAGCATAAATACTGAATAGACCGATATTTTAAATACAACTCTCTTTAAATCCCATTTATAATTAGTAATACGAGAAAAACAAAAAATAAAAGTCTACGTAGACTTTTTCCAAAACCCCCTCCCCCCTCCGTAGACAAACGTAGACTTTTGCCAAACCACCCCCCCCCCCCCTTCCCCCTTATGAGTCTACGTGGTTTATGAACGGCCCCTGATGGCTTTCGAGGTGACTACGAAGTATCGAGGCAAAATAAACCAAAAGAGGAATGACATTGACAGTTAAATTGGAATTCCAAACGAAACATGGCGTCTCTTTGTTATTCTAGTCTCTTTACTTTCAACTACCAAGAAGCGCAGCGCTAATTCAGCAACACAGAAATATACCTCTGGAGAATCAACTTTCACCGCTGACCAGGTTCGCGTCCTTTTCCGCGAGTGTGACATCGGAGGTCGTAAATTACTATTTGATTCCAATGCAGTCGAAAAAATTTCCGACGTATCCAATGCAGCAACAACGTCCATTTGTAGTACCGCAATACAAAGCCACAAAGCGATCCAACAGTGTAGGAAATGTTATCATTGCATAAAGAATCAGTCCAACAACTATACCAATAGCGATATCAAGTCGATGTCCGAAATGATTTTTGGTTCTACACCGATAGCATTCCAAGGCAGCAGTTTGAAGATACATTGGTTAAAAACTCCAAAAGCCATTATGTATTCCCACGTTCTTCCTACACCGGTACGGTATAAGCCAATTGACAGCTGCGGTTGCTCCTACTGTTAACAGTAGCAGCAACCGCAGTAAAAGAGTATCTTTTTCCACCTATTTGGGCTCTGAACTGCCAAGTAATGGTCAGAGTGGACTGTACTACGACCGACATCCGTCGGGAAGCGATCTTAGCTCCATAGATACAACGTCACTACGGTCCTTTACTGTTACTTCGTCCACTTCGACACAATATGATACTTCGTACAACCACAGACAAAGGCCATCGCTGCCAATCGAGTTTTGGCATTAGGAGCTTCTGGTAGATCCCAGACTTTCAATCAACAGTGGCCTTGACTCAGGGTATGGTGGAATGGACCCTTGGGCGTTTTCATCAAGTCAATCACGCCATCTACTGTCTTCGCACCGAAACAGTCTAGCTTCAATTTATAGTGATTTCAAGTGTTTTCGAAGACTTTGTATAGATACCAGTACTGATATTCCGCAGTCTTTGAATTGCACCCGTTTAGACGACTATGGTCAGTATGGCAGCTTTCATCGACGCGTGTCGAAAAATCTTTCAACCTCATTCGAAAACCGACCCACTGTAGCAGATCATGTGGGGCACGTTGACGATCTCAATCCGACCGATTCGGTGAACAGTCAAGTGACAGCGAGCGATAGTTGCGTCGGTGGTAGAAATCGACGGAAAAGTGAAACTATAGAACTGACTAGACGAAAAGCGTTTAGCGGGCAAGTTCTTCCAACTGCGACTAATTATCACGGGAGATCTTTGCACAAAAAGGCACGTCTAGGAATTGCGTTGTGCATTCAACTAAACGATGAGATACTGCAGGAAATTGATGCATTCAGCTCGGAACACATGAGTATATTTGAATCAAAGCTTTGTCGTTTTGAGAATGGTTGCCGAAAACGCATGCTACAGGTAGCCGCAGTCACTCCAGGTAGGATTGATATAAACCCTTCACTTACCTGTTCAACCAGATGTAATAATTTATTATTATAGGTAATGCTGGCTACAGGCACAACGCAGGAGTGCCTAGTGAATTTTTTCACTGCACCACAACTGGTAAATTCCGTATGGCTAACGCTAAGCAGTGGTGCGTGTAGTCTTGGAACTCAAAGCAGTACATATCCTATTCGGGCGGCGCTTACAATTGTTAATAATTTTATGAGCGGTCTTTGTACTCCGTCCTCGCTGGCCGACATTAAGGATACAAATTTCTTCATCAGCGCACTACTAACGGCGGTATGAACGCACCACCTGGGCTGGATGAGTACCATTGTCCCTGTGAGTGGTTCCGTTGACGACTAACCGTATACTAACCGCCAATCACCCGTACTAGGTACTGTGAGCTCAATTGAGCGATTTGTGCGGAACCATCGGACACCCGGTGAAACTGTCGAGAACAATCATCTGCGGAATACTATGGATAAAATTCTAAATGTGCTATATTACTTTATAAGATGTAGCGAGATCAAGCACGTATGAGTTTTCGACGAGAATAAAGTAGAACAGGCATTCGCAGCGCAAAAGATTATAAATAATTATAGCAACAGTGTGATAGGATTTGGTGGAAATAACCGTGGAGAATAGGCAATAAGAGCATGGACGCCGAGATGGTAATGGATGCAAATCAAAAGCGATTGCTGGAGATGATCTACCATATAAAGAATGAAATTGCAGGTTCACAGATTAGAATAACTTTGACGAAACCTGATGAGACAGGACAAGAAGCTATATAACTGGACATTAATGACAAGGATGATGTGGAATATATTCGACTGTCACGATTGATCACAGATACCAACATAGGATAGGGCGAACACAGTCAAAGAATACTTTGGGGTCTTGGGCGGAATAAAGAAGGGTTTTCAATGGAGCAGATGAAGTACATTGAGGGACCGTTCATAAACCACGTAGACCGAAATTTGAGAATTTTTAAACCTCCCCCCCTAGTAGACATTAGTAGACTTTTACCAACCCCCCCCCCCCCCCCCCCCCCTTACGCCAAAAGTCTACGTAGACTTTTAATTTTTTTCATTCGCGGGAAATGTGAAATTAGCAAGAAGCACATTATAATGTTCAATTAAAAATTAGCAGATTTATTTCAATCTTTTTAAATATTAAAGAAAGGTTTTTCACATTGGTTTTTTGTCTATGATTGATCAAATCAATTAATACCAATTCAAGGTGCTTTCCAACGTTAGTCACTCAAATATATGTAAAAAGATGTATTGCTTTAACTAGCTTAAATTTTGGCCGAAGTGCGACCTACACCAACAATGCAGAATTGCTAAACACTTTTTGAGCCTTAGTGGTGCATTCAAAATTGTTAAATTATAACAAACAATTACAAAATAATACTGTCGATGTGTACTATCATCTAGACTAAAATAATAAACCAAAAATGCTCACAAATTTCACTTTTCGTGAGCAAGTTTCAATATTTCTAAGATAATAAGATAATCTAAATTGCCTTCTTTGATTAAGGGAACGAAGCTATTTAAATCTTCCCGAAAATATTTATTTTCCTTATGTAATTAATAGCCGTATCACCTAAGAATATTCGCAAAGTATCAAAGTTCAACTCCGAATATTTTCGAAGATAAATATAGCAGAACCGGTTTGCACGGAGTTGCGTAGGATCAAGATGTATTTAAAGATTTTGAAATCAGTGTAAATGATTGCAAGAGAAACTGATTAACTCGAGTAAACACTTTGTTGTAGAAGTTTAACTACACTACTGCTAATCCACCTAGCAGTGAGATGAGACATTTCTTACACATTTCACTATTGGATTAGTTTGCAGAACTCACGAGAAGTAGGCACCCCACTAGAGGTGGGATGAAAACAGTCTTGCACGAATAAAATCTCGAATAAACTAAATAAATTATAGAAATCAACAAAACGACCGAAAAAAAAGGAAAGCAAAAAATGAAATAATAGGTTTTCAAATTCATAAAATGAGTAGAAAAATTAATGTAAATCAAAATTATAATATACACGAATCAAATTAGATTAGGTTATTAAATAAAAATTAAGATTATATTTAGAAATAGTTATAAGATTAATAGAATAAATTGACTCTTACTAACAAATTGAATGAAATAGAACGAATAACTGAACATGAAATGCATAAAATTAAAGATATGAATAAAATGAATCAAATGAAATGAATCACACTTATCAAATGGATCAAATGAATCAAATGAATCAAATGAATCAAATGAATCAAATGAATCAGATGAATCAAATGAATCAAATGAATCAAATGAATCAAATGAATCAAATGAATCAAATAAATCAAATTAATTAAATGAATCAAATGAATTAAATGAATCAAATGAATCAAATGAATCAAATGAATCAAATGAATCAAATGAATCAAATGAATCAAATGAATCAAATGAATCAAATGAATCAAATGAATCAAATGAATCAAATGAATCAAATGAATCAAATGAATCAAATGAATCAAATGAATCAAATGAATCAAATGAATCAAATGAATCAAATGAATCAAATGAATCAAATGAATCAAATGAATCAAATGAATCAAATGAATCAAATGAATCAAATGAATCAAATGAATCAAATGAATCAAATGAATCAAATGAATCAAATGAATCAAATGAATCAAATGAATCAAATGAATCAAATGAATCAAATGAATCAAATGAATCAAATGAATCAAATGAATCAAATGAATCAAATGAATCAAATGAATCAAATGAATCAAATGAATCAAATGAATCAAATGAATCAAATAAATCAAATGACTCAAATGAATCAAATGAATTAAATGAATCATGCATAAATAAAACAAACGAATCAAATAAACAAAATGAGCTGAAGTGATAAAATGAATACAAAGAAGAAAATGAGCAGAATTAAATGCATTGATTAAAATGAAAAATTGAACAATGGTAAAAGGTTATAAATTAATATAAAGAAATAAATTGAATCAAATAAATTATTTGGATAAAATGATTAAAACTGAAAAAGTAGTCAAATTATTAAAATAAAGAAGCTGAACAAAATGAATAAACTGGAAAAAATGAATAAAATGCATACAATGAAAACAATGAATAAAAAAAGTTAAATGAATGATATGAGTAAAATGCACAAAAAGAATAAACTGATCAGAGTGAATCCAAAGAATGAAACGAATAAAATAAGTAAAATGAACGCAGATGAACAAAACGAATAAAAAGATGCGGAATGAAATAATTAATTAAAATGAAATGGTCATATATTTTAAGCTAAAAACATTTTTTAATAAAGAAAATGAATAAACCGGATTGTGCGAATTTGAGAACCATTGCATCAGAAAGTTTTGAAATGTTTTTGAAAATCCCTTCTTCTGAGAAAAGGCTAATAAATATGCAATGGACTTTCTAGGGCTTCCATCTTTTTTGGTTTTATTCTTTTTGTTTTCATGCTTCTTTACTTGACGGCGTCGTTTTAAGATTATCTGGTGTTTCTACTTTATTGTTGGACCTTAGTTAGTTATCAGGAACCTGGATCGTTCAATTTGCTTTGGAATTCGAAGTTTACTTTTTGGTCACATATTCTCGAAGATTTATGTACAAAATAGAATTTACTGGTCCAGTATTTTAACGCGCAATTGAATACAGTAAAGTGAGACAAGGTCACATGTGCTTTCAAGTCCCTTAAACAGAGAACGACAGGGAGAATGTGATTCGTGAATGAGACAGGTACATATTTCAAAGTTTTTATTTGCATTGAAGTAAATAGTGTGAAATGTCTAGGCTATGTCGATAGCATAAAAGCCGTGCATTCAGTTGATTGCAATGCAGTCTCTTTCCATTCATCCTTATAGCTTTCATATTGTTTCGTTCGGAATTCTCGTGCAGGAAATAGGGATGAATAAGTCCTATACAGACCAATACTGCGAAAAAGAAATGGTTCAAACTACTCAGTATATCCAGATATGGGCGACGATAAGTTAGAAGACACATTGTAGTTGCATCCCCCATCGAGAGTGGGTACTTTGGGAGACTTCTTTTCCTGGATCAAATTTGTGGATAAAACTCCAAGGGCGCGTTGATCCTCCACGAGCATAGTCCAGGTCTCGTGGCCGTAGAGGACCACCGATCTAGTCAGCGTCTTGTAGATAATCAACTTCGTGTGGCAGCGAATTTTGTTCGACTGGAGCGTCCTCCGGAGTCCAAAGTAGGTACGATTTCCCGCCAAGATCCGTCTCTGAATTTCTCTGCGGTTATCACTATCGTCGGTTACCAGTGAGCCCAAATACATGAATTCGTCGACCATCTCGATTTCGTCACCGTCAATCCGAACTCGGGTGGGAGGTTCACATTATCGTCTCTAGAACCTCTTCCTCTCATGTATTTTGTCTTCGAAACATTGATGGCAAGTCCAATCCTGCTGGCTTCGGCTTTCAGTCTTTGAGCATATGTTTCATTCAAAATTCAATAGAGATACGAATAGTTTAAATATCGCACGTGGAATGTGTTTTTTAGAAATTTTCATCGTCAAACTTTCATATTACCCAGCGAAGCTAAATATTTTTCTGATATAGCCATGAATTTCCTTAATTATAGTGTAGATACAGGCTTTGAATACAATTGAATTAAAGTTGAGTTGATGTAGCAGCAGACAAAAAATAGTATTGTTTTCTCAAACCTTCGCATATACAATTAATAAATATTTCAGATCGGCAGAAGATCTTATCACACAACTTAGAAATGGATACAGAAATAGCTAGATAGATGCGATAGAAGAGAGACAGAGATAGAAAGAGAGAGAGAGAGAGAGAGAGAGAGAGAGAGAGAGAGTGAGTGAGTGAGAGAGAGATGGAGGGGGCGTGTGAGGAATGGCAAATGATGGTTAATGAAGTGAAATTATTTTTATAGGTATATTATTATGATATATTGATTTCTTACATTCTTATCATGAATAATGTAAGTAATATTTTTTGCGCCATAACCAATATAACCTAAATCTTGCAAAAGAGCTAAATGTTCGCTAAATTTTTGGGCTTCAAACATACAGTTGCTTTCGGTGACGCCACGAGTACACCCAAAACAAAAATCTCTTGCAATAATTGCAAGCGACAATCACTTGCAAATAATATTAGCATCGCTTGCAATTTTACAGTGAAAACCGCATGCAATTTTCGCAAGCATATCAAATCACTGCTTCTCTCGTTATACGTACATAAGTTTCTTCAACACACTGACAAAGGATTACCACCACATTCACGTGCCTGGGTGTTATAGCAACGTACGGCGAGTTTTTATTTAGCGTCTACTTTTTATTCATTTCTCACCAACATCATCAAACGCAGTTTAGTGGCGTATTCATTGCACACGAGACATCATCGAATTACGGATGGGCTGATTGTACGAGTTTTAACGCTTTGTTTTCATGTGCAAAGATAGAACAGTGCCCATAGTCGGTTTTGCGATGTGCAAGGACGTGAGCTCAAATCTGGGAGCGCCTTTTACTTTTTTCATTAATCGTGAAATCATCCAAGTGTTTATATGCGACTTTTATCCACACATAATTATCTGACCGCATAGTAGGATGGATAAAGCATTAGTTAGTGATCCTGCCTGTGCGGAGCTCGTTTTTCAATGCCCTGCTGTCTTTTTATCTAACGCATATTGGTCACCAATACTCAGACATAGGCTAATACACACGTTTGTTTTCTGTTTCTTGCATTCCATGCAAGGAAGCTTCTTGCAATTTTTGCTCATTACCAGAACGCTTGCAATTTTCGCTCGTGTTTATTGCATTAATGTAAGCGATTCTTACCGGTTACGTTTTGGGTGTATAATGATATGAGAAATCTTTTTTCTCACTACTTGGTGAATTACTTGTATTGATATACAATCCAACATTTACATCATGATTGAACGCAATACCTAACCCAAGGGATAAATACTAGAACTCACTGTTTCTTTATCAACACATTATTTTGTCTTTGAAGTGAACTTATATATTGATTTTTGAGAAATAGTTAATTTACTATAAAGGTAATTCACAAAATGTACTCAACATCGAATTCCTTGAATCACGTAGATGTGTTTCATACCCCGATATTCAAAATCGGTTTAGTGATTGGTGGTTCAGCCATTGCTGAGATAATTACATGACATTTTGTACGTACATACATACATACATACACACACACATACAGACATTGTCTCAATTTGTCGAGCTGAGTCGATTGGTATATGAGACTCGGCCCTCCGGGCCTCGGAAAAAGTTTTCAAAGTTTGAGCGAATCCTATACATTTCTTTTGTAAGAAATGTAAAAATAAGAAAATTAATCCACTTATTGTTAAAAATCGGGTGTTCTTTGTTACAATGCTTAACTTTGACCATTTTTTAACTTTTTTATGGTTCATGCGTTTAATGGTCCATGCATGTCTGCTGGTGGTGTCTCCGATGATTTCACAGTTAAAATCTTCCGCCGAGAGGAATTTTAGGCGATCGTCTTTGGAACTGTCATTTTGTATTATTCCTAGATCAAAACTATATCAAAATATACGCAAGAAACAACACTGTGTGAGTTTGTCCAAAAAAATCGTGGGTTCTGGGTTGAGTGGTCGCTTAACGAGTAGTTACTCCAATAGTGTATTAGCTTTGAAGTGTCAGCATAAATACTGAATAGACCGATATTTTAAATACAACTCTCTTTAAATCCCATTTATAATTAGTAATACGAGAAAAACAAAAAATAAAAGTCTACGTAGACTTTTTCCAAAATCCCCTCCCCCCCTCCGTAGACGAACGTAGACTTTTGCCACTGTTAACAGTGCGGAATATCAGTACTGGTATCTATACAAAGTCTTCGAAAACACTTGAAATCACTAGAAATTGAAGCTAGACTGTTTCGGTGCGAAGACAGTAGATGGCGTGATTGACTTGATGAAAACGCCCAAGGGTCCGTTCCACCATACCCTGAGTCAAGGCCACTGTTGATTGAAAGTCTGGGATCTACCAGAAGCTCCTAATGCCAAAACTACTGTTAACAGTAGCAGCAACCGCAGTAAAAGAGTATCTTTTTCCACCTATTTGGGCTCTGAACTGCCAAGTAATGGTCAGAGTGGACTGTACTACGACCGACATCCGTCGGGAAGCGATCTTAGCTCCATAGATACAACGTCACTACGGTCCTTTACTGTTACTTCGTCCACTTCGACACAATATGATACTTCGTACAACCACAGACAAAGGCCACCGCTGCCAATCGAGTTTTGGCATTAGGAGCTTCTGGTAGATCCCAGACTTTCAATCAACAGTGGCCTTGACTCAGGGTATGGTGGAACGGACCCTTGGGCGTTTTCATCAAGTCAATCACGCCATCTACTGTCTTCGCACCGAAACAGTCTAGCTTCAATTTATAGTGATTTCAAGTGTTTTCGAAGACTTTGTATAGATACCAGTACTGATATTCCGCAGTCTTTGAATTGCACCCGTTTAGACGACTATGGTCAGTATGGCAGCTTTCATCGACGCGTGTCGAAAAATCTTTCAACCTCATTCGAAAACCGACCCACTGTAGCAGATCATGTGGGGCACGTTGACGATCTCAATCCGACCGATTCGGTGAACAGTCAAGTGACAGCGAGCGATAGTTGCGTCGGTGGTAGAAATCGACGGAAAAGTGAAACTATAGAACTGACTAGACGAAAAGCGTTTAGCGGGGAAGTTCTTCCAACTGCGACTAATTATCACGGGAGATCTTTGCACAAAAAGGCACGTCTAGGAATTGCGTTGTGCATTCAACTAAACGATGAGATACTGCAGGAAATTGATGCATTCAGCTCGGAACACATGAGTATATTTGAATCAAAGCTTTGTCGTTTTGAGAATGGTTTCCGAAAACGCATGCTACAGGTAGCCGCAGTTACTCCAGGTAGGATTGATATAAACCCTTCACTTACCTGTTCAACCAGATGTAATAATTTATTATTATAGATAATGCTGGCTGCGGGCACAACGCAGGAGTGCCTAGTGAACTTTTCCACTGCACCACAACTGGTAAATTCCGTATGGCTAACGCTAAGCAGTGGTGCGTGCAGTCTTGGAACTCAAAGCAGTACATATCCTATTCGGCCGGCGCTTACAATTGTTAATAATTTTATGAGCGGTCTTTGTACTCCGTCCTCGCTGGCCGACATTAAGGATACAAATTTCTTCATCAGCGCACTACTAACGGCGGTATGAACGCACCACCTGGGCTGGATGAGTACCATTGTCCCTGTGAGTGGTTCCGTTGACGAGGCAGATACAGGATCCACTACAATACAGCTAGAGAATGAGAAGCTGTGTAAACTAACCGCCAATCACCCGTACTAGGTACTGTGAGCTCAATTGAGCGATTTGTGCGGAACCATCGGACACCCGGTGAAACTGCCGAGAACAATCATCTGCGGAAACCTCCAATTGAGCAATACCATGGATAAAATTCTAAATGTGCTATATTACTTTATAAGATGTAGCGGGATCAAGCACGTATGAACTTTCGACGAGAATAAAGTGGAGCATGCATTCGCTGCGCAAAAGATTATAAATAATTATAGCATGTGATAGGATTTGGTGGAAATAACCGTGGAGAAAATAGAGGAGAACACAAATCCCCCAGATTGTTGTCATCCGGATCTGGGATGGTTCGCAAGTCCTGATAAGCGCGAACTTCTCAGGTTAATGAAGAAAACCGTCATGAATGATATTCCAAACCTTCTGGCTTTTCGTGATTTACGGTTCATTCAGCTGGAGCTTAGAAAAAAGGCTAAAAGTCTGGAGCAGGAGTCATTATAGCCATAAACGTAGACTTTCCTTCAGAAGAAATAGAAACCATGAAATATATAAAATTTGAACATATATGGGCAAAAGCAGTAATATCATGAGAAGTGCACATATTCTCCTCTGTGTACTTTCCACCTGAAAATGCTCACAAAAAATCATTTGAACTATTTTTTCAAACTGTAGAATCTATCATGTCAAACATGGTACCTGTAGTAAAACTGCATATTTATGGCGACTTTAATCAACGTAACGCCAACTTCATCGTAGACATTGAAAACGAATCTATCTTACTCCCAGTCGTACGGGAAAATGAAACACTTCAATACTTCTTTGACAAAATATCTGAATTTCGCCTGCACCAAATCAACCATGTAAAAATAGACAAAATTCATATACGGTTCCAGAAATATAGACTAAACTATCCGGTCACATATAAAATTCCCATATAAGCCGGGGCTCAATTTTTTTTTTTCAAAGGCCCCATGAAATTTCAGAAATCGAATGCATATTTTTGATGCTAGACATTTTTAAAATTCATGAAGCACGTCGAGATTTTATGAAAATTTTTTTTTATAAAGATCGACTTTTTGGGACTTAGCCTGTTTCGCTCCTGTTTTCAATTCAATATTACCGTGGCTGTTTTTTCTTTTGCAAAATTTTAGAACTCGAATAATGATTTCTTTTCTTGTGTATAGTTGTCAAGTCACGTATAATAAAATTGCAATGTATACATTTGAAAGCTTTTAATAAATATAAGCAACTAAAAAATTCTCATGTTCATGATTGAGAAAGGCTCAATTGCACCGCTAGGTGGATTAAAGCAGGCTTTTTATTTATTAGTTTAAAATGTGCTTTAAGATGTTAAAAATGATATCCCTAAACATGGAAGACGAAAGCAATACATAAATGTAAGGGATCCCGGGGCTAGTTGGCGGAATCCCTTTTTCTCTGTTTCTATTAGACATATAGTGCTGCCTCTTCTTGTGTACTTCAAGTTATGTGAAATCCATTATCCAATGTGGTTTTGTTGCAAAACGATTTGTTTTGTGGAAGTTGTGGGTGATATTATGTTTTCGAGCATACCAAGTAAATTTTCTAAGTTTTAAATACTTCGCGTTATTTAAGGCGATTTCTCGAATGGTTATATTTTTCGATAGTGCGTGAAAAGAGCTTTCAGTATCCGTATAGATATTACATCCATCCACAAACAAAAGTTATATTTTAATTAGTTTTTAATAAAATATGCGGTTGGGGTAAGTTGGCGGTGCTGCACGCGAGGCAAGTTGGCGGTACTATTTACAGTGCAAAAAAGTCATCAAAAAATTTTATTTCTGGAATTCACTCTAAAGTAAGAAAATCTTTTTCTTGGGGGCCGTACACAAATGACGTAGCTTTTTTTCGGCGATTTTTGACTCCTCCCTCCCCCCTCGTAGCATTTGGTCACAAAATTCTAACCCCCCCTCGTAAATAACGTAGCATTTACCTACCCCCTCCCCCTCGTCCCATGCAAAGCGCCCGGGCGATGAAAAAAAATTACATATGTTTTTCAATTATTTTAAATACATGTCCTTTCAAAATGTTTCATTTTCAAAAAAAAGTTTCAAAAATTTCAAAAGTTAAATCCGCATGCAAAATCTTTTCGTATTATTGTAATTCCGCGAATCGTAAAATTTACCTCATGAAAAACCGCATCAAAAGTAACTTGTTTGAATTTAAATTTATTTCTCTTGGGAATGGAGGATCATTAAATTGTTTTCTCTAAACAATGGGTTTTAAACTTAATGCTACGTCGCACAACTTCTGACCCTACCCTCCCCCTCGTCACACTTCGTCACAAATGTGGTATACCCTCCCTACCCCCCAAAATGCTACGTCATTTATGCATGGCCCCTTGTGTATCTCGCCAATGTAGGAGACATTTATTCCGGTCAATTGCATGAAGAATTTAGAAAATTTGCTTTTGAATAGGGAGTACGCGTCAAATTCAAAATGCCTTGGTATAGAAACTGAAATATAATAGCAAATGTCGGTTAATATACAATACAGAAAAGACTTTCAACACATTCCAAAAGAAGCTTTGAAGTAATTGAATCTTCATTTGATTGCTTAGTTTTTGGCGTATACTCACATACCACCAACTTACCCCGGGGCCGGAATAAGTTGGCGGGTTTTCCGCGTCCCATATTTTTGTCTCTAAAAATGGAGACAATGCATCAAACACTTTAAAAAAATCAGAGATGTTGCCAATAGTCTGCTCTTTCATGCCGCGTGTTCTATTTTGCAAGATCTACCTATATCAAAGCGATAAAAATTGAAAACTGAAAACACCGCCAACTAGCCCCGGTCTCCCCTACAAATTTAAATTCGGCCCCAACGTCTCATATGAATACCCCGTGTGTACTGAAAACTTTAACCACTGTATAATTTGTAATAAATCGATTTTTCATTTATTAGTTTAAAATGTGCTTCAGGATGTTGAAAATGATATCCCAAAACATGAAAGACAAAAACAATACATAAATATTCAAATCTTGTGCATACCCTGTGTATACTGAAAACTTTAACCCCCTTTTTCTCGAAACAACTTTTTTTGAGCTGGCCGGAAACGTAACTCGAACAAATGATTTTTGATTGCTTCGAAATTTTCACAGTATATTCGAAATTGATTTCTCCAGCGACGTATGAAGGATTTTCTTTTTTCATTGCTTAACTTTCTTTAAATTAACAATTTTGTATCGATTTTTATGACAATTTCGGCGTTTTTTCACTCAAAAGTGCCATTTCGCGTAAAATCAAAATATCGAAAAAAAATCCTACTTACGTCGCTTGCTATTGAAATAAGGAATCAGAGAAACTTTAGTTTTTGGCTCTAGGTAAAAAATTACGGGAGAAATTTGCCTACTTTTTCGTGCACTACAGTGGTGTAACCCTTTAATTTTTCAACAACATGTGTCTCTGAGAAGGCGAATGTGCCACCGAATAAATGAACGTCATTGGTGAAATGATGAGCTGCGCTATTTTCGAAATCAGCAGAGATACGGATTTAAGCTGCATACCAACTCCAACTTTGAACGGCACGAAGGAAAGTTCTTGAAGATTTATGCACTTGGGAACTAATTTTCGAATGTGAACAGTCTCCCTGGTGTACAAGCTGCATTTCACCAAACCACGTTCATTTGGATTGAAGCCCGATAAGTGAAGCCAAAACATATCTTTACTTGTTTTCCGTATAACCAGTGGAATAATTACGTTTGGATCGATATCTTTCGTACCTTTCGTAACGTTAGAAACAAACTAATCAAAATCGCCATTAATCGTGAGACGTTTTCGCGTATCGCTGGATCTTTCGGTCAGCTTGATCTTGAAGTATAATTGGAATTTTGATTTTGGCGCTGTTTTGCCACATCTCCAACCCAAAAGTAGCATTTGCCATCATTTTAGTAAAACACACCAAAAAATAATGAAAATTAAACGACATGTGAATCAATACGAATGTAAACATACAAAGTTTGAATAAAAAATTTGATTGAAAATTAAGTTGAATTCAATGGACTCAATGAGAGAATCACAAAGCATGTGATTTTACACTTTCGTTCGTGTAATATTACATGTCAATTGTTTTACAGCAATATGCGATTAAAAATACATTCAAGAGCATTGGTTTGCCGTTTAATGAAACTGTAATTTTCAATCAATGTGTAAAATTACAATAAATATCGCTGAAAAAAGCACGACAAGTTGTGTGCATTTGTGCTGGAACTTAATTTTACATTCATATTCATGCTCCAAATAGGGTGATGTGCCTATTATGGCAGTAGAGCCTATTGTGACCCTATTTCGTACCCCTTGGTTTCGAACCAAGCATATGAGATAATGACACTATCGATTTGGCTAAAACAGGTGAGAAAAAATAAGCTCAAGTTATATGCTTTATTTGTTGTGCACATATGTATTTAGAACTATCCTCAAAATCCAACTTTTAATTAAAACAAAATCAACTTATTGAAATATCTACTAATCCGCCTCACTCACGTAGTGAACCGAAACTGGATGCAACGGCGCTTAACAAAATAAACACTTACGAGCCAGCATTTACCGCCTCATATCTCGTTATTCCGGCACAAATATACTAAACATTGCACTGATACATACCTTTATTTTAGCTGGAGAACCTTTTTACGATAATTTCACTTTAAAATCACTCGTCAAGCACTAGAATAGGCCTAGTGTTATAATAGGATAAAACTAAATACGGGGGTTCCTATTATTGGCATGTTTTGCTGATACACTACCACAATCAAAACCAACTTTTTGCATCCATCATACAGAAAAGAATCACCAGTGCGGCCAAACCAAAACATGAAATTGTAAATATAATGTAATGCAATTTCAAGTATAAGTAATCAATTATTTCAAGTTATTCAACTAATTGTTGATTGCAGATATTTTATTTTCATCTGCACATACAATTCGGATCGGGAGAAAGCAATGTGTGATGTGAAACTTGTCATTCCAGTTGCTAACTTTCGAATGGGTTTTTTTTCTGGGCGCTCTTCTACTAACAGCTGATGAGTTTCATTGATGTGCGTGATGTTTACGTTTGTTTTGATCGGCTGAAAAAAGCAGAATGATTCGTTTTACAAATCACACGTTGGCGTCCATGATCTGGATACCTAGTTAGAATCGACGCAAATGGAATATGAGGCATTGCGTTTCAACTAGATTGTTTTTCGATGAGGTGGAAATTGGCACACCCATGAGGCGATATTTGGATCGTTGAGGTGGGAATAGATTCACAGAATGGAACATTTATTTTTATTTATGCTGAAAATTGAGGCAATTCTGCTAAATAAGCATTATATAGATGTTTAAGAAACAGTACACTGATACTTTATTCTGAGAAAGGTTATAGATAATATGGCTTCTTTCAAAGTTGTTCAAAAAATAGTGCAACCCTCTCCCTAATGGTGCCAAAATAGGGTCATCACCCTATGTGCATGAAAATAAATTTAAAATTACAAAATATTTTTTCTGTGAAGAGTTGAATAGAATAACGCACTTTAGATGGAAAGACGACTTACAAAGTCCACTACAAATTATTTCTTCTTGTTTTTTTTTTTTCATTTCACGAGTACATTTTGCACAAACCGGCGCAGTAGCCATTATAAAGTTACGGCTCGGAATAGGTGTACTCCAGATATGCTGCACGAAGATCTGTGATCGGGGTTTAAACGTTCAATGTAAAAAACGGATAAAAAAACAAAACACACTGGTTAGAAAACGAGTAACTTCTTCTTTCTTACGACTGTAACTATGACGTTTCTATCTAGCATTCACCCCTTTGCCCTTTGCATAATGTTAGTCAACCCCGTCGTCTTACGGTGTGTGCTGAACCATTAGTGGAAAATTCTATAGCGATGCCGTAATAATTAAAAGAAAAAGTAGACAAAGAGAGACACTCTATGTTTCTTATGACCTAATGGAAATTTTCCCCAGATTTGGTTTTATTGCTGATGTCTCATACCCGAATACATTACCATAAGCTGCCGTTACATGTTCTATATGTTTGTCAATATCAACATAGGACCCGAATGACAACAGTTAAAGGGTCCTAAATAAAGACAAAAAAAATATCAACATATTGAACGTGTAAGGACTCGCCGTACATTGTTGTAATTATTTTACCTGATTCTCTTCTCGTTTATAGATCAAACGTTCACATTGGCACTCTACTGCATCGGAAAGATGGGTATTTCATCAGCTTTCGTTATACTGCCACTTACTGCATCCGAACTATATCCAACAGTGGTACGTGGTCTTGGAATGAGCTTCAGTGCAGTCATAGGAATGATTGGGCCAATTGTGATTCCACTGATTAATTATACGGTAAGATGATAGTGCAAATAAATGCAAATAAAACTGAATGAAAACAGGTCTAATTTTAAAAGGACGTTTACTTTTTGATAGGTCAAATACAGATGTCTTCTTTCATCAATATGAGGTTATGTTTGTTATCGACAATCAAGTTAATAATTATTTTAAGGACTGTACATATAAGAGAGGCAGAGGGACTGCACAGTGGACGGAAACGCCAAAAACTCAATTTACTAGAGGCCAAACCATCGAAATTATGTAAGATGGAATGGTTTAGAGTTGAGAAAATATCGTAAAACGTAATTTTGTTGGTTTAAATTTAATTACAACGCACATGCGAGGTCACCCGTATGATGTTATTATAATAACTGTGCCTTCGAAGTTTTTTCGCCGAGGGGCTACCTGATCGTCCCACACGGCCTTTCCTGATACTACTTCCGCCCCGGAAGTGTCCACGGCTTGACGTAGTCCCAAGCAGACGTTGTCCTTTTTGGTCCTTCGATTTCGTCGTCGAGCTTTCGCACTTCATAGCGATCGTTGGGAAAAGCTTCAATGACCTCGTACGGTCCAAATAATTTTGGCTTAACCTTCTGGCCCACACCGAATTGGATTTTCGGTATCACCACCAGATCTCCAACCCGGTATCGCGTCGCCGGCTTTCGCCGCAGATTGTAATACTTCCGATTCTCCTCTTGCATTATCTGGATGTTCTTCTGTGCAGTATTTCCTTGCTCACTTTCCTGCTCGAAGCTTTCTTGAATTTCCGTCTGCAGTAACTCACGCAGGCTATGGTTTTCCTTTGTTCGCATTTTCACACCAGTCAGCAATTCAAAGGGTGTCATATCAATCCCTCTCTGCCAGCTGTTGTTCAAACACTTTTGAACCTCGCTTACCCTTTTGAACCACTCTTCAGGTTTATTAACAGCCATCTTAGTGATCATTGGGATTATGATTCTATGAACTCGTCCAACTTCCGTTTCCGTGAGGTACTTTAGTAGCGATCTTTGCCACCCCATTTTTTCGTCCTCACAAAACTTCGTGAATAATACCGATGTGAATACAGCACCTCGATCACAGACGATCCTTCTCTGGTTACCAAAGGTATCGGTAATAATGCGTAACTTCTTCACAGACCAGGGATGCCACATTGAAATCTGTGTTTCGGCGAAAAAAATCTTTTTACCATCTGTGATGACTAAAACAGGAAAAAAATCTGTGATAAATTTCCAAAAATTCTGTAAAAATCGCAATATTTCCAAAAATCTGTGAAATTTTTATCAAAATGCCAAAAATCTGTCATCTGTGAAAAAGAATCTGTGATCAAAAATTGTGAAAAAGTCTGTGACATTACAGAAAAATCTGTGAATATGGTAACCCTGTCTCAGACTCCTTAGCGGTTATGGACTTTCTTTGGAAACAACCAGACAAACATGAAACAAGCATCAATGACCGTCATAATATAGTAGTATGACTTCCTGGCCCTGGCATGCATTGGTCCTAAATGATCGACATGGAAGGTGTCCAATGGAACGTCACCTTGCAGGATTGGATTCAACTCTCCTTCTGGCATTCCTCTATTCTTCTCACCGAATATGCAAGCGACACACGTAGTTATGCACCGATTTACTTTATCTTCCAGCCCTGGTATGCAATAAACTACGTTGATCCTTTCCTTCGTCTTCTTGATTCCAAAGTGTCCTCGTTCATGCGCCGACCAGAGTACCTCCAGCTCCATCGATTCCAGAATGTACATTCTACTCGTCTTACCAGTATTTTCATACAAGACACCGTTGTTCACAGTATAGCTATCAACATTACCACCTAGTTCCAACACTTCCAAAATCGTCTCTCATCGTCAATCTGTGCTGCACGAACTTTGGCAACAATTGATGCAGACACAACCATAACGCTTGCTCTAGAAAGTGCATCCACTTGGGGCATCTTCTCTCCATGGCGATGTTCAACTTCATAATCGAATTAAGATAGATCCACGACCCTCCTGGCAATGCGGGCGTTTAACTTTTTCTGGTACGTTGCATCCTTGAAGGCCATGTAGTCCGTAACGATTTTGAATTTTCGACCAAGCAGGCAGCATCGAAACTTCCTAACGGATTCAACAACAGCCAACGTCTCCAACTTGTAGGAGTGATAATTTTTTTCGGCACCACCGCTTAGGCGGCTGAAGTAGTAGCAAGGGTGGAATTTTCCATCGTCGTTTGCCCTCTGCATCAGAATACCAGCCAGAGCTTCCTTGATAGCATCGGTGTGAACCTCAATGTCACCATCAGGGTGGAAAATTCGCAGAACTGGGTAGCTTGCTAATATCTCCTTAATACGTTTGAAGGCAATCACCGCATCATCATCAAACGGAAAATAACTAATTCTATTTTAACATACCTGATAGTGGCCGAGCAATACTTACGAATGCCGGGACAATCTTTTTGAAGTACCTGGCTAATCCGTAAAATCGCTGTAATTGTTTCACTGTTGACGGCTGCGAGAAATGCAACAACTTATCAACCTTCGCCGGTGCCCAACACAGTCATCGTAAATCATCTTGCCGAGATGCTCAACCCGACGCTGCACAGAATCGCACTTCTTCCCATTAAACTGCAATCCAGCTTTCTCAGCCACTTCGAGCACACGTTTCAATAATTTCAGTCGTTGTTCTTCATTTTTGGATGGAATAACGACGTCATCCACGAATGCCATAATTGTCCCGTCGTTAATCAATTATTTAAATACAGTGGTGATGAACCGACCGAACGCGTTACCACTGGTACATAACCCGAACGGAGCTCGTAGAAACTCAAACTGTCCGTCACTCGTTACGAGCGCGGTGTACTTGCGACTGTTTTCTTCTACTGGCACATGGAAGTATGAGTTTTTCAAATCGAGCGTAGTGTAAACACGGGCTTCCGAGAACTTGTCGATCTGATCCTCTACGTTGGGCATCGGGAATTTGTCACGCACCACTTTTTTGCTCAACTCACGGTAATCTATACAAACACGGTATGATCCGTCCTTCTTCGGAACAACCACAACGGGACTCGCATATTCACTTTCAGAAGGTTGAATTATCCCATTTTCTAACCATTCACTAATTTGCTTCTTTACTACTACTTTTTCCAGGTGCGCCAAACGACGTGGGTTTCCACATACGACGTCATTATCTTTCAACTTAATCGTTGGTCGAAATTTCTTCACACGCGCACCGTTGGGAGTAATCGAATAATCGATACCATTCAGAAAATCTATTCCGATTAGCAACCGCATGTCAATCGCGTTAACCGTGCAGCATACAATCGCACAACGTAATTTTCATCTTCAATTGTGGCATCGAGATTTCTTTCGCCACATACCACATTTACCTTGCCACCGTAACCACGCACTTTCATCGACAATTTTTCTAATTGCGCAACGATATTTCACTCTCGGTATCAATCAGTGCAGAAATGTAACGCTCGAACAACTTTATCATCACATGCGGTTTGCCGTCGTTGTTTATGTTTTGCAGCACATTTACTTTTGATGCTGCTATTTTATCCTCCTTATTTTTCTTCTTCTAACAATCTTTTGACAAATTATCAAACGCGTTGCAGCCGATACATTTTGGTCCTTCACTCTTCTGCGGGCAGTCGTTTTCTACATTGGAACACAGTTTATGAAGAACAGTTGCGCAAATACTAAAGCAAATCTACCTATCGAACACTCAAAAAGTCTACCTATCGAGCAGGAAGAATAACACTGCTCGGAAGCCTGGGAAGTATTGTTATCATACGGGTATGATTACGGTGAACTTTAAGACAAAAATGATGTAATATTAATATTTTTCACCAGATTAGAAATTTCAAACACTGGAACAGCTCTTGCTAGTGTTAACAATCTCCCGCAGATAGTGGAAACATAGAATAATTGAAGCATCTAAATCTTCCCAAATATATGTATGTATTATAGAGATACGCGGATTTAATTACATATTTATACTTATCGTACGCTACATATTAAACTGTTTCCAATCACTTCTTATTCTAGGTAAGCAACAAAAAACAATCTATCTTGTCGTTAGTTGTGAATTAGTTGGGCACCGGAGAGAACCTAAATTTTTGCTCCGATGATTTTATCGTACTAGTTATCAAGATATCACCTACACTTCTACACTGGATTTTACAAAATGAAAATGAACTCTTCATTATGTACTTTTAAATGCAAAAGCCCAACTCAAATGAAGCATTCGGGTGGAATCATTTGAAGTGTCATCAACCAAAATGGTTGCCAAAGTCAAATTTAAAAACAATGATTGAAATCCGTGTTGCCATTCCTCTATACGTAACTCTACTATTAAAACTACAAGGGGCAGCCATATGGGGTTGCACGAGAGGACTTCTCTTTCGGTCATATACACCACCGTATTTGATATGTGTAAGCGCATGTTGATGGCAGAGGTAAATTTTCATACACCCAACACTGGAACGATTTAGAGTGTGGAGAAGAGCTCTTGAAATTCTCTGTGGCGCGCTCAGATAAATTCGCCACCGCGCGCGCCCCGGAGTCGCTGTGGTGTATTCACTGGCCTATATTCACTAGAGTGGGACATGGTTATATGAAAAAAATTAAATTTCGCTCCGAGTAACTTTTTGGGTCCCATTTAGCTCCCAGAACAACTCTGCAAATTTTTAATTCGATCGGCGAAACTATATTTTTGCGCCCACGGTTTGAAGTTTACATGGGATTTCGTATGGGGAAAACGTCTTTTGCAAATTAATTCTTCCAAGAGTCGGCAGTTGACTCCTAAAAATAAATAGACGTATGATTTTTATAGGAAATTTGTCAAGGAAACAAAGTCTAGAAGACCACGAAACGATCTGATTCCTGTGGAAAAAGTTATTAAGCAAAAACTGATTGATGCCTTAAAGATTAATGAAAAGTTTACTTTTCATAGCATCACTGCTGCGGACGGTCGAATTATATACAAAATCTTTAATTTTTTGTTATTATGTACAAAAGAAGACTCAATTTATCCCTCAAAACTCTTGCGATGTAGCCAAGCAGTATAAATAAATGATTTAGACACATTAAGAGAAGATCAAAACAAAATTGCATATAATTGGACAGCCAACAACAGTGGTGCTTGAAAAAATGAATATTTTATCAATCATCAGAGCATCAATCGGTTTCAGCTTAATAACTTTTTACTCAAGCGTCAGATCGTTTCGTAGTTTTCGAGACTTAGTTTCTTTGTTAAATTTCCTACAAAAACCACATACGGGTTTATTTTCAGGAAGCAATAGATGACTCCTAGAGGAATTATTTTGTGAAAGTCCATTTTCCCATATAAAATCCCATGTAAACTTTAAACAATGGGCGCAAAAATATAGTTTCAGGGATCAAGCTAAGAATTTGCACAAATGTTCTAGGACCCAAATGGTACCCAAAAAGTTGCTCGGAGCTGGAATCTATTTTTTGTCCCACCCTAATATTCACTGGCGTGTGATCTTTGGTTTGTTTTCGTCTTACAAGCGGCAGTGCGGGGGAGATTGATTTGATTTGCACAGATTGTTGCGATGCGTTGTGTGTTGGCTTATTTCAAGCTTATATGATTTTCTACTGAAGATTTCATACAAGTTGCTTGGTAAAGCTTACGAGTTTATAGAGTGTTGTTACACTACCGTGGGAAACCTGAACTATTCGAGCCTGGGGACAAACAAGAAAAACATTTTACGTATCAATGTATCGGCTGGTATAAACAAAGTTTTATAATGATCTGTAGTATCAGATTAATTGTATAACAGATGTGAGACGGGATTTGTACATCCACATTAGGACCGGCCTCTTTTTTGTTCGACTGAATAACTCAATGGTAATTTAACTTATTTTGATTGCGAATTTGGCGACGCCAAAAAGTAAAGTGATCCAATACAAATAATGTCCTCATATTACACACGTTTTCTATTTATTGTTCAATATAGTAATAATCCATTGAAATAAGCCAAACATTATGTATGTATGTATGTAGGTAGCCACCATCCTAGCTTGAGCCTTGATCTGCATGCGGCTCCACTTAAACAGTACGCTTAAAGTTCGTTACCATTCTGAATTCAGCATACATATGAAGGGCCAAAAGGGGGGTGGCGGACCCGTAGGCAATTACACCTACTCAGTATCCGCGGGAATCAAAGAGTCTCCTTCCAACAATATGATCCAACAGATTGAATAACGAAATTCGCGATACTTGTCAAGCTTTCCACGGGATGGTTTGTTTGAAGAAGGACGCGTCAAATTGTTTACAACTGTTGGAGAGAACTGTGGCCGTCGCGTGCGACAACCACCTTTCCTCCTTGACTCCGATTGGCTGCCACTTCATTGTCCAGTTGTAACTTCAATGATGTCCTGATGCACCCTCCTCGTCCCGTAAATGATATACATATATATATAATACCAATATTATAATATTATATGGATAAATTAAATAAACAGTTCAATAAATAAGAAGTAAACATTAAACAATTAATAATTATATGAATCAATAAAATAAGTAAATGAAAAAGGAGAGAAAAAATAATAAAAATGAAAAAAAAATGAATGAATAAATAGTTGAATTAATAATTTAATTATTCAATAATTAAATAAATAATCAACGAATTGTTATAAGGATAATTAAGAGAATTCAAGATGTCTTACAGGAATAGGGAATTCGGAATTTAGTTGCTGTTCTGATGTCCTGATGTACCCTCCTCAACGATACACATATGATGTCAATATTATAATATTATATGGATAGATTAAATAAACTATTATATGAGTACATAGTAGGGAAAGGTGGGGTAAGGTGGGGCAAATCCGAACTAGTAAATGGTTTTGGCTGTAAAATGTTCATTTTACATCGGATCAAGTCGTTTTATATACTAAATTATACTAGGTTAGACTTCTAAGCAATTTGCTATGTACATATAGCTTTATATTTGCATCCAGGAAAACTTTGAGATTCAAGCGTTTTACGAAAACGTTCATTTTTGCTGTTTTCAAAAATGGTGGGGTAAACCCCACCGCCTATATTTTTGGTTGATACAGATATTATCCAAATTTTATGATTTTTCAATCATAAATCAATGAATGTTATGCTATTGAATTGTAACATGAAGAAAATGGAATTCAGTGTCAATTTTTGAATGTTAAAATCATGAGCAGTAGCACGTAAAGACATTCCCATTTGCATCGGAACAATCGCTCGACTATTACTATATTCATCACGAAAAAAAAATACATAGTTGGATTGAAAAATAAATACTTAAATAGTTAAATAAATAAATGTCTGAATAAATAAATAATTAAATCATTAAATAAATAAATAATCAACGGATTGTCAAAATATCACAACGGGCATACAGGAATATGGAGTTCGGAATTTATTTGCTTTTATGATGTCCTCATGTACCCTCCTCATCCTGTAAATGATATACATATGATATCAATATTCTAATATTATATGGATATATTATATAAACTATTAAATAAGTAAATAATATAATAAACTAACAAATGATTAAATGGATACATAAATAAGTATGTAGATAGCCACCATCCTAGCTTGAGTCTTGCTCTGCATGCGGCTCCACTTAACAGTACGTTCAAATTTCGCTACCATTCTGCGTTCAGCATAAAAAATTTAAAATATATAAAAGGGCCAAAAGGGGGGTGGCGGACCCGTAGGCAAATGCACCTACTCAGTATCCGCGGACATCAAAGAGTCTCCTTCCAACAATAAGATCCAGCAGATTGAATAACGAATTTCGCAAGACTTGTCAAGCTTTCCACGAGATGGTTTGTCATAGAAGAGCGCGTCAAATTGTTTACAACTGTTGGAGAGAAATTTATCTGTCGTGGACATTTTTCCTCCTTGACTCCGATTGGCCTTCCACTTCATTGTCCAGTTGTAACTTCAATGATGCCCTGATGCACCCTCCTCACCCCGTACTTCATATGCATATAATGTCAATATATAACAATCAATATAGTGTAATATAATATAATACGATATAATATAATATAGCTTAATACAATATAATTCAATGTAATATAATATGATATGACATAATGCAATACAATACAACACAGCATAAAATAGTATAATACAATGTGATGTAATATAATATAATCTGCATATATATATATATATATATATATATATATATATATATATATATATATATATATATATATATATATATATATATATATATATATATATATATATATATATATATATATATATATATATATATATATATATATATATATATATATATATATATATATATATATATATATATATATATATATATATATATATATATATATATATATATATATATATATATATATATATATATATATATATATATATATATATATATATATATATATATATATATAAAAGTCGATGTCTGTATGTATGTGATCCATGGTGTTGATGTGATGTGTGTGTTTCTACCACCTATTGTAGCCGGACCACCGCCCATAGCACTGAGCAGTCCTTACACAAGAATTTGATCAAGCATTACTTACTGACCCTAATCAGCATGTTACTGTATAAAGGTCCAAAAAGGAGTTGGGTGGCCGGTAAGCAACTTCGCTTACACGTACCACGGGAGTTTTCAAGAATCTCCTTCCAATAACAAGATCATATAAGTCAATCGCAATGCAAGCCATTGCAACCAAAGGTAGCTCCAATAGGTTGGGAGAAGAGCCCGCCCAATCTCCACGAAATGTTAGTAACAGGAAGCTGGCTACTCCACTCTTCCTGTCCAAATCGCTTCAATCAGGTGCCCTGATGGTCCCTCCCAATATCCATGAATTTTATAAATTTAGTTGTATATGGTTATATAATGAAAAAATATGATTGTATATATGAATAAATGCAACGTGATAAATAAGATATGTGTATGTGTTGTAAATTACAGTGCCGCTTCAGCTGAAAAAATATAATGATTGCATAGTATATAAGGACTTCGTTATGCAGTAACATTAATTTATTCAATATATAATGACTTATTAATGCAACAAAAAGTGAGCTACTCGAAAAGAGTGATATAAACAATCGCTCCACGGTTCTCCTTTTAATCCATTTGACTATTTTGCGTACGATATCGCAAATAATGAACGATGCCAGTGAAAAAATCCATGGAAGTTGTCACATGAGTATGTGTGTTCATCGTCGTATATAGTTGCTCGGTGGTCCTAACGAAACGAGGGCGCACTGACAGAAAAACAGACTGATCGTTGCTAGGCTATGGCAGCGGAAGCGAAAGTTTAACCGGCGTATTGGGCTGCTAAAATGCTATCGTACCGTAATCACAGACAACAAAATTTATTTTAATGAATATAAGAAATATGAAAATAAAATAAAATGAAATATAATACAATATAACATAATATAATATACCATAATATAACGTAATACAACATAATACAAAGCACTATAATATAACATTATATCACTTTGTCGATGTGAAACCATAGTTTTTTCCAATTGAAACCGCAAAAAATAGATAATAAATTGGAAGCTAATAGAGAATAAGTATATTCACAAAACGAGTCCTAACATCGAAAATCACAAGTAATAAGAGAAATCTACTCCACAAATGAAGGAAATATGGATGGGTTAATGCATGCACATACAATTCCAGTGATACCTATACTGCCATCTTCATTCTTCGTCAATAACGTTACAATTCACAACAGTATCACATATTCATGCCAGACAAGTGTGAATACTCGCATCCGATGTGCATGAAAGAACACTGGTGCATGGCACCGAACCCTCACAGTATCGGACATGATAGATGTAAATTTGGCTTTATTCGGCAGCCGAATGTCACTGATGCAATAACTGTAACAATATTATTTCTTGTCATTGAAGTTAAAGACAAAAAAGAAATAAAACAACGGAAACGCTGCACAGTTAGAATTAAAGAGTAAGAAGCATCACATTAAAATTGGAGATCGCTTAATGCTCTCTTTTCCAATAAGAATTCCACAAAGCTTAAAAAGAGAAAAATATACTTTTTTACGCATCCAATCCGACATTACTTCGATGTCATACATACAAAACAAAACACGGTATGTCAGTCGCTACCACAACCGCTACAAATGAATACTATAAGCTCAAAGTATGTCGTGTATAATAAGAACACCGGTTTCACCATTAAAATAAATAACAATATATAGACTCTAGCATCAACGTCGAGGGAGTCACAATATATCCCTTTAATTGCCGCAGTACACTCTCCATCACTTGTACGCGCACCTGATTCAGTTAACATAGTGTTATTTGATTTACAAAATATGAACATCAATGTGTTCAGCAAATGCATTGGATGAATAAAAATATTCTTTCGCAAAAAAAGCCCGAAGCAAACCGCCGATCTATCCTACCTAAACAATCACATTGCCCATGGTAAAACAGAAACCAGATCGAATACGATTCAGAACAAGTATCTGCTCAATCATCGAATTGGAATGCATGAAACAAATAATAAATATGTTAAAGGAAAGAGATCACCGTAGTTATCCAGCTCGGCTCCTCCATCCGACCCTGCTTTCCTGCTCACTCCAGTGCTCGTTTCGGAAGCTTCTGTCAGTTGGTACAAACATCATTATACCCGTCAGACTATACAGCTACACCTCTTCAAAACAGGTCCCACAAAAATAAAACACCACACATCACTCTTGCATCCGTGTTAGTGTTTCCAACCGAATTGTACGTCGACTAACAACACTGCTGCACCCGATGTGGTATATTACGCATCCATATCATACACGCCTGGATGTAAAGCGTGTAGGTTTCGTTTCCCGAAAATTTCAACTAACACAAGAACATGAGCCAACGATAATTTTTTTTTCTCTACACAACATCGCACTTTTTCATTCGATATAGGAAAATAATTTTTGAGTGAGTATGATGATTTGTGTTCCAAATCAAGGAAAATTCGTTTCCTAGTTCACGAAACACCAATGCAGACACTGAACCGCACACAACACAATCGCGCTTTTCGGAAATTCGCAATGCTAAATCGCTGCAATAGAGCTACAGGTCTTCTCCCGACAAATGCTTATAGCGAACTGATTGAAATAAGCTAAACATTATTTCGATAAAACGAATTTTGTATTTCATTTTTCTATCTACAACCGCTAGAAATAATCACCGAACGCTTCCAAATTGTCTGGAAGGAACTTGATAACTTATCAGTGCAATGTTCATTTGTGCGAACCTTCTGACTGCAATTTTTCTAACTTATGACCATCGGATCAATCTGAAACATATCGGAAAATGAAAAGCGAAATAAATAACTCCAAGCAACGGCGTAGCCAAGAGAAGGTTTTGGGGTTTAACACCATACAACACCCCCCCCCCTCGCACCCAAAAAAATATTGGATTGAAGTTGAAAATTTATTGATGCAGACTGATTTAATTCAATATTACAATAACAATTATCTGATCCGTAGATTGATAACCTGTTGTTGTAAACATCATGAGGACTTTTGATAAATTGTCGGAATGGGGTCCTGATATGTAACTGATCTTTTGGTCTTGATTTCACAGTTGTCTAATTGCATCAATATCAAATACCTGCCTGAAAACATTCCAATAGAAAATTCCAGAGTTCTGTAATCAATCATAATCCTCAGATTTCTTTTCAAATTGAGCTCGCTTTTATAGAGATGTACTATAATAAAGGTCTTTATTTAATAGGAAGCGAAGTTAAAATTGATTTAATGTCTATGAAACATAGAACTGCTCACCAAAAAAATGCATAACTTTTAACATTTGCTAAAAATGTTTTTGCCTTTCTCATTCACTCTAAAATTCGTCAACGTAATCCAGACCGGGAGGGCCAAGTGTCATATGCCAATCGACTCAGTTCGTCGAGATCGGAAAATGTCTACATGTATGTGGAAAAAAATGTGACCTCGGTTTCTCAGAGATGGCTGGACCGATTTGCACAAAGTTAGTCTCAAATTAAAGGTACAACCTTCCCATCGGCTGCAATTGAATTTTTTATTGATTGGACTTCCGGTTCCAGAGTTACGAGTTGAAGAGTGCAATCACACATCAAATTCCCATATAAACTAAAATGAAAAATTTGCAAAATCAAATTTGTATTTTTGATGCCAACGGACGTTAAAATGCATGAAACATTGAGATTTGATGTAAACTCGAAAAAAATAATGTTTGACAAAAATTGACTTTTTTGGACGTTGGTACATTTTTGGCTTTCTCATATAGAAAGGTTATGCATTCACTCTAAAAATCGTCAATCATACCGGCCCGAAGGGAGTATGCAGCGAGGGGTTGCTACTTTAAAATTAAAACTAGTTTAAAATTTCTTAACAAGTTGAAAATTATCGGCAGGACCTGGACCTCCCGGATCTTTCTCCATGATCCGCCGCTGGTTTCAAGCGATGTTTCAGTATCACATAGTATCTCTAAATCGTGGCTGTCGATCCGTTGTATGTATGTGCAAATCGTACTGAACATGTAATATTCATTTCCACCATTGTATTGAACATAACCAGCCATGGAATCGTAGTCTGGACAAATGAGAAAGGCACAATTACACCACTAGCTGGATTTAAACCGGTTTTTATTTTGGGAATACGTCGAGTTGAGACGAAAACGTAATATGATTAATAACGAGGATAGCACTTTCCGGATGTAGAGAGAAATTTATGAAAAATGACGATTTCCATTCGACTCTAGCAGATCCTGATCGATTTTGATGAGCATTTGATTTTTGTTGTATGGCCAATTATATGTATAGGTCAAATGCTCAAAAACGGTAATTTAAGGTCAAGATAGCATCATTCTGAAACCGCCAATTTCGGAGGTTTAGTATTTTCGATGAGTTTTACAAACGTTAAACAGCGCATCATTTGATAAAATAATTCTGACGGTATATCGTCCAAGAAGTATTTATGGTGAATTTCTCAGGTTAACATTCATGACTACAATAAAGACTCAACAAATTCGCTAAATATACGAACTCTCAAAAATTATGGTTTCGGAATTATGCCGTTTGGACAGTAAGATCGATTTTCACCAAACCCCAACCAAACCGAATTTCTGGCTACGCCGCTGACTTCAAGTAAGTAGAAACAAAGTCGTTCTACACTCGTTCACAAGAAACTTCTTCGAATGCTGAATATCTATTATAATACATTGAAACCCCGATTTTATCAACCAAATATGAACATATGTTTGATGGGCTCTAGCAGACGAACAAGACTGAATTCGAGTAAATCCTTTCTTGAGCATGTTTTCCTTATCATGAAGATGGAAATATGCTAAAATAAAAAGTTCATCATAATCAGAAATAGTTATCAGACTACATCAAGGGACAGGGGCGGCGAAACACTTTACGCCCGAGTGGATAGAAAGCATAGGGTGAGGGGTCCATTAATAAGGATTTTTTCCCATTTCGCAATGCACACGCTTACATTACATTCACATTAAATCTCGTTCGTTTATGCAAATGGAACTGTGGTACATCGAAGTTTTCAAATGTGTATAGTGCGAGATACATGCGTTGCACATCTAAATTTTTTGAAATGGTTCAAAATTTCGAGTGGGTAATTACCCACTCGGTTATTTTCGAGTGGGTAGTACTACCCATACTACCCACTCTTTCCGCCGGCCCTGTCAAGGGACGAGAAGAATATTTTAACAGCTTCAGCTAAAGGAAAAAAATTGCCCGATTTAGTCAATGTCCCCATTTTGTCAGCCTAAAGTACACCATGAGACTGATAGAAATGGGTCTTTATTGTATGTATTATTCGCTGTGTTTCACATTAATAGGTACATTTCATTTTAGGAGATTTTTTTATTGCATCGAACTACAACAATTTTTAGGTAGTTTCCAAGGGGTTATTTTATAGTCTTCTTCCAAAATTTGGCGAACCTATTCCAATTAGTATACCAATTAATTGGTATACTTAAGGGTTTATATGTTGCAGATAGAGAAAATACTGAAATTTTCAGCTTTTTTTCCTACACAATATTACGAAAGCAATTTTTCCTAATAAGTTTGTGAAAATTATAAACTATTTGAAATTTTTTAATAGTTTAATTTTTTATTTAACCGTGATTTTTTTAATAAATAGTGACCATCGCTTCACAACGTAGTCTATTTTTCATGGCTTGCGGTGAGCACGATCTCTCGAATAGCTGAACTGAAAATTATGGAATAGAAATTAATTTTTAGTATTCTTTACAGATTTAACTCGCCGCGCAGATAGCTCTGTATTAGACCCGCTGGTGCCCTAAGACTATTTCGCTAGATTTTCAGAGCACTGTGCACCCAGTGCATTAACGCAAGTGACGGAAGGTTATCGAAAAGTTTCGTGAAAATGAAAATTCCAGTAATGATGATGATTTTCCCAAACGGTTCGTTTTCGAGAGGTTTTTATTTGTTCTTTGGCATTAGGATTAGCGATAATAATTCAAATCAAGGATACTACTGGGAAGTCACCTTTAGAAAAAGTCGATGTCGAAGTAAAATTTGGAACTATGCACGCACAGTGATGTACCAAATCGGGTTTTTATAATTTTGGGGAAAAAACCCAAGGTTTTTTCCCGATTAAAACGGTTTTTTCGCGGGAAGATTGGGTTTTTTGCAATTTTGTGATATATTAGTAATTGAACATTAATGTATTGTTATCCAAACACTTTTATTTTATTTATGAGCATTGTTGTCATAAAGTTTTGCATGTATATGAATTCTGAATGGTTTTCCTCGATTGAATCATTGCTATAGCGGTGATCCAACATTTGTTTCCAAATATTGTGGTTGAATAAGTGATAAAACTTTTCAACACGTTTTGGGCTAAGTCGATTGCGTTTCTTACTGTGAATTCACCTAAACGTACTAAACATTTTTTCTACTGTTGCTGATGTAGTTGATGCCGAAAGAATTCGGATTACGATTTGCAAGAGTTCTGATTACGGTTCATACTAATGACGAATGTCAAGGCCACTCGCTTTCTACATATTACTCACTTTTACTTTTCACCGAACTAAATAGGTATTTTCTAAATTTTGTATGAATACCTACCTCATTTCGCTAAAAGTATAGCAACCCCTAAAATGAGTAACAAGCAGAATAAAAGTAGTTTGGGCATCACATGATTATTCTAATTTTCGCTAGTTTGATTTACAATGACTATTGTTTCCAGTATTATATGAAACAACTTGAAATATGGAATGGACCGAAATTAAAGTAGCAGGAACAGAAAATGCTTCGTAAAACCCGTTATAAATATATTAGAATGTGAAAATTGGATTTAAACTTCAAGTTTAAAAATCGGCCAGGAGATCTTCGATTATGTCCCACAGAATTAAAAACGAAAAAAAGTATATCCGGTTCTAAAAAGGACTTTTCTTTATACAACTTTTAATCTTGAATGTAACGTTGTACGGAATTTCCCGTGAGCGAATTATACTGGATGTTCATCCTTGCCGACTTTTTCAAGTGAGAATATTCTAAGCGATTCTCATGCTCAAGGATCTCTGTCCGATTTTTACGCTTGATGTTTATATTCGATTTTTATATTCTAAGATATCTGGAGTGGGTTCTACAAAGTGTGTTTTATCCTTGCGACTTTTATTTTCGTTCTCTCAAATGTAAATGAAAGATTCTTTAACCTTCCGGAAGTCGCGCAAATGGCCCACTGAACGAGCAGCCGCTAGATTTTCAGAGCAGCGTGTACTCAGTACACTAGCGCGACTGCCGAAAGGTTAAAAACATTAAATGAACATCATACATTCGATAAAACGAAAAAACCCATATTTCGTCCGGGTTAAAATGATTTGGGAAAAAACCCGGTTAAAACCCAAAAATAAAAACCCGGGAAGATGGAATTTTTCCCATCGGTACATCACTGTGCACGCATACACTTCAGAGATAGCGTGATATCAGGAGCTGCCATTTCCTTTCAACGCTTTTTTGTGAAAAGGGCGATACTTACAAATGTAAACATAAGGCTTTTTTCATACATGCGAATGAGGGCTTTGAAACGCAACAAATTAACCTAAATATTGAATGAGAAAGGCAAAAACATTTTTAGCAAATGTTAAAAGTTATGCATTTTTTGGTGAGCAATCTGCACCAATAAATTTTCAACTTCAATCCAATATTTTTTTTTTTTGGTGTGGGGGGGGGTGGGGTTGTTGTATGGTGTTAAACCCCAAAACCTTCTCTTGGCTACGCCGTTGCTTGGAGTTATTTATTTCGCTTTTCATTTTCCGATATGTTTCAGATTGATCCGATGGTCATAAGTTACAAAAATTGCAGTCAGAAGGTTCGCACAAATGAACATTGCACTGATAAGTTATCAAGTTCCTTCCAGACAATTTGGAAGCGTTCGGTGATTATTTCTAACGGTTGTAGATAGAAAAATGAAATACAAAATTCGTTTTATCGTAATAATGTTTGGCTTATTTCAATGGATTATTACTATATTGAACAATAAATAGGCGACAAAGAGTAATCCACAAACAACAAGCCATAACTTTTAAAGTATTCAAAATAGATATTTGAAGTCTTCAGTAAAGTTATTCGCAAAAGTAAGAGCTACAAATTTGCTGAAGGCATCATATCGATATAATCACTTCCAAGAAAATTTATGAAAATGTCTCACTCATAGGGGGATTAATCAGCAAAAACACAATACCAAAAGAAAGGGCATATTGCCTCCATTAAATTCTCCGAAGATGCTATTGACCTAAAATAATCCGTTTTGGCGTTAATAATAGATTACATGTTTTTGGTCATATTTCTGGCAATGGGAAATGATAAAAATCTTTCGTCCGCATATTGAATGCTTAATATATCTCTTTTGATAATAGTCCGAATTCAACAATCTGTAGCTTGTTCGAAAGGTATTCGTTAAAGCTGTCTAAAAACATATAAATTGTTAATCTGTATTGTCAATTTCGGCAGATAATAAAAAAAAAACTGCAAAAAACGCCATTTCTACGCATTCAAAAATTCGTATCTTGGAAACTGAACATCAGAATCAAAAACAAATTAATAGCGTTTATACTGTTTTTTAGTTCTTTCATATAAAATTGGTTTGGATAAGATCGGTTCAGCCATTGCTGAGAAACACGAATGAGAATTTGTCCGTTACATACAGACACACACTCACACAGACATTGTCCCAAATCGTCGAGCTGAGTCGATTGGTATATAAGACTCGGCCCTCCGGGCCTCGGAAAAAATCTTGAAAGTTTGAGCGAATTCTATACATTTCTTTTATAAGAAATGTAAAAATACGGACGAAATCGGTGGTGTAGAACGGTAGTTATTGTAAAAAAACGTAAGGGCGATACTTCAATGCTGATAGGTGGGACCGAAAAAGTAAACAATCGCCAAAGGGGCGATACTATCATTTTGTCAATTTGAATAGCAAAAACAAATTTTAATTTAATAATTTCAAATACTTTATGAAGTTTTGGGTTTCGATCACTGAATCATGCAATCTAGGATGTAAAAAAACACAATAGCTCCTAAATAGGAAATAAAACCAAGTCTGGAAATATTCACTGTTGATTTTCTTTGAATGGTATCACTGCTAGTATCGCCCTTTTCAAGAAAAAGCGTAGATTTCTTAGTTCTCAGTCGCGTGGAAATTTGAGTAAAGTATAAACTTCAAATCGATTCAAAAAAAAATTCGATTTTTTGGCTCAGTACAATATATAACCCCTTTAGGAAAATTCTGTTTTCCCACCACAATTTATATATTTTGTTAACAGAGCATTAACAATAATTCGTTGGTATGTCTATTTTATGGGCCATTTTTTCGCTTTCCCATTGATTTGGTTTGAGATTTCTAGCACTGATGTTGTCCTATGCTGATTTGAGCGATTCTCTGAGTCCTGCCACTATCCCATGTGGTATGTTTTATCAAAAACATCGCGAAGCATCAAGCTCTAAATGTTCTCAAACGATATAATATCCGAAGAGAGTGATAAGAGTTATAAGAAATGTCTCATCACACTGTTAGGTGGATTAAAAGCGTTTTTTTTCTGTAGCGCGTTATTAAAAATAATGACGTGCCAATTTAGAAGCGCTTCTATTTGACCGGTACAGTGCTTTCAAGGGGTTACAGCTATGTACATTTTTTATAACATTTAATTTTTATTTATTGGTTGAATTTTGTTTACTGGTGCTTTAGGATGCTGAAAATGATATTCCAAAAAATGAATCGCGAAAATAATAAATAAATATTAAAATTTTTCGCAACGCCTCTTATGTACAGTAATGTTTCGATTATATCAATATGCGTTTATATACTCGTTTATATCACCCTCGATTATATCACGGTTTTATCTCGATTATATCACGCTTTTTAAAAAACAGACAATACACACTACGTTTTGATCCAATTAAGCCGCATGTTGTGTCCTGGCACTTTTAAGAAATTTTTACAATTAATTTGCTTATTTACATGTAGGGTAATGAGCCTATTATTGGGTTTCGAACTATTGCAATAATGGTTTATATATGATAAGGTCGGTCAAAAAGTCGAACTTTTTATTCTTTTATCTTAAAGTACAGATTCTTAAGAATATATCTGAAATTTGCATAGAGGTCTAAGCAGTAGATGTAAAGTTATGGCGCTGTTCACCGTGGGTGGAGGGCGTGGCGCGAAGCTTTAAACGTGAATAATCTTAAAATCTTGTTTTTCCAAAAACGTTGTTGCAATGACTAGGATTACCGAAATATCTTTCGGCTGATTCCAATTTTTGTTTTAATTTCTTCGTAACTTATTTGCCGTGTCCTTAAGGGTGCGTCTGGTGCAGCGGGTAAAAAATAGACTTCTTTTTTATTCGCTTAATTGTTAGTTATCTGCAGGAAAATCTAACAAAATAATGAGAAAAACAAGATACGCAAGATATGGTAGGTATACAGAGATATGCATTTTCTCTTGAATTGATGTGAATACTTTTCTTTTGGAAGGACACCATCAACGATTGGATATGGGACTATTTCTATGGATGCTAACACAACGAGAACTGAATCGTAGGCCCTTCGAATAGACTGATTTTAATAGCCAAGATAAATATCTTGGCCCAAAACCTTAACGTTCCAGATTCCTTCAAGTTTAGTTTCACACAAAAAAAATAATGAAATTTAAACGACATGTAAATCAATACGAATGTAAACATACAAAGATTGAATCAAAACTTTGATTGAAAATTACGTTAAAATCAATGCACTCAATTGGAGCATCAAAAAGCATACAATTTTACACTTTCATTCGTGTAATATTACATGTCATTCATTTTACAGCAATAGGCGTGTAAAAAATACATTGAAGTGCATTGGTTTTCCGTTTGAAGAAACTGTAATTTTCAATCCACGTGTAGGATTATAATAAAATTCGTTGAAGAAAGCACGGCAAGTCGTGTGGATTTTTGGTGGAACTTAATTTTACATTTATATTCATGCTCCAAATCTGTGCATGAAAATAAACTTAAAATTACAAAATATTTTTTTCTGTGTTTGGGTGGTTCAAAAATTTTAAGAAACAGTACGGGATACGTAAAGTGAAGCTGTGTGGGGAAAAATTATCCGCTGATACTATACCATTTGACCAAATGCGTTGAACAAAGGTCGGGCGCTGCTCTAACCAACGGCTTCAAATGGGTACACACCAAAAAATAATGAAATTTGAACGACATGTAAATCAATACGAATGTAAACATACAAAGATTGAATCAAAAATTTGATTGAAAATTACGTTAAAATCAATTGGAGCATCAAACAGCATATAATTTTACACTTTCATTCGTGTAATATTACATGTCATTCATTTTACAGCAGTATTCGAGTAAAAATACATTGAAGTGCATTGGTTTTCCGTTTAAAGTAACTGTAATTTTCAATCCACGTGTAAAATTATAATTAAATTCGTTGAAAAAAGCACGACAAGTCGTGTGTACCTATGATGGAACTTAATTTTACATTTATATTCATGCTCCAAATATGTGCATGAAAATAAACTTAAAATTACAAAATATTTTTTTCTGTGTAGTATGATAATAGAAACATGGAAAAAATAGTCACATTACCCTACTATGATTTATTTTTTTTGACTAACTTTAACTTTTTTATACTTTTTGTTAATAGAAAAACATGGATTAATGCTTGAATGTAATTTTTTGTTTTGTTTTGAATATATCACGCTAAAATACAGACCGACCGTGATATAATCGAAACATTACTATATACCCCGAGTATACTAACTCCGCTAGCGAATGACGGATCTCAATAGTGGCATGTCTGTAATAATATACGTACATGGAACTATTGAGAACCAGAGCTACAGGTCAAAAGCCCTGGTAAAGGAGGATGGTTGTGATGATCTGGGCCGAGGTCACCACGTAAAGCAAGGTAGGTCATAACCCCAATTCCAAGGCGTGAAGCGACCCGTGCCGAGGGATGAGTGATCGAGGGGGTGAAAAAGATGCTCGATCGTTAACAGAGCCTGTGGGGTACCTGGGCAACCCCCACAGTAAGCGTCCCTTACCACGTGGCGCCCAAGTCAGGTCGCTAGGGGCGGAAATGACTCTCCAGTGCAAGCATCTGGACGAGTTCACGACCGCAGAAGATGTCGTCGCAGCCGTTAAGGAACAATGCGACGTCACAATCGAGCGGGCCTCTGTGCGATTTAAAGATGGGCCCTCTGGCACCCAAGTAGCCTGCCTCAGGCTACTGAAGGCGGATGTCAAAAAGGTAACCGAGAAAGGGAAGCTGAAGATCGGCTGGTCAGTATGCCCTATTAGCATACCCCAGCCGCCTTCAGTGGATAGGTGCTATCGGTGCCTTGAGCCCGGCCACAAAGCCTACGAGTGCAAAAACATAGACAGGAGCAAACTATGTCGTCGCTGCGGCGAGGAGGGGCATAAGAAGCGGGGCTGCACTAAGGCGTACAAGTGCCTTATCTGCACCGCTAAGAAGCAAGCCCATAAACATGGTATGGGCGGACCTTCGTGTCCCTTCGGTGAGGCAAATAAGAAGAAGCCGTGAACGTCACACAGCTAAATCTTAACCATTGTGCAGCAGCCCAACAGCTGCTGTGGCAGTCGGTCTCGGAGTCGAGGACAGATGTCGCCCTCTTATCAGACCCGTACCGCATCCCTGCCGGCAACGGCAATTGGGTGTCGGACGGATCTGGAATGGTGGCAATCTGTACAACGGGACGGTTCCCGATTCAAGAGGTAATACACTCCTCCGCCGAGGGTGTTGCGATTGCCAAGATCAATGGTGTGTTATATTCCAGCTGCTGCGCTCCACCAAGGTGGCCAATAGAACAGTTCAACCAGATGATCGACAGGTTCTCGTCGGACGTAGTGGGCCGGAAACCGGTAGTCATAGCGGGAGACTTTAACGCTTGGGCAGTGGAGTGGGGCAGCCGCTGTACAAATAGCAGGGGTCAAGCGCTAATGGAGGCGCTTGCGAAACTCGATACTGTGCTAGCTAATAATGGCTCCGCTAGTACATTCCGTAGAAACGGAGTGGAGGCGTGCATTGACGTAACATTTGCCAGCCCGAGTCTAGTTCCAGGCATGGAATGGAGCGTAGACGAAGGCTACACCCATAGCGATCATTTAGCAATCCGCTTTAGGATCAACTATGGTGTGCAGCATCCGAGGGCGGGAGATCCCTGTCAGGTACGCGGGTGGAAGTCCAATCACTTCGACAGCGAAGCTTTCACCGCGGCCCTGGGACTGGAGGCCAACACCGACAGTCTAAACGGGGATGCGCTGGTAGCTGTTCTATCACGCGCGTGCGACGCCACTATGCCGAGAAAAACACTGCCAAGAAACGGTAGATACCCGGTATACTGGTGGAGTGCCGAGATTCCAGCTCTACGGTCAGCCTGCCTCAGAGCTAGACGTGGGATGCAAAGAGCTCGCACCGAGGATGCAAGAGAGAACCGCCGTGAAGTGTTTCGAGCTGCGAAATTGTCTGATCGACACGACTGGCAAACTGCTTGAGAGGATCATCCTCAACAGGCTAACCCCGTACGCGGAAGGTACGGACGGTCTGTCAAGCAACCAGTTTGGCTTTCGGAAAGGTAAGTCCACAGTGGACGCTCTCAACTCAGTGATAAATACTGCCGAGATAGCGATCCAACAAAAAAGGCGAGGCATTCGATACTGTGCGTTAGTGACACTTGATGTGAAGAACGCATTCAACAGCGCAAGCTGGGATGCCATCGCGCTCTCGCTACACCGGCTTAGCCTACCGGTGGGTCTGTACCGGATCCTGGAAAGTTACTTCCAAAACCGCGTACTGCTATACGAGACCGATGTCGGTCAGAAAAGGGTTCCGATTACCGCCGGAGTCCCGCAGGGCTCGATCCTAGGCCCGATGCTATGGAACCTCATGTATGACGGGGTTCTGAGACTGAAGTTCCCTCCTGGGCTCAAGATCGTCGGCTTTGCCGACGACGTAACCTTGGAGAACACGCGATTAGCACGGTGGAGGAATGGATGAGCGCGAGAGGCCTGGAGCTCGCTCATCATAAGACGGAGGTAGTTATCGTCAACAACCGCAAGTCGGCACAACATGCAGTTATCCATGTGTTATCCATCCTGCGTGATAGCGAGCATGATGCCAGTCGGGCTGGTCATTCGGGAAGATGAGGAGTGCTTCGAGCTACGTGGAAATAGGGGAGCCCGCGAGCGCACCAGGGTGACCTCGGTCGCCAGATGGCAGCGTGAGTGGGACAACTCCTCGAAAGGTAGGTGGACCCACCGGCTGATACCTAGCATATCGAGCTGGATGGGAAGACCCCATGGGGAAGTTCACTTCCACCTGACACAATTCCTGTCAGGCCATGGCTGTTTCCGACAGTACCACCACAGGTTCGGGCACGCGGAGGTATGTCTGCCCGGACTGCCCAGGTGCAGACGAAACTGCCGAACACATACTGTTCGTATGTCGTCGGTTCGACGTCGAAAGAAGAGCAATGCTTGACGTCTGTGGCTGGGACAGAACCCCTGATACCCTTATTATGCGGATGTGTCAATCGGTGGAGAAGTGGAACGTAGTCTCGGCTGCTACCAGACGACGGGCACGGCTAACTAGTGATTGGTTAGCTGGAGCGAAAAAGGCCAAGCGCAAAAAGGGAGTGAATGGTCTGTTCATGCCGAGGCAGGTTTGGCGCAGCGACTGGCAACCGCGTAAGGGGTAAACCCAGCCACCCCGAAGCAAGACAGAAGAGTGAGTGTATAGGCGTATAAGTGGACTGCCTCATGCTAAGACGGGAGGGTTGTAGCGTAGTATGTTAGGACTTAGCTATCGATGCCTCATGGCGTGGCAGAGGAGTGAAAGGGTGAGCATTAGAGTGACAGGAAAAAAATGACCCCTATCGGCCCACCCCTGAATCGATTTCTAGTCCCACCAGGAGTACTTGTTCCAAATTTGAAGCAAATCGGATAAGTCTAGCTACTGGACCAACGCGCCTGAAGTTTGTATGAGATTTTTCAACAAATTACATGGAGAAAAGCCACTAGCTCACATTTTCGCCGCTAGGTGGCACTGTTCGCATCGTATTATCACTATAAGTGAAAATAAGAAAGATAATTTAATTTTCTACAACTTTGTCGAAGACTGCTAGTGAATCCGGCTTTGTTAAAAGAAGTTATTAAACTTTTAGCGAAGTGATGTCTGAGTCAGTTTTCCATAGGGCCTATCAGTGCATGGTTGTGCATCAGTACTCGATTCGCACGAACTAATCATTTTTGTGAAATAACCGTTAGATTTAGCTCAATAGTATGTTCAGAAGAATTGTAGCAAATAATAGGAGTCATGTTTTGGTTAGAAAATTTTAGTTCCACATTGTACCGCATAGAGGGCGCCAACACTAACTTTTCAACGGAGAGAGATAGAAATTAGGTGTCTTCCACAAAGTTGTAGAACAGGCATTTTGCAATAATTCTTCCGAACCTCTCGATATTCTATCTCACTTGTATGAAAAGTTAGTGTTGGCGCCCTCTATGCGGTCACAGTTGGAACTAAAATTTTCCAACCAAAACATAACTCGTATTATGTGGTATAATTCTTCTGAACATACTATTGAGCTAAACCTAACTGTTGTTTCTCAAAAATGTATAGTTCGTGGGAATCGAGTACTGATACACAACCTTGCACTGGTAGGCCCCATGGAAAACAGACTCAGACATCACTTCGTTAAAAATTTAATAACTTCTTTTAACAAAGCCGGATTGACTAGCAGTCTTCGACAAAGTTGTAGAAAATTAAATTATCTTTCTTACTTTCACTTACAGTGATAATACGATGCATACAGTGCCACCCAGCGGCAAAAATGCGAGTTAGTGCGTTTTCTCCATGTAAATTGTCGAAAAATCTCATACAAACTTCAGGTACGTTGGTCCGGTAGCTAGACTTGTCCGATTTGCTTCAAATTTGATGCAAGATCTCTTGGTGGGACTAGGAATCGACTCAGAGGTGGGCCGATTGAGTTTTCAAAAATTCATTATTTTTCTGGGCAGTCTAGTGAGCATCCAAGTCAGTCTCACACGGCATGTTAAGGGTGAGCACAAAAGTCAGCCTTACATGGTATGGTAGAGGCTAGCACAAAAGTAAGCCTAGCAAGGAATGAAAAAGGTGAGCACACAAGTCAGCCTCGCATGGTATGTCAGAAGTGGGGCCTAAGAAAAATGTCCCACATGGGATGCCAGGGGGAGTGACAAAGGTACAATAGAGTGGCACGATTGAGAGTGAATCAGGTGATAGGGTGAGCATCCAAGTCAGCCTCACATGGTATGGGTGGGGCGAGCACAAAAGTAAGCCTAGCAAGGAATGAGTAAGGTGAGCACACAAGTCAGCCTCGCAAGGAACGAAAAAGGTGAGCACAAAAGTCAGCCTCATGTGGGAGTGTTTGAGAGTGAATCAAAGTGCGATTGAGAGAGCACCCAAGTAAGCCTCATACAGGACGTATGAACGCGTGAGTGAGAGTGAATGAGTACATTTAGTACAGCCATCCCCCCAGAAGTAACACCGAGAGGCAGTTCCTGGTAGGAATGATGGCGGAGCCCAATGGAGTTTAGTCGGTATTAATGGCAGCGTCACCATTCGAGCCCGACACGCCCCAGTGCACCCCGTGTGGTAGATTGTACCCTACCAATAGCACGTGTACTGGGCTAGGACGTAAAGGTCTTCTCCATTCTAAAAAAAAAATACTGAAAACGTTAACCGTGCTTTTCTCGAAATATTTTTTTTTATCTGGCCGGAAATGTAACTCAAACAAATGATTTTTATCAGCCCAAAATTTTTACTGCATGTTCAAATCAATTTCTCCAGTGATGTACGTGGGATTTAATTTTTTCATTGCATAATTTTTAATAAGCAATTTTGTTTCGATTTTTAACACATTTTCAGCGTTATTCGACTAAAAAACGTGCCATTTCGCGAAAAATCAAGACATAGAAAAAATCTTACGTACGCCGCTTGCTGTCGCTCTAAGAAGTTAAAGCTTTGGTTTTTGGCTCTGGATCAAAAATCACGGGACATAGAGTTCCGGCCGTGGACCCCTCCAAAAAAAACTCCCCGACGGGAAAGTGCTGCACAGCCGCCTAATTGTGATGAAATTACTCGCATAAATCCTTTTTTTGCAATTCATTACTTATGTTATATATCTCATTAACCGAAAGTCGCGCTTATGGCCCACTGAACGAGCAGCCGCTGATGCTTTAAGACGATTTCGCTAGATTTTCATAGCAGCGTGCACTGCCGGAAAGTTTTAAACCCCCTCAACAATTTTACCCATAGCACGGGTCGCATGACACTATGGAATTGGGGTTCCCTGTTTGGTAGATTTTTACCACGGACTACCTGTTTCAGTGGTAAAAATCTACCAAACAGGGAACCCCAATTCCATAGTGTCATGCGACCCGTGCTATGGGTAAAATTGTTGAGGGGGTTTAAAACATTCTCAATGGCGAACGGAGCCTGGGAAGTGTCAGGCGAACTCCCCAGTATGCTGCATTACGCAGCGGAACGTTCACTCTACACACCGATTTTTTTTCACCGATGATCCACTTAATTTTGCCGAATTTTTGTTGGCTGGGGGTTTGCAGAGACTCTCGGCTGATGGTAGATCGGTGAAGTTTTGTTGGGTCTCGATTATCAAATTTCGATGTGTACAGATGAACCTGCCCAGAGGCCGTGTGGTATCCGGCCTAGAATTGAGCCACTGGAGTCCTGCTGCCATGTCGTAGGAGGCGACTGAAAGTAGGAGACCCTAAGTCAAGGTGTAGTTCCGTGCCGAGGACTTAATGATTGGAGGGTCTAAAATATGCCAGTCGCGCACGGAGCATTTTGGGTTTTGCCCTTGCTGTGTTATGCGAATCTCTGACACAGTGGACCATTATTTTCTTCGCAAATCGTGGGAATCAAATGATCATGTCCCATTTAAACCTGATATGACTCGCTAAATGCGTTAACATCCCAACTCGCTTGGTGTCCTCTAGTTGTTGTGCAATTTGTGTTGGAGATGAAATGTACAGTTCTCTAATCAACAATGGTTAGAATAGCACAAGTCAATCTCCAACATAAACGTACAGCAACTATGAATTTATCTCGACTCATGCAGGAAGGTAAAGCTTCCATAGCATTTGTTCAAGAACCGTATTTCCATAAAGGAAACTTCTATTTTGGAAAGTTACTTAACACTGCCTTCATTGCTTGCAACAAGACAGGCATGACCAACCCACGTGAAATGCCTCGTGCTTGCATTCTTGCAAATAAGGCTATTGACGCGTGTCTCATATCGGAGCTCACAACTCGCGATATCTGTGTTGTCACAGCTACATTGACTGTCGGAAACGTAGACAAAAAATATATATATTGTTCAGCATACCTACCGCATAACGAATCATCTCCTTCTGATGATTTCAAAAGCGTTGTATCATATTGTAGCAGAAATGGGCTTCCGCTCATTATCGGCAGTGATGCGAATGCTCATCACATCATTTGGGGCAGCTCAGACATCAATCTGAGAGGCTCTGAACTGATGGAGTACATAAGTAGTACAAATCTCCATATTCTGAATGTGGGAAACCGACCAACTTTTGCGAGGTCTGGGAGGGAGGAGGTGTTAGACATAACACTTTGCTCTGATAGAATTTTGCATGAACTGGGAAATTGGCAGGTTCCAAATGAAACTGAACCGTCTCTATCCGATCATAAATATATATTTTTCGAGCATTTTGATGTCACCTTCAATGTGGTGACATATCGTAATCCTAAATCTACAAACTGGGACCTCTTTTTGGAAAACTTGGCGACTAAATTTCATGGATATTTTCCAACAATTAGTCAATTAGACGACTTGGATGACGTCGTGGATACGACAAACTCATTCATATTAGCATCCTACGAAGAAGCTTGTCCACTTCGTACTGTTAAATCGACTAGGGGAACCCCTTGGTGGAGGGCTGAGCTTGATAGAATGAAGAAAGTTATGAGAAGAGCTTGGAACCGGCGTCAGCGTGATGACTCCAGGGCTTTCAGGTCAGCTCGTAGTGCATATAAGAAATGTCTTAGATCTGCAGAACGAGCTGGCTGGCAAAGCCTATGCACTAATGTCTCTAGTCTGAACGAGGCTAGCAGATTGAATAAGATTCTCTCCAAATCGAATGATTTTCAGATGAACTCCTTGAAAACCAGAGATGGTGTTTATGTAACAGACGAAAAAGATGTTCTTAATTGTCTCTTCGACACACACTTTCCAGGTTGTATCGATCCGGAGTTGATCAATGTTCACAGATCTCATTCTGGTGATTCGGACTCGTGGGCGTTAGCATGCACATTGGTTTCCACTGAATCGGTCAAGTGGGCAGTTGACAGCTTTGCTCCATACAAATCACCCGGAAAAGATGGAATAGTTCCCGTGCTACTGCAAAAGGGATTTGATATTCTTAAACATGTCTTGAAAAAGATTTTGCATTCCAGTCTTGCTACCGGGTATATCCCGAAAGCATGGCGAGAAATAACTGTTAGATTTATTCCCAAAGGGGGGCGCTCAAGCTATGAAGAAGCCAAGAGTTTTAGGCCTATCAGCTTAAGTTCTTTTCTTCTGAAAGCTTTGGAACGGATAATCGATCATCACATCAGGAACGTTAGTTTAGTTGAATATCCACTGCACAAAATGCAACATGCATATCAGTGTGGGAAATCCACGATCACTCTGCTTCACGATGTTGTTTACAACATTGAGAAAGCCTTCTCGCTCAAGCAATCTAGCTTGGGTGTATTCCTGGATATTGAGGGTGCTTTTGACAATGTGTCCTTCCAGTCTATTCTGGAAGCGACGCGCGGTCATGGGATACCTGCATGTATCTCAGGTTGGATAAACGCAATGCTTAGTAACCGCATACTTTGCTCGTCACTGCGACAGGCTGAGATACGGAAGTTGAGTGTTTGCGGTTGTCCTCAGGGCGGCGTTCTGTCACCTTTGTTATGGAACTTAGTAGCTGACGGCTTGTTGAAGAAGCTCAATGAGCTTGGATTTCCAACCTACGGGTTTGCTGACGATTACCAAATACTAATTACTGGATTTTGCATCGGAACAATCTTTGACTTGATGCAACAGGCATTAAGAGCTGTCGAACAGTGGTGTCGACAAGTTGAACTATCAGTTAACCCAAGCAAAACTTCAATGGTTCTTTTCACGAAGAAGCGAATAACAACCGGGGTTCGTCCCTTGCAGTTCTTTGATTCTGAGCTGCTGTGTGCAGATCAAGTCAAATACGTTGGAGTCATATTGGATTCCAAACTGAATTGGTCTGCTCACATTGAGTTCAGAGTCAAGAAAGCGTGCATGGCCTTCGGGCAGTGCAGACGAACTTTTGGAAAGACCTGGGGTCTCAAACCTAAATACATCTATTGGATTTACACGACAATTGTACGTCCAATACTGTCATACGGATGCCTTGTGTGGTGGCAGAGGGAGAGGTGGTGACAGTCCAGTCAAAGCTAAACCATCTGCAAAGAATGGCGCTCATGGCGTTGACTGGTGCTTTCACCACGACTCCGACTGCTGCTCTTGAGGCACTTCTAAATATCAAACCATTACACATACACTTAAAACAAGAAGCACTATCATGTGCATACAGACTGCAGGTTACTGGGCTTTGGAACAGTAATCATGTTGATCTTGCTACCAGTCATACACGATTGTGGTCACAAATGGTTACATGGGGTGAAGATATTCTTGCTCCCAGCGATATTACACTCACTTGTAGTTTTCCTTACAGGACATTCCATGTTAAGATTCCCTCTCGAGAGGAGTGGTTGTCTGGCTTTATGGAAAGACAACAACAAACGCAAGTGGTTTGTTACACTGACGGTTCTCTGATGGAGGGACGTGCTGGTGCTGGTGTCTACTGTTGTGAAATGAGACTGGAACAATCTCACTCACTAGGTAGATACTGTACTGTATTCCAAGCAGAAATCTTTGCGATTATGTGCGGGGTGCAATCGGCCCTTCAACTGAGTTTGTCCGGCAGAGTTATAAACTTCTGCTCCGATAGTCAGGCTGCAATCAAGGTCCTTAGCTCAGACAAATCCCGGTCCAAGCTAGTGATCGCGTGCCGAACCCAAATCGAAGAACTAAGCATTGTCAACACTATCAACCTTGTCTGGGTGCCCGGACATTGCGGTATTACTGGAAATGAATGGGCTGACGAATTGGCCAGGGCAGGTTCAGCGATTGACTTCGTTGGTCCTGAGCCCGCGCTGCCAATTTCGACAAGTTGGATAAGGGAAAAAATACGGTCCTGGGCTTCGTCCGAGCACCGCAATTATTGGAGAAATCTACAAACGTGTCGCCAAACAAAGGCGTTTCTAGAACAACCATGCCCAGTGGTTTCGAAAAATCTCTTACATTTTTCGAAGCTCCACTGCGGCATGCTGACCAGGGCTTTAACCGGCCACTGCAAACTCAATTATCACATGGCAACTATTCAGCGCGCTGAGTCTTTTTCATGTGATCTTTGTGAATCCGACTACGGAACCTCATATCATCTGATATGCAACTGCCCAGCGCTAGCGCAATTGCGATTACGAGTCTTCAGCCGTCCTTATATAGACGAAACCATGTTTGGTCGACTGAAACTCAGAGACATACTAAAGTTTCTTATCCAATGTGGTAAAGAGCTTTAGGCTTATTCGCAGGCAAGTTGAACTACTTGTGAGTTTAACTTACCTGTTGTTTATTTTTTGTTTTGTGCTGTTATTTTTCCCACCCTTCCAAGTCTACTTCCCCACACCTCCTTGTCCTTTCCTTCCGCTCAGGAAATGATGAAAACACACGGCAAGGCACAAATCCCCGACTATGTACGGGGAACGTGCCATTTGAGCCAATATATTCTGATTCCTGATTCCTGGCTCTGGATCAAAAATCACGGGACATAGAGTTCCGGCCGTGGACCCCTCCAAAAAAAACTCCCCGACGGGAAAGTGCTGCACAGCCGCCTAATTGTGATGAAATTACTCGCATAAATCCTTTTTTTGCAATTGATTACTTATGTTATATATCTCATTAACCGAAAGTCGCGCTTATGGCCCACTGAACGAGCAGCCGCTGATGCTTTAAGACGATTTCGCTAGATTTTCATAGCAGCGTGCACTGCCGGAAAGTTAAACAAGATCTCGATTCATCTCATTATTGCGTCAAGATAAATTCCCGAAATATGCCTATTTTCGTGCTCTATAGTGGTGTAACCCCTCAATATTTAGTTCTGAAATCTTTTGACGGCATTTTTCTTCTGTGCCATCATTTAAATAAATTAGTTGGTTTTCTCTCGAATTTCCACGTGATGGAATAATAAGAGAGAGAATTAAAATCAAAACCTAACATGTTCGGGTACGAGTATAGCAAAGAAGTTCAAAATGGCAAATCCACCGTCTTTGCAGTACATACTAAATTGTTCCAGGGAACGTTTATCTGTTTACCGTGATTTTATAATTTGTAAAACTTATAATATTAAGTTTATGTATCAGAGGATGTTTATGACCTCACCGAATAAAAATCTTCTTGTGTAAACCTTGAACCTATAGTTGATTTCGTGACGTGAGGATGTGCTTTTGTTTTCATTTCGATCCGGAATATCTACGTTTATCCCAAAAATTAACGTAAACTTCGTATTCTATACATATATTAATCAATTCACCTGTATGTATTTTTGCATACACCGTCGCTGTTGTGCTATCTTATGACAAACACCATTTTGGGGTAAACTGAGTTAGATATGCAACATTACTAATCTGATAATTCTCTACAAAATGGCGTTTTCAGAATTTTGCAATTTTGCTTGGTTACTGAGGTATAGCGAAAAAAGTGATGAGAAATTGCCAGTTTTTTGCTTTAATTCACTGTATCTTGGGATTCGCTTAAGTAATGTAGAAGTTTTAAATGTTTTTATATGTAAAAATATCTGAGGAACACAATGGCATAATAGTTTTCAAAATAAAAATACATGTATTGCGAGAAATATGCAGTTTTACTTTTAAATTGGCAATATTTCATGTTTGGCAACACTGTAGTTAAAAATTACTATTTTTTCTAGATTGCTTGCTCGATTTCCTTCAAAATGCATCTCATCGATTGTTTCTAGGCCGAATAAAGCCGAAGATATTAATAAAAGTTAATAATTGATGCTTTTTTCTATGGAAAATTTTCCATGCACAATTATGACACGCCATACAAATTTTGTCATCAATACACGCCTACGATACGTGTGAGTTCGACTTTTGTTTACATTTATAGTGAAAACTCGCAACATAGTCAACCGAACTTCGTGGTATTTGAGATTTTAATACAGAATAGATAGAAGCATTAATTGTCTTCTTTGAATTGTTTTTACCATTTATAAGTTCAAGATATTCAATCTCAAACTTTAAAAATCGTTTTTCTCGAAATGTGCTAAATGGCGCTTGTCATAAGATAGCACAACAGCGACGACTCGTCGAGTCGAGTACACTTCCGTGATTTTTATTCTTAGTCCAATTAGGTGATTAAAATTTTCTGATAAACAGAAATATAGGATTTTATTCATGATGAAATAAGTTTTTATGCGTTGCGTTGCGTTGCGTTGTGACGATGATTTTGGCGGATTGCACACTGACTTCATCATGTTTGACTGCTGATTATCTAATGAGAGTTGCTTAGGAAATGGTAAGTAGGAATTCATACCAATCCGACCCACATTAAAACCTCAACAGCATGATAGCCATCATTGCCGGCCTCCCCCATCTTCATCGTTCACGGGGAAGGATAAAGGATAAGGTAGACAGGAAGTGTTGATGCTCCACCTACTTAACGGAAGGACGACGATTCATCAGACTCTTCCATAGGTGTCGCGGACTTGGTAGTTTGGAAGGGTACTAGGTCTAGGATTCGCTCCAAGCAAGCGATGCGACCTATGAAGTATATTTTATTAGGTAGTTGTTTAGTTAGTTTTCGAGTGCACGATGACTCGAAAAAGAAAAGATCTTGTTTAGTTTTTGATTCTTTTTAAACTCTGGGCAGCCGGATACCGAGAGTGTACTATGTTCCCTAAACAAAATCAATTTGAACTCCACACAGCCGACCGTGGGAGTATTGCCTAGTAAAGCTAATCTTATCTGCGTAATGGGCCAGATCACTATTCATTGCAACAGTATTTGGACAGAATTCGCTACTTCTTCTCAACGATATATTTATTGGCTTGAAAACTACCGTGTGATAACACATTATACAGGCAAAAATAGCGCGAGATGTTATAAATCAAGGAAAGTATTTCTTATTTTCCATTTCGGATTGTTTGTGGAATACAAGTATACTTGCGATAATAACGAATACTGAAGGGAAATATAAAGGACTGTTAACCTGATGCACGGGCTTGTAAGCAATAACGGAGCTTTAAATTAGGTTCATAAAAACAGACGCGGCGAATTTTCAATATGTTTTAACCCGTGATCATAGATACTAGTCAGATTAGTCGTATTGGGGCTAATTTCCGATCAACTATTCATTTTTACGGCAATGTTTTCTCGGCTAGATCTGTTCGCACCCTCTCATTCTGCTACTATCGGCAGAAGGCTGATAGCACCCAGTCGTCGCCGGTCTAAGGACCAAATGTCATCAATAGACTTAGACTCGCGTCGAGGCATGAGATAGGAAACTTGTGAGAATTTTGTTATCCCACCATTTGACGACCTGTCAGCTAGGAAGATATACAAGAATCGTTGCACAAAGAGTACCCGAATACCTGTGCAGCAGCCTGTTCAGAACCAAGTGCTGGTCTACGACACACATTCGGGACAGAAGTCGATGAGAGTAACGGCAAGTGTGCTATAAGGCTCTTTACTTTGCCTAAAGCTTTGGAACATGATGTGGCATTCTAACGCTAAAGCTGTCTATAGGAGTCGTCGTTCTCACAATTACAAGAGAGACGATAAAAATTGTGGAAATGCTGACAACGACCCGCAACACAATCGGAAACAGAATGTATTTAGGTTACAGCTAGGCATCCACAAAAGTGAGGTGGTTCTGGCAACAATTGTAGCGTCCAACCGGATCAAAGTCCCGTTGAAGGCATATCAATCACATCGATACGTGTATTGAAACAGTTGGGAGTGATAGGTGATGGAGCAGTAAGAGGCGTTTTCTGGCCACAGTGAGGACATGAGGCCAACGTCTTCAAATGTGTTTGTATGTATGTATGTGATGGAGGCGTTAACGATCCGGAAGCTACGCTACATACGGAATCGTTGAATCGACCTCCGCACCTGAGGGATTCCATGAGAAACCGGCCGACCGCAAAATATGACCATCGTCGATTCGAACGAAACTTTGCAGTTGTGTTCGGTCTATGAATCTCCATGATTTTCTCTGACAAATGCAATATTTTGATACAAGAGCAATTTTTCAAAAAGACTTAGACGTTTTTACGAGCATTATTTTCCAAAAACTCTAAGTCGCGTAGGGGAAACCGAGGAGACTTGAAATAGAGGAGAGTTGAAACAGTGCCCATTACTAGCGAAACAGTACCGTTAGGGATAAAACTATAATGCATTTGTTTAATTTATATCGTACCCACAAACCCTCCAATACACGCCAACTACGTTAAATGAGTGATTGAGTATTTACGGTAAACACACTACAAAAAATGAGCAAAAGTAAGTTTTCGTTATTTTCTTCAAATTGGTATAAATAGGATATTAAGTGATGTTCAATCATGGAAATATCACTATTATGTAGTCTAAGAGTTAGCATTTATGAATTGTATGCATTTCTTTCTATCTTTGCCATGTATAAATTGTAAATTGTGGATCAAACCTTACTTCTCGACCTAGAAGAGTTGAAACACCTTGTTTTAACTCTCATCGACGATGAACTTTATCATATGAATATATATTTATGAATATTCATGATGAAATAAGTTTTTATGGATATTTAGTAATATTATATCAGATAATACTAATTATCCTCAACATATTCCATTTTCTTCTCAAAATTTATCAATTTCGAATGCTCTAGTAATGCTATAAAAGTAAGTACGTAATAGTTTAATAGTTCTGCACTTTAGGTGTGAGTCGCATTTTAGTCATGCTTGGGTCAGTAAAAGCCAAATATTTTACGCTTTTTTGGCTATTCTCGAGCGACGCAGCGATACAAAAAAATATTTCGCTCTAATTCTAATATATTTTTTTTTGAAAATCTACGCTTGTACTGCATTACAACGATAGCATTAGTTAGACTAATAATATAGTGCAATAAAATCAGAATGTTGTAAGTTGTGCTACGTGGCTTATGAACTGCCCTTGAATTTTAATTGCAAATATGGGAAATCGTTCAACGTATCTTTGGTATGTGTGCAAAGAACTTGAATATTTGAGTGAAAATACTGCTAAAAAATCGATGAAAAGTTCTATGGGCGATGTCAATATATTAAACGAAAGCATTTAATCCCAAAAATGATAAAAAGATGGGTGGGTAATATCTGCGACATAACCGGAGAGATGTAGAATACATAAGGAACACGTTCTTCAAATATGTTGATACTCATTGGAATTTTCGGACAAAAGGTGATTTGGGCGAGGAATATTTCAAATTATTCTTTACAAAAATGAAGGTGGTCCTGAAAAGGACCGTTTTTGTTGGCGTTGTTGGCCATGGGGGGGGGGGGAGATGGCTAACGATGAAATTAATTGTTAGCATGAGCAAGTCGCATAGTACTGGCCAATGGCAGAATAGATAATAATTGATTCCTGAAAATCAATTTTTCTTTATTCATGCAAATTATACATACAAATCTAATAGAAGATTCCTGGTCATATTTCTGAATCATTAGTATGAACATTGTGTAATTTGGTTCCGAAATATTGAAATGGGGTATCTATATTGAACCGTTAGTCGTAGTCACAATAAAAAATTCTAATTGGGAATTCTTTTCCATTGCCAACGATTTCTCTTTTTTCGAATCTGCAGCATTCTTTGAAAATATTGTTGAATGTTATTGATGAAAAACTGAAAATGCGTTTGACAACACTGCTCACTAAATGGATGGTGGGAAAACGCATATTCGTTTTGATTATGCTAGTATTAGTAGCAGGAAGAAATGAAAAGGTACATGGCCCGAAAACGAGCGAGCGAGAGAGCGATAGTAGTGCGTATTCGCTCTACTAAACTAAAAAATAATTGTATATATATATATATATATATATATATATATATATATATATATATATATATATATATATATATATATATATATATATATATATATATATATATATATATATATATATATATATATATATATATATATATATATATATATATATATATATATATATATATATATATGGGAAAAAGCAAGTTCTGGTATGGTGGCCGGTTCTTAATAACCCGTTGTTTGTATGACCGAGAATGAAAGTTTCATATATAAAAACGTTTTTCGCTTCCGAATGTCTTTTTTTCGATGTTGCTTTGGGCGAACATTCTTTCAAGAGTATCACTGAGGCAGAAGTTCGTGTGCGAACTTCGATGCTAAGAATCATTGAATATTTGTCTCAAGAATGATACATTCGGATGCAATGTTTGGTTTCACAGATTTTTGTTTGGAAATGTTCTGGGAAAGATTGATTCGCGAATGAACCTGGAATGAACTTTTATTGATAATGATTTTCCCAACACTGCTAGGAACAATGAAAAGTTCCAATTGCAAGCTTGGAAATTTGCTCAAAAAACAGTTGAAAAAAATTGCGTTGAATTTTGAGCTCCCTTCCACATATAGTTGAGCTAATGAATCTATAGTTGCATGTCCCATTGGAGCCGTAATTAGCAATGGCTACATTAATGATACATGGTAGTGGTAATGGTACAAGAAGTTTCACATACAAAAAATTGGTTAATAAACAATCTTAACATTTTTTAATGTAGAATACATTTAAGCTTTCAATATAGCGTTTCAAAATATCGGCTGTGGCGCCGCGTCAGATTTTGAACGTTAATAACTTCCATCATACTTAACAGAATGATTTGATTTTTAGGCCAATTTGTTGAAAATATGTTCCTCTATGCAGTATTAAAATTTGAAGTGTGTATAACATGCACTAATAACAAAAAAATGAGTTTTTGAACAATCTTTCGAAAACTACTCGGAAATGGTGAAAATTTTCAGAGCATCTCGATCAGAGCCGACTATATGGTGCACCAACCGAACACTTAACCGATGAAAAGTTTTAAATATAAGTCCGTTACAGATTTGTTTCTATTACCATTCGTATTTGGCTGCTTGGGGTGAACGGAGGACTGTACAATACCGAGAAGAAAATATGTGTGAGCTGTACAAGGCTGGTGAATGAGTTTTGGTCATTATGTGCTACTTGCAGAAGCTATCATTTTTATTTCCGATGGTTGGAAGATAGCATACACTCACAGACACACGAAAGAACCGATTTTCAATCATCTGACCGAAGCTTATTGGTGATTAGATCCCGCTAATTTCATGCACCGAGCCGCAAATCTCAGAAGGAATTGTGATTTCATTCGGTTACAGCAAGTCTTGTCAATTGTCCGAAGACTGTATGTCAACACCGGGAAAGAAGGTCATTATTAGGATTCATCTTCGTGTATTAATTTGTGCAGCTCCATGCAAGTAATCAGGACCAATTGGAACAAAAATCTCCCACCTGGAGAACATTTGCTTTGGCAAACAAATTAGCCCTTTTCAGCGCTATCAAATCTCTCGAATGAATTAAATTTGAAAATATTTTCCTTCATCAATTATTATTGTGACTACGACTAACGGTTCAATATAGGCACCCCATTTCAATATTTCGAAAGAAATAGAACAGAAGGTCGAGTTTTGAAAGCTTGTAACTTTCATAGCGGTAAGCTTGAATCTAGTTGGTACCGCCACACGGTACTATCTTTGATTTTAGGCCTGAGTTTAGTCCGGCCTAAGACGTTAGTACCTGTCATTGCAGAAATGGCTGCATCCTGAAGCCAAATGAAAACAGTGTAAAAGGCCGCCATGTTCCTCTTGCATACATCTCAATAGTTTGAATCAACTTTTCGAACTTTATGTGCAATATTATGGCCCATGTTACACACAAACCATATGAGGGCAAGTAAGCAAGTTTTATCCCGTACGAAAAACAGGTGTAATCGAATTTTAAATGCATTTTTTTAAATATTCTTTATCGTCCTATATCTAGAAGGTGCTACACGCTCATTTCAAAACGCCACATCGAAGAGTTATATTGCAGGTTAGCAGAAGTCGAATCATATTGAAACAAACTGTCGAACGAAATTTTATAATTGGATCCAGAGATGAAAATTGTTTTCGTTCGTTAGTTTACCTATGGCTATCAAAATGAGTGAAGTTTAATTTGCTCACAATTTTTTAGTTATTTTTACATGAGGAAAAGAATATATAATCACAACTTGTTCCCTTTTCTAGTTGTATCTTCTTTCACAGAACACCATAAGCAAGTGGAAGTTTATTTATATTTTTACTGCTTTTGAAAGAGTTCAAAACTAAGATTGAATAAAAAATTGTAAATGAAGCCATGCCATATAACCTAAGTAACACATTTAAATATGACGGCAAACAAACTGTTACAAATATTCTCATTTTGATCGTTATTTAAATGTTATCGGAGCTTGCTTGTATTGTTTCGTAATTTATAACTTTTTAGCATATCTTGAACGATTTGCATTTCCGCTGTAGTACAAATTTTCGTTTAATTCTTTATGATAGAACAGATATGCACAGGGTATGAAAGAGCTGTGAAAGTTGAGACTAGACAGATGACTTGGCAAAATGACGCAAAAAGTTGAATACGGAAAAATCGCTTAAATCGTGTCGGAACTTAAGGGGGGTTGTGTAAGTGTTATCGGCAAAAAATTGGACACTTTAATTTTTTTTGATGCAAAGATTCTTTGTCTTTTCAGTCAGGCGCCACATCGAAATCTTGTTTTGCGGTATACACCATAACTCAAAATCTACTGGACAAACGTTGATAAATTTGCACAGTTGTTTTTCACAGCATTTCACAATAATTAAGGGAGCTTTTATTTTTTGGTCGATTTTCGATTTTTTCGTAGTACTTTGAAACCAAAGTCCGATTATTGCTACAACAACGATTAACATGTTATTGTAAAATAATAATATTTAGCAGTTTGCAAAAAGCTCTTGTAGTTGCCTGGGCAATTATGTGAAGAAGGAGAATTGTGCAAAATTCAGAACGATTAGTCCAAGAAATTTGATCTGCATCCAGTATCAGGTTCAATTTGTAAATTTAAAATTGTCAATTCATTATCAGACAGATGGCAGACTATAGGAAGTAACTAATTATAATTTTTATTAATTAAAATTACTGGACTTTTGGTAATTCAGGCATGATTGGATAATCGTGCTGATAATTTGAATTACTTCATTTTCAGCAAAGTAGGTCTGCCAAATTCTATATGCATGGTTAGTAGACTAGTTGGGTAGGATAATAAGCCCCACCAGGCTAAAATTTCAGATTTCCATTCCATGGACGACATAATTATTTGAAGCAAATAAATAATTTTTATGGCATTTTTCATGCGTTGCAGAACAGCAACTGATACAAACTTTTTCAAAAGATGTAAGCTTCCACTGTTTTTCTATAAGCATTTGATTTATTTTGGAACAGTCAGATTTGGCTGAACTGACAAACTACTAAGTGTAATGTTAGAAAAGCTCTTCAATCCCTTGGAGTGGCTAGCGCCTAACAATACAACTCTATGACGTTCTCGATAGTATGCACCATTATTAGCAAAATAACGTTTTAGTCAATTATGGATCTTAAATAATAAATTGTTTAAGCGGTTACTCCACTGTAGAATTTTAAAACAATCGATTTTTTATTTATTAGTCTAAAATGTGCTTTAGGATGTAAAAAAGGATATCCCAAAACATGGAGAACGAACACAATTCAAAAATATAATTTTCAATTTTGCCGCAACGCTTCTTATGTATAACCCATGTGTACTGCAAACTTTAACCGCGTTTTTCTCGAAACCACTGGCCGGAAATGTAACTCGAGCAAATGAGTTTTGGTAGCTTTGAAATTTTCACAGTATATTCAAAATTGGTTTTTCTAGTCACGTACGCAGGATTAAATTTTTTATTGCTTACCTTTTTATTGATTAACGATTTTGTGTAGATTTTTATGACATTATCTACATTTTTTCACTCAAAACTGCGCCATTTCGCTTAAAATCAAAATATCGAAAAAAAATCCTACGTACATCGCTATTGACATAAGGAATCAGAAAAACTTTAGTTTTAGGCGCAAGGTCAAAAATCACGGATAGATTTCCGACCGTCGACCCCTTCCAAAAAACGCGCATGAGGTGAAAATGCTGCAGAGCCGCCATCTTGTGATGAAATTGCTCGAAAAAATTATTTTATTTGATACAATACTTATGTTATAAATCCCATTCAACAAGATGTCGATTCTCGATTCACCATTTTATTGAGCAATAAAAAAATTCTCGAAATAATCAGACTATTAAATGGCACAAACAGTGAATTTTAAATTAACTTTATTGCACAGTTTTTTAACATAGCCGTGTATTGCTGATCAGAACGCAGCAATGCAAATGGCAGCATCATGTTACCGGAAGAAGACAAAACTATGCAAAAATTTGTCATGCTTCTCTTGCATACATTTCGTTATTTTCAATCCTCTCTTCGGCTTTCTTCTGGATAAATATGGCTCTCTTTGCTCACAATAAAGATGGCAATAAATAATCCAGTTTATCAGGTAGGAAAGACAAGCACTGTCGAACTACACTAATAAAATAAAATACCAATTAATGCGTAGAAAACTACGCATTTTCAATAAAAGTGGAATAACCCATTAGGTGGGTAAAGAGTTCGTATCCATAAATGAATACAGATCTTGCACGTCAACCTGGGTATATTTAACCCTTTATTTTTCGCAGAACTGTTACAACAAAACGCGTAAAAATATCCATTCATGAAAATCGCGCCAGAATGAAAAATACTGTCAATAGAATTATTTCTGAATTAAAAAAAACATAAAATAACATTCATTTCACATTATTGTCTCCTTAACTACTTAACAAAATAAAACCTTATGCAAATCCCCAAAGGGAAAATTTTGGACGATGCCAAATTTTTTTGTGCATAAGGGCACATACCTTACATAAAGTACGGTTTTTTGTTTTAGTGTTTCGGATTTTCCTCGTCAGTAACTAGCACCAACTGGGTGTCTAGTTAGACGATGTATCTAAACTAGTACCCAAATTAGCACTAGTTAGACACTAAAATCCAAAAAGTCACACGTCTTGTGTGAACACTAAACAACTGGCTTATACCGAGTGATGTCTCGATAGTAAGCACAGAAGTTCTGTTTGCCGACGAAGAATATGAACCGAAACTGTCTTGTGGTTTGAAGACCCAAACGCCTGAAATTATGCAAATCCCCAAAGGGAAAATTTTGGACGATGCCAAATTTTTTTGTGCATAAGGGCACATACCTTACATAAAGTACGGTTTTTTGTTTTAGTGTTTCGGATTCTCCTCGTCAGTAACTAGCACCAACTGGGTGTCTAGTTAGACGATGTATCTAAACTAGTACCCAAATTAGCACTAGTTATAACTAGTGCTAATTTGGGTACTAGTTTAGATACATCGTCTAACTAGACACCCAGTTGGTGCTAGTTACTGACGAGGAGAATCCGAAACACTAAAACAAAAAACCGTAAAATAAAACCGTCAACTGGATATATTTTTAATGGCTGGATCTTTTGGCTGCTCTAAAAATGCCAAACGCATATTTGTAACATCCTCAGTAGTTTAAACAGCCGTTTTTATGAGCATTGCCGAAATGTTCCGTTTCCGCCACGTACTCAGATGCAGGCCGCTAATTTGCAGCTTCCGCTACGAACCTTAGTTTGCAGGTTAACTCGCTTAAAATAATTCTTAATGACTCATTATTAAGATCAGTATATCCATTGACATTATCTCATCGAGTAGTTGTGAAATGAATAAAAAGCGCCAATTGTTATAAGCAATAAAATACCCATTTTTTGACAACTCGAATAACTTCCGAAAATGGCCAATTTGAATACATAAAATGGGTAAAGTTTTTTACCGTGTTTATCTACCCGCATTTTTTTATTTCCTCGTTCTTTCCTTCTCTCTACACGCTTGATTCCAATTGCACATCAAATGGTTACAGTAGAGCACGTTTGGATAAATTGAGATCTGTTCAATCAATTCAGATCAAAGTTGTTTTTGTGAATTAGAAACAGAACTACAATAAGAATTGTTTTGATTCTTTTCTTTTTGCTTAACGCTAAGAGAATAAGCGGGACAATTTAATTCGTTAATATAAATCGATAACATATTTTCACGAATGATTGCCCATATATCTATTGTATCACACATTAAAGAAAGTAAATAACGGAAGAAAATTATTGTTTTTAGGGGATAGATCCAAACAAATGACAATTGGATATGGATCGTAAAATGCAATATTTTATGAATTTACTTACACTGGTTGTTAGCAAATTGAATCAGAATGTTAACAGCTTAGAAATTAGCCCCACAAATACCCTAAGCTAAGAGTAAATAATTGAATTCAAATATGTGCAATGTTCCAATAAGAATAAAATCACATAAAACTTCTGAGTATAAAATGTTTTGAAATTTATTGTGAACACAACGGTGATCAATATATTTATTTCGATTTTTGGCATAAATCGTTCCAATTTGCATTGATGCATTATAGAAATATATCTATATTCTGTCTGCCACAGTGCAAACAAAAATTTAATATAACGCTCGTGAATATAAATGATCATTCTGTCAAAGTTTAATTTTCTGTTTGATCTTTGTTTACTTTTTATTTCAACCTCGCTGAAAAACGTGTATAAGTTCAATTAGCAGACCTTGATAATTGATCTTTATTCCAAACTTGTGAAAATTCACTTGAAACGAAAATAATTGTTCTCCTCCACGTCGATAGGTATCATGTTCAATTAGAATGACACTCACAGTTCATTTTAAATTCAAATTGAAATATTTTAACCAATTTTTTAATCAAAGTATGAAATCTCGACAAACATATAATTCCGGCTTAAAAGCCAACTGTCAAAATTCTCTTTGAAAGGGAATTCCGGACAAACCGTTACTCACCAATCACAGATATTTAGCCAACTCTAACTCGACGAGCGTCTATTCAAACTGAATAAAAACATGCATATGTATATCAATTTATTTTCTTTTGTGCATATTATGTCACTACAAAGTACTACACATCATCGGCCAACTTTCAACTATCCAGCACGTTAAAGTTCTATGTTCAGAAACATATCGGCAACAAGTTGACAAAATTGTTCTCAAACCCTATGGAACGAGATATTTGGCGAAGAAAAGCTATTTTACTGCAAGAAAATATCGGAATGAATTTACTCATTTTCTTTAACTTGAGTTTGTTGTTTTTTAACGTTGACGTGTAACGCAAATCAGAACGCAGCCATATAAATGACAGCATCGTTCGATTAAAGCTTACCAAATATTTTAGGCCGGGTTAAAAGTTAGTCCGGTTTAAAAACAGTTAGTACGGCTTTGTGCTTACGGCTATCATTGTACTTAACCAAATTACACAATGTTCGCACTAATGATTCAGAAATATGACCAGGAATCTTCTATTAGATTTGTAAGTATGTAATATTTACATGAATAAAGAAAAAGTGATTTGCAGGAATCAAATATTATCTGTTCTGTCATTAGCGACTTGCTCATGCTAACAATTCATTTCATCGTTAGCCACGCCTTTTTACGACGTTAAACAATCCAACGATTATAAGACACAAGGCCTGTTTGAATTTTTCGTCATTCGTTTACCTACTGCCGAAGTGCCGACAACAGGGGTAGCAAAAAAAATCGAAGCAAAAAAGGAGCAGCTTGAAAATGCAGCGGTAGCAGAAAATTAGCAGCTTGGAAAGCACAGACGAGCCAAAAGTACATCTGCCGCTAACTACATGTGTGACATCGCCAGGCTGGCTTCTTTTCTCAGGCAGGAAAGATTTTAATGCGGGTGCCAAAAAGGAAAAAAAATCACAAACCACGAGTACTAGTGCTTCCAGATCGTTGAAGGTGACGGTCGAGGATAAAAAATCGACTGAAGATAAGGTTGTTAAGAACCGGCCACCATACCAGAACTTGCTTTTTCCCATATATATATATATATATATATATATATATATATATATATATATATATATATATATATATATATATATATATATATATATATATATATATATATATATATATATATATATATATATATATATATATATATATATATATATATATATATATATATATATATATATATATATATATATATATATATATATATATATGGGAAAAAGCAAGTTCTGGTATGGTGGCCGGTTCTTAACAACCTTATCTCCAGTCGATTTCTTATCCTCGACCGTCACCTTCAACGATCTGGAAGCACTAGTACTCGTGGTTTGTGATTTTTTTTCCTTTTTGGCACCCGCATTAAAATCTTTCCTGCCTGAGAAAAGAAGCCAGCCTGGCGATGCCACACATGTAGTTAGCGGCAGATGTACTTTTGGCTCGTCTGTGCTTTCCAAGCTGCTAATTTTCTGCTACCGCTGCATTTTCAAGCTGCTCCTTTTTTGCTTCGATTTTTTTTGCTACCCCTGTTGTCGGCACTTCGGCAGTAGGTAAACGAATGACGAAAAATTCAAACAGGCCTTGTGTCTTATAATCGTTGGATTGTTTAACGTCGTAAAAAGGCGTGGCTAACGATTGAATTGTTAGCATGAGCAAGTCGCTAATGACAGAACAGATAATATTTGATTCCTGCAAATCAATTTTTCTTTATTCATGTAAATATTACATACTTACAAATCTAATAGAAGATTCCTGGTCATATTTCTGAATCATTAGTGCGAACATTGTGTAATTTGGTTAAGTACAATGAAAGTTACAAGCTTTCAAAACTCGACCTTCTGTTCTATTTCTTTCGAAATATTGAAATGGGGTGCCTATATTGAACCGTTAGTCGTAGTCACAATAATAATTGATGAAGGAAAATATTTTCAAATTTAATTCATTCGAGAGATTTGATAGCGCTGAAAAGGGCTGATTTGTTTGCCAAAGCAAATGTTCTCCAGGTGGGAGATTTTTGTTCCAATTGGTCCTGATTACTTGCATGGAGCTGCACAAATTAATACACGAAGATGAATCCTAATAATGACCTTCTTTCCCGGTGTTGACATACAGTCTTCGGACAATTGACAAGACTTGCTGTAACCGAATGAAATCACAATTCCTTCTGAGATTTGCGGCTCGGTGCATGAAATTAGCGGGATCTAATCACCAATAAGCTTCGGTCAGATGATTGAAAATCGGTTCTTTCGTGTGTCTGTGAGTGTATGCTATCTTCCAACCATCGGAAATAAAAATGATAGCTTCTGCAAGTAGCACATAATGACCAAAACTCATTCACCAGCCTTGTACAGCTCACACATATTTTCTTCTCGGTATTGTACAGTCCTCCGTTCACCCCAAGCAGCCAAATACGAATGGTAATAGAAACAAATCTGTAACGGACTTATATTTAAAACTTTTCATCGGTTAAGTGTTCGGTTGGTGCACCATATAGTCGGCTCTGATCGAGATGCTCTGAAAATTTTCACCATTTCCGAGTAGTTTTCGAAAGATTGTTCAAAAACTCATTTTTTTGTTATTAGTGCATGTTATACACACTTCAAATTTTAATACTGCATAGAGGAACATATTTTCAACAAATTGGCCTAAAAATCAAATCATTCTGTTAAGTATGATGGAAGTTATTAACGTTCAAAATCTGACGCGGCGCCACAGCCGATATTTTGAAACGCTATATTGAAAGCTTAAATGTATTCTACATTAAAAAATGTTAAGATTGTTTATTAACCAATTTTTTGTATGTGAAACTTCTTGTACCATTACCACTACCATGTATCATTAATGTAGCCATTGCTAATTACGGCTCCAATGGGACATGCAACTATAGATTCATTAGCTCAACTATATGTGGAAGGGAGCTCAAAATTCAACGCAATTTTTTTCAACTGTTTTTTGAGCAAATTTCCAAGCTTGCAATTGGAACTTTTCATTGTTCCTAGCAGTGTTGGGAAAATCATTATCAATAAAAGTTCATTCCAGGTTCATTCGCGAATCAATCTTTCCCAGAACATTTCCAAACAAAAATCTGTGAAACCAAACATTGCATCCGAATGTATCATTCTTGAGACAAATATTCAATAATTCTTATATATATATATATATATATATATATATATATATATATATATATATATATATATATATATATATATATATATATATATATATATATATATATATATATATATATATATATATATATATATATATATATATATATATATATATATATATATATATATATATATATATATATATATATATATATATATATATATATATATATATATATATATATATATATATATATATATATATATATATATATATATATATATATATATATATATATATATATATATATATATATATATATTGACAACATACCATTCAAGCACCATTTTAATTGTTTCCCATTTTAATTCTGTCGATTGATGAAAAGTTTTTTTTTCACACGATGGCTTTTGAAGAAAGCTTTGTTGACACTAAAGTAGCCTGACGCTTTATCCCATTGAGCTATCGCCGTAATATTGTAGAACGTAGTTTTTTATATCATGTTAATCTACAGGTTTTTGGAATCTTTGGAAATCCCTCGGAAATCCCTTGTTCGAAGATCGTGCAAGATGTTTTCATTAGGCGAACTTTTTTCTATATTTTCGTTGATATAAAAATTCGCAAGCGATCTTTTCTTCTTCCGATATTTGCTTGAACCGAATAATGTTCCCAAACAACTCTTGAAGTTCACTGACGATTTTTTCCGTAGCGATATTTTATATCAGTGAACTTTTTATTAGAAAATCGGCGATGAAAAAATTCTGTTGTGAACATTGATATTTTGATATTTTCCCAACAATGGTTCCTAGTACCTTTTTGATAAAACACATCATTCAAGAAAGTTATAATGAGGAATAATTTATCACACAAAAATCGCTTGTTTAAACTTGAGGAAACTTTGTTTTGCTGTTGATATTACGTGCAATGAATCCGTGCATTATAATTACGGTCTATAATACTAACTGACGCAAAAATATAGAATACGTATAATAAACATTGTTGCTGCTGACCCATTTATAACATCCTTTTATGGAACACAAGATTCATTGTTCATTTAAAATAAGCGTGAACACTAGTGGCCTTTTTTCTTGACCCCGAAACTGAGCCAATTTATTTCGCTCATTGACGCGCAGAATCCTATTCCTAGCTCCTATGCTCTTGAAACATTCGCTTTCGTCTGCTGTTTAAACGATTTTCACGCAAAATAATAGACAAATGAACAAATGAATAACACGTGTACGCTCAATTGTGATGTTGTATGTATATTAATTATCGCCACAAGCGTATACCTAATGTTACTGAATATTGTCAAGCCTGTCGACGAAATCTAAGATTTCGTTTTAAACTTGTAGGATTAAGTTATAATAAAACTATTAATACTTATAACACGAGTTTGCATATCAGGTGCCTCTGGTCATTATAAAACTCTCTATACTCTATTGCTCCTAGGACCGAGTACTTTTAGTTTTGCAGGTAGTGTAACAATACTTTATAAACTCGTTCGCTTTACCAAGCAACTTGTATGAAATGTTCAGTAGAAAATGATATAAGCTTGAAATAAGCCACCACCATCCACACAACGCAACAACCTGTGCAAATCAAATCAATCTCACCCGCACTGCCGCTTGTAAGACGAAAACAAACCAAAGATCACACGCCAGTGAATACATCACAGAGAATTTAAAGAGCAAAAGAGAGCACGGTTATCTCGCACCCAACTACCTCAACACCAGCGCACACTTGAAATCGGTCTATACAGCTCCGAAAGAAAGAGCGTTCTGCTTTTTTCTGTGGTGTGTGATCATTGTATCCTCTGTGTAGGCATCACACTTACGCGCCAGTGCATCACTAGGGTGAAATGCCATCACTAATTAGTAGAATCAAAATACTATACGCTGAGTGGAAATGAATCACGTGATGGGGAAACGTATCAATGAATTGATCGAACGTAAATAATAAATTTTCGTTGTGCAATTTAATGACATGACAAATTAGATCTACCTACCTACACATTCGCTTCAAACATTAAACCCAAGTGCACAAAGCAAAATGAGTCAACGCTGATGATGATGGGTAGAGCGAAAGAGTTTGCAAATTGCTCGCATATACAAACTAATTTGTGTACGAATAATTATACATAAAAGTGTGCTGGAAACGAGCACAACACAAAAGATAGCATAGTGTTTGAACGGACAAGCTAAATGGCATTCACTGTGTAGGGTTACACTGGGCAGTGTAACGGACTTCTAACTCAGCTACACTGGCTGTGAAAACACACAGCGCAGTGATCTGCTTCGCCTTCCGTTCAACAGGCGACTGAGCTGGTTCGGCGAAACCAGTCCGTTTAAATAGTCGATGATGGCGTCATTCATAGAAGTGTAGCGCGCTAGGTACACAAATCTGTCGTGCTGGACTAGGGAAGCGCTAACTTCTGTGCGAAAATGCGCGATGTTTTGACTAGATTGTTCATTATTTAAATTTTTTTAGTGCCATGATATCAAAAATCTTTGGGTTTATCTATTGGAATCTATTCTTAGAAGTATTTCGGGGCGATATGTGCAAAAAATTTGAAAATTTATCGTGAGATGGTTGAATTATATGCGTTTAAAATTGGACCACTTTTCGTTACATGCGATTTTTGTAGAGTTTGCAACGTGCACCCCTATATCGAAAACAAAGACGTAGTCCTACGTCAAAAACTCTTCATTGGAAGTATCACCACAGTTAAAGCAATGACGCTTCGCTTCGATCTTGCTGCCCTGTTTGATCGATTCCGGTTATTGACGTTCTTTCTTTCCATGTACGCCGTAATCCATCTTCGGCTTGCGCTTTGATTTCCGCTGCACCTTTTCGAAATTGAGCAACTTATCTTTCAGTCCACGGATTGTGTTCGCTTCATACAGAAGGGATCGACGAAACTCGTCGTTCGTTATTCCATCTACGATATACTCACACACACTTGGTTCATCTAGAGTCTGCATACAATATAGAGTCCAGTACAGAGGAATGCGCAACACTGCGTAGAATACAGACTATTTATTTTTTTCTGGCAACCGAAATATTTGCTGTAACTTTGAGTGACTTTGATCAAATTACAAAATAAATTCATACTGAATGAAAAATTAAGCAATTTTATCGTGGCAAACGGAGCATCCCAGCGAAAACCATTTCAAACATTATTTCATATGATTTATTCAATGCTATTTAATCAATGAATAACGTTTTAAATTTATTCAAAGAATTCGAGCCAACGCAGGACTCAGGTTATTTTAAGCGGATTTTTCTTCGATGAACTTAACACTCGAATAGAACAGTAACAAACCCATGTCACTGTACTTCTTGCGGCCTGCCAGCGTGCGGTGAATGTCGCTTGCCCGTACGAAAGGGGAAAATTCGCGTATTAGTGCGGTTTTCAACTTTGAGAATGTTGCCAAAGTGACAGCTGCTATCTAAACCAAGACTATTGAAAACTAGGTGGGATCTTTCGAGAGCAGCAAAACAACAAAATTAGCTAAAACTAGTTGGGATTATATTGGGAACAAAAAATGTTCACTAATTTATTTTAGTCCAAAGTTTAGAGTGATTTAATAATAGATAGAGTGGATTAATTTAAACATCGTTTCTGCTGAAATTATTTGAGCTTGTCAAATTCCAGCAAAAATCTGCATTACCGTCGACGGGGGTATGAATCGATCGGTGGACTTTGTTAAGGAAAATATTGGCACAGAAAAACAATTAAAGTCGCCCGATCTGGGGACGGGTGATTTCGATTCCTGCACCTATGAATCCATGTCGTTCGTAATGCGGTTGAATTGCAAGGTAAGAACATTACGTATTCATAAAAAAATATTTGTAACTGATGTCTATTTAACAGATAGTCGAAACACCCGATCCGTATGCTACAGATTTTACAAAATCTCAAAGCACCGGTTACGATAGCGAAATAAGTCGAATTCTAGTGTGTGAAAGTTCTGGCCGGTTGGAGCAAATCATGGCCAACATTAAAACATTGTTCCTGGCCCGTGACATTCTACCGAATGCATTTGTATTCTTGCGATCCAGTAACTCTCTCAGTTGACTGCTACCGGTGGGAATCCGCTTAACTCAAATTCCCCCTCAGCTGGTACACGAACGTTTCGCTTGTTCCGATTGGACGTGCCGTATGTAGCACTAGTGGACTGCTCTGGAACCTCGAAAACCGGGTGATGGAGTTTGGCAGTTTGGTAAGCACTTCGAATACTTACCCTAGCCAAGAAGTTCAAATTCAATCAGAGAACGCCGTACTTTGGTCAATGGGAACGACCCCAAAGGATATGTGATAAGAAGAAAATTGCCTGCAACTGAAAATACGTATTCATGTCAACGGGCTTTTAGGTGCTTAATACAATTCCCTCATCTCTTTATTGCTTTATTAGATGTAATACAAATATATTGATATAGAATGATATTGTCTTATTTTCTTAAAATAAAAGTGTCAAATTGTAGCTTTTTAGAAATGCTGTTCAGAGAAAGGGATTAGGAAATAGAATAGCTGGACCATTTCGGAAGTTCCAAATGCTTGCAAGTTTAAATGCAGACATTGCCTAGGGTGTGTATCTCTCCAAGAACCTGGAGTATAGACAAACCTCACGAATGTGGTACCTGTTGATCAGCCAGCACATGAATCATCCCAATCTCAGCCCGTATCCCCCGTGCGGTTGTGAGCCATACACTCGTTGATCGATGTATGTACCAGTAGTAAGGTTCCGGATCGATTCCTTCGCGCTTGTATCCCTCCATCAACTCTTCTTGGCCCCAGGACCTCATTGAACCACCCACAATTTCTCCTACATTTGGTAACAAAACGTCAACGCTTTCGGTTAATCTATCAACCTTGGTGACATTGTACTCCTTTAGCCAGTTAATAGCATCGACATAGGTCATGCGACGGAAGTGTCTCTTCGGTGGCATAAAATTCGGGTTAAGTTCCTTCATTAGAAGATCTCACGGAGATTTCAATACTCGATCGACAACATCTACTATCAAATCTTCCAGCCGATCAAGTACCTCTTTGAAAGTAATGAAGGGACATTCACCCTCAATGTAACTGTATTCTGCTAAATGGCGGCGAGTACAACTCTGCACTGCACGGTAACTTTGAGAAATACAATAGACATCGCGCAATGCCGGCAAACAGGTTTCCAAATATAGTTGTGAACTTTGCGTCAGGAATGCTTCCGCCCTAAAATGTATTTATTGTTTGAGCAAATACTTATAATGCGAAAAATTTCGCAAAATAGTCCAGTTTAACAGATTCGACCCTTCTTCAACTTGTGTGTTGCACCAGCGTCGGTGGCGTTACCTTCGTGTAACCACGTTCATGATAATGCTCCTTAAATGCCATTATAATGACATCTCCCATCTTGAGAATCTTAGAAGAAATTTCGCCACGAATCATAATGTGTCTGTTATCGAGCTGTACATCAGGATTAGCATCCTCGTTCAAAATAGAATCCGTCCCACCGATCAGAGCTAATCCGATTAGCTCCCAATCATCAACGTGCAGTTCATGTCTACTGGGAGCGGACTTACCCTCTGGAACCTCTTTCAACGTACCAAATAGTCTAACCGAGGACTCGCGGTTAATAGAACCAACGCGTTGTAAGTCTGACACAAGGTATCGCTGAGAATGCTTTGCAAGAAACCGGCTCCATCGCGAAGTGTTATAAACATCAATCCTTTAACCTACCGTCTTTACCAGTGAACACAACCGTAAATCTTAACTCGGATACCACGATTCTCACCACCCGCAGACCAAGGTGCATCTTCACTGATAATGATCTTTTTCGGTTCCTGCAGGTTCTGTAATCGCTTCTTGACATCATTCTCTTCGCGCTTCTGCTTACCGACGTTTTTGAAGCCATCGCGATCCCAGAGCTTCTGAATTTTCTTGAGCTGAGATTTGGCTGCCAGTTCGTAGGGTGATTCGATATTGCATCCTTAGCATCCGCGTAAACTGTTGGAAAAGGTTCCTTGCCGGCGTGCTTCATGGCTTGCAGGATTGTTTTGAAGGGTTTTTCCGTTGTTTCATCACCGGACTCGTCATCACCACGCTTTTCCGAGGTGTATAGTTCGTCCGGAGGTGGTGAGAAAAATGGATTATTATTCAATTATTATGATCTATCGCAGTTGGTTGAATTTCAGCGGTCGTTCACTTTCCGGCAAGTGTAATGGATAAGAGCACTTACTAGCAACGTTGGGTAGTCTTTTGGAGTGCCGAACAAGCGATTGATTTCCGTTTCATTCTTGTTACTACGAGCAGGTTGTGCTTCTTTTGCCATCTCAGTATCGATATCAGTTTCGGCTGCTAACGTCGGATGGCAATCTAACGAGAAGAGATTATTAAAAGAAAATTTTAGGGAAAGAAACCACTCAACTTACCACTACTGGCCACTAAGAATTGAAACTTTTCATAATTAGCGTCATACTGTTGAACTTCGCTGTCCAAGCATTCCTGACGATCTTTCGGGTGTTGCATGTGCATCTCCACCCCGGAAACGAACGGTCGTGGTGAAACGGATAGTAGAATCAAACATTCCTTCTCGCCATTGTTAGCGATTGACATGGCAATTCCTCAACGAGAGCAATTTGGTAAGCTCTTCTAATGTGGCTCTGGCGTGTGAGCCAACCACATTTTTTTTCAATGGGGTGAAATTATTAGAACATCCTGATAGTGGCGTCAAATCCTATTTTTTAAAATAATACTCTCACACTGATAGCTGTTTAATTTCTTACAAGTATATGTGCATGTATCTGTCCGCCTAGATTGAGGGAACATTCGAAATCAAAACCCCGCCGCTTCTGGTCGGATACACACGCAGCAACGACGAATCACCTGAATACACCTCCATGCTAACCGGATCTAATCTGCTGGATATGCGAGAATTAACTCACATCTCCTTGTTTATAAGCCTGGGACCGAATGTGGAGATTCCCAAGTTCGACACCAATGGACTGGGGTGTGTGGAGTTGCAGCAGACTATGGCGCGTATTTATCAGTGGTTCGAGGAGTACCGTAGGAGTTTCCTACGAGGGCGATGCTACCGCTAGCAACGTTGCTCAGTGGCAAAAGGGTCTGCGTTACAAGGCTGCTTGGTCCGATCAACGTTCCTTTTGTGATCGATCAAAACGTGGCGCGAATGATATAGCGATATGTTTCCCTGATGCCTGTTCACTACAACACGGACGCATGTTCACAACTTGGCGGAATGAGATTCGTTATCGAGCACTAAGTCGAGATAGAAGTCTTTTGTTGTCGGTCCGTACACTCTATAGCGACAAATAGTGCTAATCCGCGTTCAAGGTTATTTCGCACACTCTACGCCTAGTCGAGGTTTTTTTTTCCTTCTTTTGTGTTTCTGTTTCTGAGTACCGTTAGCCGGTCAGTGACCAGTGAAGCAGTGTTCTTCTAGTAAGCCGTTTGGATACCGTTACCTACACAAGTTAAGTATTAGTTTACGTTTCCCCTTCTTGGTTGTCTTACTAACGTACACTGGGCAGTAGGCTCTTGCAAAAATGACTTCCCCTGACGGCGGTTTATCTCAAGGTAAGATAGACGTCGAAACAAAATCGGCTCCCCGACTCCAAGTATATCCAAGCTCGGCCACCGGGCCATTCGTGATCTTCTTTCGGACCAAAGATAAAAAGTGTTTGAATCTGTGCAAATTTCTCGAGTTCTGACGGATCGGTATTCGGCCGTGACAGAAATATCGAAAATTCGCCCTGATAAGCTTCGGGTGGTTGTTAACAGTTTAAATCAGGCAAATGATATTGTTGGCTACGGGCCCTTTACAAAGGAGTACAGGGTGTATATTCCAGCTAGCAGGGTTGAAGTCAGTGGGGTCGTTTCCGATTCGAGTCTGAATTGCGAGGACCTGCTAGAATATGGGACTGGCTGTTTCAAAGACCCCATGCTTAAGCTAGTGAAGATACTGGAGTGCAAACGTTTGCATTCAGCATCAGTCGCAGCTGACGGGAAGAAAATATACGTTAACTCAGACTCTTATCGGGTGACCTTCGCCGGTTCTGCTCTACCTAACTACCTCCTCTTTGACAAGGTTCGTCTACCTGTTCGCCTCTTTGTGCTGCGGGTCATGAACTGTACTAATTGCAAACAATTAAGACACACAGCCTCCCATTGTAGCAATAAAACCCGTTGTGGGAAATGTGGTGGGAATCATGCGGATGATTCCTGTGGAAGAGGTGTCGAAAGGTGTCTCTACTGTGGGGGAAACCCACATGATCTCCCTTCATGTCCCGCGTACAAACAGCGCGAGGAGAATCTTAAGCGTTCCCTTCAGGGACGCTATATGCGATAGCTACACCACATGTCTCTACGAACATCTATACAAACTTGTCTACTGACGAAGGCGACTGTGATGAACTCCAGGAGGGAACATCTTCTGCTGCGTCTAGAAGCAATAGAAAAAGGAGGGACATTTCCTCTCCCAAGCTTCGTCGTAAAGGCCAGAAGGTACTACTCGAGGAAGTACTGGTGCAAAACCGAAGCAAGTCGTTCCCGGTCTCAGCAAACTGAGCTCAGAAAAGGAGTTCCCAGCACATCCAGGAACATCAAAAACCCCAAGTGTTCCCATATCTCAGCCAGAGAAGGAAAACAGCTTCACTGACATTGTGGACCGTATTCTTACAGCTTTAAATATTTCTGACGCCCTTAGAAGCATCTTGATAAGCTTTCTCCCCGCAGTAAAAAACATTCTTGATGTAGTTCACTGCGAAATGGCCTCTCCTTTCAGCGATTGTATCCTTCTATGGCTAATTCATCGAACGATATCAAGGATTTAATCACTATTCTACAGTGGAATTGCAGAAGTATTATCCCGAAAATCGATACCTTTAAAATCTTACTAAATAACTTGAAATGCGATGCTTTTGCACTATGCGAGACATAGCTTACTTCAGAAATAGTCCTACACTTCCATGATTTTAACATCATTGGCTTGGATTGAGAAGACTCCTACGGAGGAGTACTTTTGGGCATCAAAAAGTGCTATTTTCTCAACCGAATCGACATCCCCTCGACACCAGGTATTGAAGTTGTCGCTTGCCAAACCAGAATTAAAGGCAAAGACCTTTGCATTGCTTCCACCTACATCCCCCCTAGAGCCTCAGTCAGCCAACAACGGCTTTGCGATATTGCGGAACTTCTCCCCGCACCGAGGCTAGTTTTAGGTGACTTCGTCTCCCACGGTACGGCTTGTGGTTGCCCTCATGACGATAATCGATCTACCCTACTCCATGAGCTTTGCGACAGCTTCAATACGACCATTTTGAATGCGGGTGAAATGACACGGATTCCTGCCCCTCCAGCGCGTCCGAGCGACTTAGACCTGTCCCTCTGCTCGACATCGCTGCGATTAGATTGCATGTGGAAGATAGTCTCTGATCCCTACGGCTGCGACCATCTGCCAATCGTAATAAATATTGCTAACGGTTCAGGGCCACCGAATACAATCAACGTTTCGTATGACCTCACACGAAATATTGATTGGAAGATCTACGCGTTCGCGATATCCGACAAAATAGAGTGCACTCAAGAGCTTCCTCCGGAGCAAGAGTACGGGTTCCTGGCTGGCTTGATTCTCGATACCGCGATTCAAGCTCAGATTAAACGCGTACCAAACGCGAACTCACGCTGGCATCCTCCCAATCCATGGTGGGACAAAGAGTGCTGAGACGTGTACGCGGAAAAGGCCGCTGCGTATAAGACCTTCCGGGACGACGGGCTGCCAGCTAGCTACCGACAGTACGCGAAGGCGGAAACGCGCATGAAGAGTTTGATGAAAGCCAAAAAACGTAGCCACTGGCACCGGTTCGTCGACGGACTAACGAGAGAAACATCGATAAGCACTCTTTGGAGTACGGCCCGGCGCTTACGAAACCGAAACAGTACTAACGAGAGCGTGCAATATTCAAACCGTTGGATATTCGATTTTGCCAAGAAGGTTTGTCCGGATTCCGCCCCGGCACAGAAGATATAGCGCGCGGCGTCCCCTCATGATGACGCGAACGAAACACCTTTTTCAATGGTGGAGTTCTCACTTGCTCTCTTGTCATGTAACAATAAAGCCAACAGAGCCAGACAGAATCAAATTTAACTTATTAAAAAATCTGCCAGACTCTGCCAAGAGACGCTTGTTGAATTTATTTAATAAGTTTCTTGAGGCTAATATTGTCCCTGAGAACTGGAGACAAGTGAAGGTCATCGCCATTCAAAAACCAGGAAAACTAGCCTTCGACCACAACTCATATCGACCGATTGCGATGCTGTCCTGTATCCGAAAGTTGTTCGAGAAAATGATCTTGTTTCGCCTCGACAATTGGGTTGAAGCAAATGGCTTACTGTCAGATACACAATTTGGTTTCCGCAAAGGCAAATGAACGAACGATTGTCTTGCGTTGCTCTCATCAGAAATTCAAATGGCTTATGCTAGCAAAGAGCAGATGGCATCAGTTTTCCTAGATATAAAGGGGGCTTTTGATTCAGTTTCTATCAAAATTCTTTCTGAGAAGCTGCACCAGCATGGTCTTTCACCAACTCTAAACAACTTTTTGCTAAACTTGCTGTCTGAAAAACATATGCATTTTACGCATGGTGATTTATCGACATCACGAATTAACTACATGGGTCTTCCCCAGGGCTCATGTCTAAGCCCCCTTCTCTATAACTTTTACGTGAATGACATTGACGATTGTCTTGTCAATTCCTGCACGCTAAGGCAGCTTGCAGATGACGGTGTGGTCTCTATTACTGGTCCCAAAGCCTCGATCTGCAGTCCATTGGAAGATATCTTACACAATTTGTCTGCTTGGGCCCTCCAGCTGGGTATCGAGTTCTCCACGAAAAACTGAGAAAACTGAGCTACTCGTATTTTCAAGGAAGCGTGAACCAGCGCAACTACAGCTTCAATTAATAGGTCAAACTATTGGTCAGGTTTCAATTTTCAAATATCTCGGGGTATGGTTCGACTCTAAAGGAACCTGGGGATGTCACATTAGGTATCTGAAACAGAAGTGCCAACAAAGGATCAACTTTCTCCGTACAATAACCGGAACATGGTGGGGTGCCCACCCAGAAGACCTGATTAGGCTGTACCAAACAACGGTATTGCCGGTGATGGAGTACTGGAGTTTCTGTTTACGCTCCGCTGCGAACATACATTTCATCAAACTAGAGCGAATCCAATATTGTTGTTTGCGTATTGCTTTTGGTTGCATGCATTCGACACATACGATGAGTCTAGAACCCAGTAAAGTTCAGACGGAAATGAACTGGAATTCTGGCTGGTTCCAGTTCGTATTCCGGCTCCAGTGACACAGCCGATTCTAACTAGAATCGGTTGTGTCACTAGAGCCGGAATACGAACTGGAACCAGCCAGAATTCCGGTTCATTTCCGGATGAACTTTACTGGGAAGTGCTGGCGGGCGTCCTTCCGCTGAAAAATCGATTTTGGGATCTCTCATATCGATTGCTCATCCGATGCGATATCTTGAACCCGTTAGTAATTGCAAATTTCGAAAGGCTTGTCGAGCTTAATTCTCAAACCCGATTTATGTCCTTGTACTTCGATTACATGGCACAAAATATCAATCCTTCCTATTATCCCAACCGTTTCAATCTCTTTCATGCTTCTGATTCAACTGTATTCTTCGACACATCCATGAAAGACGAGATTCGTGGAATCCCGGATCACATACGTCCGCAAGTAATCCCAAGCATCTTTCATAGTAAATTTCGAGTAGTCGACTGCAACAAGATGTTTTACACCGACGGGTCAAGCCTCGACGGCTTCCCTATCTTCTAGTTTTAGTTGATCAATATTTAATCTCGTACAGAAATGCCCAACAGAACCACTACTTTAAAATAGCCTTAATTAATTCCCCCTAATCTTAATAAAATTGAACCACTCCCTCTTGTTATTTCTAGTTAATAAGCTTGTAAAATGTTCCGCTTAGTTAATAATTAATTGCTCCAACAACCTCCCTTCTAAAAATCATAAAGTGCATTACTATACAAAGAACACACAAAATGACCCGTCCTCCTAATCTTACGAATATTATATTATCCCCTCTTGTATATGTATAAGTTAGCTGTAAAGTTTTTTTTTAGTTTCACTATATAAAACAAAATAATATTGAAATGTGTAACCCCCTAGTTTTAAGAAATTCAAAATGTAAAGCAATGAAAAAATGGCACCTTTAAGCTAACGCAAACGTGCCTTATCAAATAAACGAATTGAAAAAAAAAAACATGACGGAATTTGGTCCTGAACTTTTTTTTCAGGAAATCGTGAATATGGTGTGCAGGGTTACCAAAAATACAGAATAATCTGTATTTATACAGATTTTGCTGCCATTTTCAGACCAAGAATCTGTATGTGCAGATATAGAGATTTTTGCGTGTATGTACAGATATACAGATTTTTGAGAAATGATGTTACAAAAACTATTTTTAGAAATATTACGGTTTCAGTAATACTTCCTCTTTGTCTCTCTCAGCTTAGCCCTCTATATTAGGCTGTGCACGCTGACGAAGTCGACTTAAAAATGACTTTTACTGTGAGCCGTGTTTACAAACATTGCTTCACACGGCTCACAGAAAGTCATTATTTATGTCTACTTCGTCTGCGTGCACAGCCTAATCAAAATATATCTTCACATTCGAGAGTGGTCGCTCATTCTGAAAGGTAAAGCTTTGTAGTACACTCAGGTTAGCACCCAGCAAACGCCTGGCTGAAGCCTACTTCCAGAAATGCTCTGTTACTTTGATAAGTCTTAATTCTTTGTCCGAAAATATGACAGCTACATTGGTCGACTTAATGTATATAACATTATATATCAACAAAAGTCATTAAATGAAGAAGAAAATTATTTTTACATTTTGCACATCGGTAAAGTTCAAGTTTCTGGATGTAAAATATCAGAACGATTTTTAGTGTTTTTTTACGAAAATGTAAACAGGTCCTTGCTTGACTGATTTATACAACAGGAATTAATACCTTCGATAGATAATACAGCAAAAGGTTAAACGACTCAACTGATTCGATACAGATATCGACACAGATTTTTCGAAGAGTAAACACAGATGAAAAGATTTTTTTGGATAAAAATACAGATTTAATTTTGGCAACCCTGATGGTGTGCGCTTCGCCGAAGGATTTAGGTGCTTTATTAGCTTGTTTTTACATCATTTTGGAGTACGATGTGTATCTTATCGGACATAGTCTCCTAACAGGCTATAGTACTTTTGTCCTTATACGAGAGAAAAACGATTTTTACATTAGATATCCAACCAGCGGTAAAAAATACTCCAGTTCCGATACGTACTGTCCTTTAAGTAGAATTTACTATATTGTCAATCAGGACAACGTCTGGGAAAAATTTAATATTCAAAAAGAGAACCGGGTGTTATTCGTCAATAGAACCGGGTGTCAATATTCAAAACGAGAACCGGATGTCAGGATCGGAATTAGCCTTCGATAGTTCTCCAAACCCAGTGTTTTAAATTAAAATTTACATCGGCAAACTTTTTCCCGTATATAGATTTTCTACCCGTTACATTGTTTGCAGTAAAAACCTTGGCACATCTAAAACGAAAAATTGGCATTTTATAAATGCACAACCAGAACATAAAAAACTTACAAACTCCGGAATAATCCTATGAAACGTAGACCCCTTATAGTCAAAACCTTACTCCCCAGTACACAATGCTCGAAAATTTTCCGCCGTCTTCAGTACAATATTTGCTCTGAGGGATATTATAATCTTTCCCACGTCATTGCTGCCTACCCAAATATCGAAGTACATCTGACGATTTCATTTTATCTCTTCTGGTGTTTTTGCGTCCATCGGCTGAATGGCTTCAACCGCATCATCCTCCCCGTTCTCTTGATTATGTAGTTTTGCACCAGCATGCTGCAACCAGGCGTCCTCCGCCCAGCCCGGTTTGTTGCTACCCTTTTTAATCCGCTGTGGTTTTACCACGTTCACCCGTATCGTTCGGCCGCACAGTTGTGAATCGTTCATGTTGACAGCGGCGGCAGCATCGTCGGCACTCTCGAACTCAATAAACGCAAATCCACGGTGCTTCTGTGATTCGTAATCAACCCGCATTGGAATTTCGACCCGATCGCCAAACGGAATAAAAGCATCGTTTATTATCTTTTCGGTTACCTCTTCCGATAAACCACCCACGTACACAGTTCGTTTATCATTGGCCATTGATTCAGCAGAGGACCAGAAATTCGTGTGAATTTGGAACCGTTTTCAACTGTAATGAAAAATAAAACGACCCCAATTGAAACAACAAAATTTAACTACAAACATTAAACCAAAACAAAAAAAAAACTGCACATTGCGCTGGTTGAAGTGACAGCTGCTAGCTAAACCAAGACAATTGAAAATTGGTTTAAGGGCTACCTGATCGTCCCAAATTTATTCAAAGGGTGTCTTTGAAGGAATTGTTCGTATGAATATTCTCTACAATCTGATAAAAATTAAAATTGGGCATGGCTTACTACGGTCGAACTAAACAAATTAACTTTTTATGCTGACGAGGTATAAATTTGGTGTCTTCGAAATAGTTTAAGAAATGTTCGTAATAAAGAATTTTGTTGAAGAACTTGAACTTGTAGGGTATTTTTCCTTTGCAACTTTTCGTGAAAATGTGTTCCAGAAAAATGTTACGGTATTTAAATCACATGATATTGTGGCAACCTATATGTACAAATACTCATTCGTTCCAAAGTTAATGAAGATTTGAACTTCAACTCGGTATAAGAAAGAAAGGTGAAGACCAACATGGAAGAGCAGGCACTTTTTTCAATGTCCAGACTATGCATAATAAAGGTAAGAAGGTTTGATCCGTGGCACTGTAGAACCTTGTGAAAGGGGTAAGCTTATTTTTTCATGTTTTTTTTACTTTTTCCATATAAAAATAAACAAAAAAAATTAAATATTTTTTGTAAAATTTAGTAATTAATGATAGAACATTCTTTTGTAAACAATAAATTCATTACGACATGTGTTTTCAAGTATACAATATATTATATTAAATATTCCACATTTTTGCAACCACGTTTATGAAATGATGAACTAAGCTTACTCTGTTCACAGGGATTTACTCTAGGGTGCCACGATTCAAACCTTCTAACCTTTATTGTGCATAGTCTATACATAAGCGCCTGCTCGTGTATTTTGGGGTTCACTTATCTTTATGTTACGTAGTTGACGTTGGTATAAAAAAATATAAAAATCTTCAATAACTTTGAAACGAATTAGTATTTTTACACAGCCTTGAACAATTTCATGTGGTTTTAATGCCTCCACATTTGTTTGGAACATCGTTTGCACGAAAAGTCACAGTTGAAAAATTTATTTTTAAAATACTAAATTTAAGGGGGTGGCCATAGAAAACGCTTTATAATATTTAATCCTCCAAGTTCAAGCTCTTCAATAAAATTCTTTATTACAAACAATTCTAAAACTTTGTCGAAAACACTAACACTCTACCACTTCAGTATAAAAAGTTAATTTGTTTGGTTCGATCACAGTAAGCCATGTCTAAATCTAATGTTTATCAGATTATGGAGAATATTCCTCCAAAGACACCCTGTGAATGTATTCGATGGTTTCGGCTCGAGTGAATTAAGTTCACATTTTTGGTGTTTACGACCACTACGAACTGCTTATTTTTGTCTACCTCGGTTCTTGCTATCTAAACGTGTATATCAACTCTAAGGCAGCTTGTGCGGAAGAGCTAATGTGTGTGTTGGCTTCAACTTACTTGTCGCTTACCATCGGTAACGATCCACAATCTGATCAGAAAAAACGGCATAGGCACAAAGTGATTGGAAAAAAATTTCAAAAGCATAACCAAAATGAAGTAAAATACACTTTAGGCTGATATTTGGGATGCGTTAATTTTTACTAAAGGGTGCCCCACACTAGATTGCATCACGGAAAAACGCTATTCCTATAAAATTACTTAGTGGATCGATCCTTTTCAAATTTTCAGACAGTATAATGTAACCCATTAGTAAACTTTTGGTATAATTATTTCATTCTACTTCAATGTCGTAACCATACGCTGGCACCTTACGCTTAACTCCACTCATTAGGTTATATACAACATCTAGCAGCAGCTTCTTCTGTACGGAAACCCACTTCATCAGATTTGACCTACTTGGGATGCTTCTGTAGTGCTTGTTTCATAATTGCCCAGTATTTTTCGATAAGTCTTAGTTCAAGTGCGTTGTGGGGTTAATGTTCTTAGGTACGAAAGTGACCCCGTTGGCTTTGTACCATTCCAGGACAACAATAGAATTGTGGCACTAAGCTAGATTCAGCCAGAAGATCATAGGACCCTCGTGTTGCTTCAACAGAGGAAATAGACGCTTCTGTAGACACTCCTTGATGTAGATCTTCCCGATTGCAGTCACGGTAGTCGCGAATGGCGCACTCCGTTTGCCACATGAGCAGATCGCTTGCCAAATCATGTATTTATTGGCTAACTTAGAATGTTTCTGCTTTCTTGCTTCCCCCGGAGCATCAAACTTGTGCTGGGCGGTGAAGAGCAGTAGCCCAGGAATCCGAGCAAACAATAAGCCCATATTACCTCAAGCTCATGGTAATTCACCCCCATTATATGGTGTTTTGATAGTGTTTGTAATGGGATCGACCCACGAAAATACCGTCTCCATGCTCCGGTAGATCCCATATAAAAACCATATTTTGGTGTACGTATAGCGTTTTGATGGTTGTAAAATTTAGAAGGGGCCATATTCATGGTCTTTTTATGGGGTTGTATGGTGTTTGAGGCCATGAGAATTTTTTTGGCAGTGCAAAATTTTACGAATCATTTATCATTCCTTTTATTTAAAATCTTCTGTGCATATTTGTCATACGTCATACATATTGTATCACAAAATGCACACATATGACGAGTCACTTTGATTTACATTTTAGGCAAAAACTGTCAATATAGTTAATCGATCTTCGGTTACTATAGAAAACATAAAAGCATCATCTTCTTTTCCGAAAAGATTCTAACATTTATAAATTTCAATCTCAAACTTTAAAAATCGTTTATCCCGAAAAGTGCAAAATCATATTATAGCACAATAGCGACGAAGTGCGCTTCTTTTTCTGCCTAGGTTATATTGCATACTAACTGTAACCCGGTGCGCTTCGCTACACCCATCAGGACTAAACGAAATACTTTAAAAATACTAAAAATAACTAATATTTTTGCTCGCGGATAGACAATGTTCTTAGTTTGACCACCTGGAGCACAATTAAATTAATTGCTCTGTTTTTCTACACACAAATCCCTTGATATCATTCGAATTTGAGGTAGCAGTACATCTGCTCCTTTATATTTTCTAGTTACAATGGTCGCTTAAATGAAATTTTTCAACCAAAGCACAGTTGTGGTGGGTCGATGTTGCGCAATCTATATATATATAAAAATCAATGTATGTTTGTATGTATGTCCGCTAACTACTTCTAAACTACAAGTCCGATCTTGATGAAATTTGGCATACGTACACAGGCACACAAAGTTTCAATTGCAACACATGCGGTGCACAGCGTTGCAAACCGACGTTTTCATGATCAAAATTCAATAACTTCTGAACCATTGGTTTTGGAGAATGGATTTTTTCGAAGAAGTTTCTGGATATAGATGCATCTTTTGATATAATGAATTGAGTGATTAATCCCCTAAAAGTGACATAGAAAATTTATTTCCCCAAACAATTTAGCTAGAAGCTCACTGTCTTCAGCAAAGTTCTAGAAAATATTATCGTGAAAATCTTTACTGAAGATACTTAAGCTCTACATAGTAACAGTAGCGAGATATGTAGGTTTGCTCAGGATAGACCCCTTCAAAACAGTTTTTCAAATATAACTTTTTACGATTACATTTTAATTTTTAAAAATGTCTTCTACAAAGTTGTTAAAAGCGATAAAATACACATTTTTTTATAACAACGATGAATCCGTAGCTCTCGAAACAACAAAGTTATTGTCAATTTTCGAACATTTTTTTTATCAATTTACACCTTAAGCAACTTCCTTAATCGCAAAAATTCGTAGAAAGAACTTTATTCTTTCGATTAAATATAAAAACCTTCATCTGACGGAGACTGCTGGGTAGGTTACGTATAAAACCAATACTCCTGAAAGCATGGTGGATCGACTGAATTAAATAATTCAACACGATAATCCATAGATTTATATGTGTAACAGAATTACCATCGATTTTATTTTGGATGGAGTAGTGTATGAAATTGAAGTCAATATACGCAATCGATTAATTCTTCAACAGATTGTATTATTTCACAAAATCATGTGGAAATGTGGTGCAAGTTATTGTTGCATCGATTAACATTGTCCCAACCCATATATCTAACTTTTTTTGGCGAATTACCCTGCGAAGATGACTATAAGAATCATTCAATAAAAGTATGCACATATAGTGAAAAGTTCTGTTTTCGAAACATATTTCCAATGATACGAAGACATAACGGAGTGTTGGTGGAAGTGGGTAAAGTTAATTCATAAAAAATGGCACATTTAAAAAAATATTTTGGCGATACAGAGAGTGTTAGTATATTCATTCACTTTCCATATAATAACTGCACAATTGAACAATATTTCTTCAAATATCATACCAGAATACTGAAAATTGAGCCAGTGACAGAGAATCTCTAGAGGCATCTCGTTAAAAACTTGATTTGTGGTGTACATCATAAATCAAAATATATTGGACCAATCGTTTTCAAGGTTTGCACAGTTCTTCTACATATTCCCAGGTATTGATCGAAGCTTTTATTTTTTTCTTGATATTTGAATTTTTCATAGCTTTCTGCAGCTAAAAATGCAATTTTTGCTAAAAAAAATCATGAAACTTATTTTTGTGAACAAATTTATGATGACAATTTGGTTCAGTAGATTTAGAGTTATGCTGTACATCGTATTTATTCGAAGTGTCTCCTGAAGATTTTCAATATTTTGCGGTGAACATTAAGGAAAATATTGCTTAAATGTTGCATTATTGTCTGAATAGACTAACACTCTCGGTATCGCCAATTTTTTTAAGCGCGATATTTTTTTCAACAATAATCGTACCCCCTTAAGCAAGAACTGATTTCATCAGTAGGTGTCGACTAACGGATAAAATTTGACGAAGATCGCGGACCACGCCACCAAATATTCGATTAGTTCCTTTTATGAATGATTGTGAATTCGTCCGATATAACAGTGTTGCATTCTTTCAGCATTTTTCTTACATCCGAATTTTGATTGATATTGTAAGTAACGTTTCCCGCAAGCGCAAGATTTAGTGGCTATTTTAGGACAAAGCTGTTCGTCCATAATCCAGCAATGTTGATTTAACTTCAGATGAAGCGATCGCAAGTGTAATTTTCAATTTAATCTTCAATTTAATATTCGACAAATTCATGCAATTCATCAGTATTATATTGTCATTCGCGTAATAGATCTCTATCAAATAAATTCTTGCCATTTCATGTATGTGCTGGTAAACATACATGCAACAAAATTTTAGATTTTTGTAGTAATTGATAGATATTGCATCAGAAACCCTCCCTCTTCTTCAGATTCCGAAACCAACAATCATGTCCACCGTCCTGGTGGAAGAAATACTTATGCGAAATCATATATAATATATAGCTAAAAAATGTTCTTCAGTACTCCCCCCCCTCTCTCCCTTTCCTCAGCTTAGGTACTTCTCACCATCGTGCACAAAAACCACCCCATGACCATCTCCTTAGTGGAAGGAATACTTATGTCAAAATTGAACTCATCGGTAATAATCACATTGAATGAATAGATAAGGATTACTTCAGAACCCACTTCCCCTCCCCCGCCTCTCTTGGTCCAATCCCATCATCCATTGGCTCAGTAGGAGAAATACATATGTCAAATACTAATCAATATGGAGATATAAATAATTCTTTGCCTAAAAAACACCCCCCCCCCCTTAAGCGCAGTAAACCCCCCCCCCCCAAACCGTGCCATGAACATCTTCTTGGGGGAAAGAATACGTATGCCAAATTTCATCAAGATCGGATTTGTAGTTTAGAAGTAGTTAGCGGACATACATACAAACATACATTGATGTTCAAATGCAATGCTATATGCCGAATAAAATTCTAAGGAGGAGATGTACAACGAAGAAATCCACATCATTATATTGGCTTTATATGTGCTTTATAATAGCAATAAATAGCAATGTGTAAAGCATACATGCTTCAAAGAACCTGGAAGCGTGCATGCGTTATCTTTTCTGATTTATATACGTATATAAAGCTGGCGACATGTTTTTACATTTTAACGTCATTCAATTAGCTAGAGATTACTGGGTAGAGAAAGTTATGAAAATTTAACCCATTATTGCCCAACTTATTTTTCGCGCATCACAAATTGAGTTTTCCGATTGGAAAAAAATAATGTGGTCATTCCAGAAAAAATATTTTTGTACTCAAAGTAGCTGAGATAATAAGGAATAACCAGTGAAAATTTCAGATTGATCGATTAATTGGTTCCTGAGATATCGTGATCACCGCGAATGAACTTTTCAATAAAATACAACTCTGACATTATCGAGTTTTACTGTCGGTGCAGCGAGTCAACAGTCTAGCGTACACTACGCACCGCCTACGAGTGGGCAATGGGTAGCGGTCCATGAATAGATGTAACTCAAGTTGTCGTATTGTAACGTATTTTAGAATTTTAGGTAATCTGTCAGCAAAACCTAGTTGGTTTAAGTTTAACGTGTGCTGAAATATTTTCAGCATGAAACATTTCAAAAAGTTACCGCACAACTTGAGCTTTACTTAACTGTTTATATGTGATATGAATATGAAGTTTAGCCAGTCACCGCATAGTGGCGGGTGAACAAACAAAAAGGTTAAAGTATATAGCCGCCATACAAAATAACTTTACCGCCTTCGCATGGGCGCGGACATGTTCCGAATTAAACCGCCAAATTGTTACAATAGACCGAGGTTTCGTGATTTGAAACCTTTTCACACTCTACCATTTCGCAAACGAATCGGCAGGAGAACAGAAGTTCGCTAAAAGTTTCCGCAAATGATTTTAAGTGATTGTGTTTGAATTTAAATAAGTTCAAGGTAATTTTTGAATTTTAAGTTAAAAGGAAGTGAGTCTTAACAAAGTAATTTTTAATTTGTTCATATAGATTAAAATTTTCGGTGTTACTAAAACACTTCTAAAGTGAATTCTGTTCTGGTGTTTCGGAAAGATTTGAGTACAAAGGTAATTTTTGAATATTTTAGTGTTTGAACATTTAATTAATTTTCGTTCGCGTTGGACAGCAGCGCTCGTCCAACGAGCGTTTTGTACGGGCTGGATTTTGCTGGTGTTTTGTGCTCGTGTGCTGCGCTAAGGCCCGCGGTCCCGGTAGTCAAACGGAGTTGGTGGTTTCCGTTATCACGTTTGCGAAGATGTCCGAGAGCCAGCAATCCGAAGTAGCAGTTCATTATATCGTGGGGGATCGGTACGGAATCTTAGTACGTGAGGTCCTTCCAGGGTACGTTGTCTGTTGCGGAGGGTTCTGCTCTCGTTGACCAAATCGGAAGTCTTCCGTCCAGCCGAACTACACTCCGCACCTTTAATTCGGCCATACGCACACGAGCCGCCGTAGTCGACCACATTTCGTCGACTTTGAGTCAGTGCAGGGGATCCACATCCGTTCGGCGGCGACCATGGCTAGTTCGTCGTCATCGTTCCCGGCAAAAAAAACCTGCGCAGGTATGTTCGTTGAGTTTTCATGGCCATGTTAACATTTTGCCCACCCTCGTATAAACTATTGTCCGATCCGAACGTTTTGAAGTAACTAAAGTGGCATGAAAATACAAGTTTAAATTTACGTTTTTTGAGTTTCCGTTAAGTTATGAGCAGAACTTTGGTTTTCCAAAAATTTGTTCTCGATTCGAAAGTTTTCAGGTTTTGGAAGAGTGTGATCGGCAAATAGGTAACAATTTGTGGTCGCGAAGGTAACACGGCGTGCAAAAGGCGAGGTTCGTTCTGATATTTTTGTGTAGCTAAAGTGGACCGTTCGAGCGAACACCCTGAGGAACGATTTCATGCTTTAGTAGCAAAGTAAAGCCATGTCAAGTGATCCTCGAATTTTTCGCAAAATCACCGATCTTCACGAGGTATAATTTATTGTATAGGGATTATGGTGATTAGCTTTTGGTATAAATATTTCGTTACAATTCCTTTTTTTCTTTAAGATATTAACCCTTAAACTTTATTGCATGATAAATTTGAAAATGTTTTATCTCAAAAACTACTGAAGATAATTCAATGAATTTTTGCACACTTATGGAATGATATTTGCACTATCTTATAAAAATATTTTTGTTTTATAATTGTGTAAATAACGCTACTTTGCATCTATTTAAAATTTTCAATTGTATTTTTTCTTGTGTTCTTCACGCTAAAAATTTTCAAAACTTATGTCAAATTATGCGAAAATCTTTCACCTTCAATAATCTGTATTGATAATTTTTCATTTTTGTTCCTATCGAGAGTTATAGAGGATTTTGTAACTGTGCGCTGTTTCAACGCACGGCCCACTTTGATGCAACCCGCGAGAACGTACATATTGGCAACGCCGCACGTCGCAACGTCCTAATGCGCATCACTTTGAAGGAGCGTATTGTTCAAAATTGGCATCTTTGAGCAAAAAGACAAGCTTTTCTTTATGGATAATTGAAAGTGATGTTCTCTGAGTAATTTGAATGCTCTTTAGCGTTATTATATTGTTCAAGAGTTATTTAATTTTCTGTCACTCAATACCTCGGACAAGTGCGCTCGGTTGTTGCCAGCCGATGAGCTAAGTTGAGCAGTGGGCATGTTTTAATCTGCGTTGGCATATTTTTCGCAAATTGACATACTTCACCACGTTTTATTTTCAGTTGGTTCTGTCTAAGAGGTAGCACGGTATATTGTGAATTTTTTCTTAAATCCACATAGCGACTTTTTAGCCATGCGTCATCGGGTCGTGCGTTAAATTACGCGCTCATTTAATTTGCATCACAGCGAGTGAGAAAACGTTTTGACGTTTGTTTTTGTTCGCAGTTGGGTGTTTCCCATATAGAGAGAACTCGACGAAATGCTATAATATCTCAAGATATACAATATTTGCTCAAAAAAACATTCAATTGATTTATGTTATAAATATGGGTCGATCACACGAATGATGTATTCCGTTAAAAAAATTTCATAAATATGTTCGTCGTATCTTGTTTTTTATGGCATCCATGTGGTGTGATAAATTTAAAAATTATATTGGTCAACACATGTGTAGCATATGTCGTGATGAGCGTAAAAATACAACAAAAATAAATATGAACATGAACAAACCACAATTTTCCTTAAATTTTCAATTTTACATCCCGTGTTTATAGTAATGGGTTCCTCTATAACGCGTTTAAAATATAAAAAAATTTACACGTTTAATTTTTGTTCTTATAGTGTTTGCCAAAGTAATGGAACTGGAATATTCGATGACTCAACAGGTACATGCGGAAAATTGTAACGATGATTTTGAAATAAAAATCGTTGAGGATTAATTGAAATTCGACAAAAATAAATAATATCTTACCAGAACTTGAAGAACCACCAATCAACAAAATTAACAGAAGCAATAGTGATAAAAACCCCAACATCGATGCTATTGAACAACAGATTTTATGTAAACTTTTTTCAAAAGACACATCGTTGTTCACTCGGTGAAAATAAAAACGTGAAATAAAATGCTGTTGGCATAAGATTTTCCACTTTCATATAGTAATGTTGTAGACTAAAAAAGAACTTGGATATAACGTAGATGTATTTTGACTAACAAAAGTGTTTTTAAAGATGTTAACTGTTAGTAGCGTTAAATTATAATAATAAAAAATATATTAAACAACTATAATTTTTGTTGTGCACTTCAGTCAAAAAAATTTAACGCATCTCAAAATATCCGGAAAAAAATCAACTACGATAATTCGTATTGAAAAGTTTGCCCTTTTGCGCTAATCGAGAGATATGGTTTCTTTTAGTCATGCGATGCGCACTTCCCACACGATGCGCTTTCTGACGTAGTGACGTGCGACGTTGCCAATATGAACGTTCTCGCGGGCTGCATCAAAGTGGGTCGTGCGTTGAAACAGCGCACTGTTACAAAATCCTCCATAACTCTCGATAGGAACAAAAATGAAAAATTATCAATACAGATTATTGAAGGTGAAAGATTGCCGCATAACTTAACATATGTTTTGAAAATTTTTAACGTGAATAACACAAGAAAAATACAATTGAAAATTTTAAATAGGTGCAAAGTACCGTTATTCACGCAATTATAAAGTAAAAATATTTTTATAAGATAGTGCAAATATCATACCATAAGTGTGAAAAAATTCATAGAATTATCTTCAGTAGTTTTTGAGATATAAAATTTTCAATTTTATCATGCAATAAAGTTTAAGGGTTAATATCGAATAACGAATATAACGAAATATTTATACCAAAAGCTATTCACCATAATCCCTATATAATAAAATATACTTCATGAAAATCGGTGATTTTGCGAAGAATTCGAGGATTACTTGACATGGCTTTACTCAGCATAGTCGGGCAAGCTAACACGACTGGTGGTCTCTCGTTAACCGCGAGAGTGGCGCATAAACCACCGAGTTTGAGATTTCTCCAATGTCTCGCACGCGAACGGTTACATTGGCGCCTAACGCAAAAAGTTTTTAGATTTTGCTGTTTGGAAATTTTTAGCGCAAATTTTGGTTGATAGGAAACCAAAATTAGTGTGAATTATCTTTCTTACTGCGCACCATGGGCCACAAATCGATTTTTTTGGTCGAAAATCCAGAACATATAAACCGTTAGTACTAGACTTTCAGTGTCTTTGGAACAAATTCTCTACAATAAGTGCTCTTCATTTTAGGAAAAACAAAATTAGGGTGGCTGTCTCGATTTTTGAAATAAAAAAATTATCTCCTGAATGAAAAAAGATAGGAGAATATAATCTTCCAAAGAAATGTAGAGAAAACAATTTTGAGTAACTTTACTGAAAACGTCGAAACTCCATCTTCAGCGGTTTTAATTTTACAGCGATTTCCCTTGTTCCGTTTAGGGTGGCTCTTAAAAATTCAGTTTTTTTAATATAACTTCTTTGAAGTTGATTTCTCGTGAACGTCGACTTCAGACAAAAGTTAGCTCTTACAAATGCGCACATTTCTTCTTCAGAGACCAACTCATTAACTTTTATATACACAGAGTTATTGACGTTTTTATTCTCAAAATTCGACATTTTCTAAGCTAAATAACTCCGAAGGTGGCAATCAATGTAATGACCATCTGATAGTACTTTAAAAACACTACAAAACAAGGGGTACATGGTTTGTCTTCTAGCTACTGTTCATGTGAAATGTTTGCTTATAAACTCCCTCTGTTATAGAGAATGTATGCGGTATTCATCTAAATTCGTACTTAAAATATATATTTATTATACATAGTCGCCGTTCTTATATACACACATATCCGGATCTCTGATGCAAATCGGTACACTCGGAAGATGTTATTCTAAACTTGTTTCGTGAAGTGAAATTGTACATAAAACATGTGGTTTTCGGACTACGGTTTATAAAATGAATGTTTGGAGTATTTGCATGGCATACATTTTATTCGCATGGCAAAAAAGAAATTATTATGAATATATTACAATATATTGAAAGCTCAGGTTTACCGTAAAGGAGCATCCTTTGTTTAGCATTAATGATTTATTTGTCTTTTATTAATTATATTATCCTTATATCCTCTGCTTCAGTTCACTGTAATTTAGCCTAATAGTTTCCCAAAATACCATTTTTTGCCTTTGGAAATTAACAAAAAAAAATCCACGTGAATGTACGTTGGGGGACAAGCTGTTCAGCTCTCATTAATGATATCTATATAAATTGCTTATTTTCGGAAGTTATTCGAGCTGTCAACTATGGGTACTTTTTTGCTTCTAACAATGAGTACTTCTAATCCATTTCATAATAACTCGATGTAGTTATGCCAATGTATATATTGATGCTAATAATGAATTACTTCAAGCGAGATAACATACTTATTAAAAACGGCAGTTTAGACTATTTAGGATGGTGCAAATATGCGATAATTCAACAATTTAGACTGCCCTGGAAGATTCAGGGATTCTGTCAAGTGACAGTTTTTATGTTGATTTTAGGCTTTAGGATAGAGATTCTATCAGGATTCATATACTTTTAAGCGAGGGAAATAATGTAAAACTGGTGTTGTACATTTTTTTTTAAATTCAGAAAAAAATTATTTTTTCATTCTGCGACGATTTTCATTAATGAGTATTTTTACGCATTTCGTTGTAAGTTTTCCACGAGAAATAATAGGTAAAACGTAACCAGGTTGACGTACAAGCTCTTCACCCATTAAGTGGGTTATTCCACTTTTATTCAAAATGGGCAGTTTTCTACGCATCAGTGTAGAAATTGTTGAAACGCAGAGAAAAAAATTTAACACTGAAAAAAATTAATATATTAGTTTTTTAACAGTTATGTGTCCAACAAAAAAAAACACCTTTAACAGGCCAACGAGGGTACCCACAAATTGAAATGCTCATAACTATGGCTTCCTTTAATCGATTTGGACACTTTTAGATGTTTTGGATTCAGGAACTCGTCCACTTTTTGATTCTGTACAATAAAACCGGAATAATGGATCTGGTTTTCGGTAATCCGGATATTCCTGAGCAATGTTCCAGTACTAGGATATGATTTGTAAATTTTAATAATGTACTAGCAATATGAGTATCAAAACTTTTAAAATTGTCTCGAAAGTCTGTTTTTTATTGTTACGGGACCCTATGGCAATTTGAAAAATGAAATTGGAATGGAATGGCCATTCACGGCCCCACGGGAACCTGCTCCGGAATGTCCGTTCCGGGGTCAAATCACCAAATGGTTCCAAAACCACGAGATACAGACTGCTGATGCAATTCCAAGAATGTTGATACCCACATTGCTAGTATTCCATTTAAGTTCGCAAATAGTACCCCAGCCCAGCACTGCTTCCGGAAACCCGGAAGTATGAAGTAACCAGATTAATTTTTACCAAGTCCAAAAGTGGATGAGTTCCTGAATCCAAAACGGCCAAAAGTATCGAAATCGGTTGGATATTATCTTAGTTACGGGCATTTTAGTTTTGTGGGTACCCGGGTACCCACGTCGGCCTGTTACGTAGTAAAAAAAATTCAGGAGCCCCTCCTCACTCCCACCCTTACTATATCAACAACCCAAAAGCTTGATTTAGTGAAGTTCTAAGATGTCACAAAGTTTTAATTTCCAGCTATGGATAAAACATAGGAATTTAATTAATTGAAACTTAAAAAGGTACCAGGGTACCGCGTCGGACACACAACGGTTAAACTAATGAGTTGGTCTCCAAAGAAAAAATAGGCATTTATAAGAACAAAATTTCAAAATTTTTGGAAAATTTGCTTCAAAAGTATTTTATTGAAACACTATTTTTTTAAAAGTAAGGCCAAACCAAATAATGGAAAATACCGTAAAATAAAAGCCTCTGACGATAGTTAAGGAATTGAGTAACAAAGTTACTAAAACATGATTATTTTTTAATTTTCAGTAGGGCTTTATACTTCTATTGTTATTGTTCAGGAGAAATTATTTTCATTCCAAAAATCAAGGAGACCACCCAGTTTTTTACACCGAAATGAAGCGCACTTGTGGTGAAGAAATTCTTCTGAAGACACTGAATGTCTAGCACTTACGGGGTATAAGAACTGGATTTTCAACAAAATATCTATTTTTGGCCCATGGAACAGACTTTGTTTATAAGCAAACATTTCACATGAACAGTAGCTAGGAGACAAACCATGTACCCCTTATTTTGCAGTGTTTTTAAAGTACTATCAGATGGTCATTACATTGATTGCCACTTTTTGCCACCTTCGGAGTTATTTAGCTTAGAAAATGTCGAATTTTGAGCATAAAATCGTCAATAACTCTGTTTATATAAAAGTTAATGAGTTGGTCTCTGAAGAAGAAATGTGCGCATTTGTAAGAGCTAACTTTCGACATTCACGAGAAATCAACTTCAAAGAAGTTATATTAAAAAAACTGAATTTTTAAGAGCCACCCTAAACGGAACAAGGGAAATCGCTGTAAAATTAAAACCGTTGAAGATAGAGTTTCGACGTTTTCAGCAAAGTTACTCAAAATTGCTTTCTCTACATTTCTTTGGAAGATCATATTCTCCTATCTTTTTTCATTCAGGAGAAAAAATTTTTTATTTCAAAAATCGAGACAGCCACCCTAATTTTGTTTTCCCTAAAATGAAGAGCACGTTTCGGCCTTGTGGTGTTGGCGTTTTTCAAGGGAAACTATTTATTTAAAAGAGATCGTTAACAAAAAATATACATTTTGGAAAACATTGCAAACTCACTATAAGTTATCCTTTTTTGTTTGAATGTCGCTGTCCGACGATACGGTGTCTGGGAACTATTTTTTCATGCATGAATTTACTGTGATGTACGGTACAAATGAGAGTCAAAATTTTAAAATATTACTTTGTGCAGACTTACTATTGTATGCAAAATATAGGCTGAATTTTCATTGGATACAGATGGATGTCACTACTGCACTACTATAACGATTGTTTTGAAAAACCTATTTTGATGTGTAAAGCTTAATCGATACTATTTTGGCGTCGAGAAATGAGCTTTTGTTGTTACAGTGTTTGGTGTCATTAGGAGAACTTTTAGATTTCGATCTACTATTGCCTGTAATGGTTTTAGCTGCATGTAAGATACCAGCGTAAGTTGTGGTGAGGCCCTGTACGTCTGTGCGATGATTTACGGTGTTGGGTGTGTTGGCAATATGACTCATCTCTAGCAGTGGTAGAGCCGAAAATCGGAATGTGCGAATGATTTTCGTTCTCTCCAGAGCAAAGCTGTGTCCTAGGGTATGGCATGCTGGATGAGCGCCGTTTTTCCCTAGTGAGGCTATTTCTTCGACTGCGTGTGATGACGGGTTGTTAACCAAACTGGTGTATTTGTTGATATTCGATCTATGTCCACTCAGTCTGGTTTTCAGCTGATTTTTCGTCAAACCTATGTATGTCATGCTACATGTATCACAGGGTATGCTGTAAATGACATTTGATTGCTGTAGCAGATTTACGGGGTCTTTGGTCTGTTTTAATAAGCTCTTGGTGGTTCTGATCGGTTGGTGGACGAATTTTACTGTTGGAAAGTAGAGTTGAAAATCGGATTATGCGGTAACGATCTGTATATGGTTTGCGGGGTATCTGTGTTGGTAATGATGCTGGTTGCTCGAGCTGGGTCCGGTGGAGTTTCAGTTGATTGTATGCTAGTATGTTGGGTGATCGACTGATGTTGCTGCGGTTTAGGATGCTTGGCATGGTATCTATTGATTAGCCGGTTTATTAGCGCTGAGGGGTAATCGTTTTGTTTGAGATGTTGATATATGAGATGTTTCTGTTGATCTGCTGATTTGTTTGTGGTGAGCGTAACGATGCGTTTGATGAGATTGACGGCTACATTTATTTTAACGGATGTTGGGTGGAACGAATGATAATTTAATAGGCGGCCTGATGCGATTGGTTTCGAATACCACTGGGATGTTGAACGGAAGTGATCTAACCACTGTATCGATCAAACTTTCCATAATTATGTCAGCCAAAATTGGCTACCCATAGCAGTTCCAAAAGTTTGAAGAAAGAATTTATCTCGAAAACGAAAATAGCTACTGTTCAAACAGAATTCTATTATCTCTATGAACAGATCTAGGTTGATATCGGTCACTGTTTTGATGTCTGGCCAGTGCATAATGATGTCATGGATTACAAGGTCTTTAGGAATATTTGTGAATAGGGAGACAACATCGAAAGAAACCAGCACATAGCCCTCAGGTAACGTTACCGTATTGATGTACTCGGCGAATTCAAAGCTGTCCACGATATTGTACTTGCTGTGGAGGCTAGCTTTCAGAATGTTGGCCATATATTTTGATATGTTGTATGTCGGTGCAGTCACGTTTGGCACGACGGGGCGCAGTGGAAGGTTTGGTTTGTGAGCCTTGGGTTGGCCGTAGATGGATGGACACACCGCTGTGTGTGTGTGTTTGTAGTTGGCGCGCTGTTGCTTTATCTATTAGTTTCAGATTTAAGAGTCGTGTGGCTATTTGGTTGTTTTTCCGCTGAATAGTATGTGTTGGGTCTTTAGAAAGAATCTCGTATGTTGTACTTTAAAGTAGGGTTGACATCTTGTGCTCGTAGTCCTTTGTATACATGATCGCCATCCTTTTGCATTTGTTTGATTCTAATACGCATACGTCTTGATTTTCTTTTAGGAAACGTTTGGTAGTTGCTGAAGCGGTTTGGCAAATAAAAATTTGTTAGCGGGTTCTTGTGCTGGTTTGATTTGACACGTGATATATGGTTTTGGATGTGTGTGTGTGACAATTTGGCATCTGTTCTTGTCTTGAAGTGACTTGTCTGGCGACGTTAGCAGGATCGATTCAATATCGGCAATGAGATGGTAAATTGGAATTTGGCTGAGGTGGACCACAGGTAGTGAGAACTTTGGCCCTAAACTGAGAAACACTTGCATTTCCGGAGGCACTCATAAGTTGGTTGCGTTAAGTATGGACTTTTCGTTTAAATTGGGAGTGTGTACAGCTAAATTTGTAGACTTTTGTAACAGCTTGGTCAGCTTGTACTCGGTTCGTCGTTTTTTGGTGCGTCTATTGTTTTCGAATGATTGGTTTTGGGTAACTATAAATCTTGAAGTAATATCTGTTGTTGTTGCCGTCTCAATTTGTTGTTTGCTGTGCTCAAGAATATGTTTGAACTGTTTGATTTTGTGGTAGGTGTGTTGCATTTCTACGTTGAGTAATGCTTTCTTAAATATTTCGATAATATTTTGCAGTTTACGTGTGTAAACATTCAAACAAAAAACGATAGACTTATAGCGAGTTTGCAATGTTTTCCAAAATGTATATTTTTTGTTAACGATCTCTTTTAAATAAATAGTGTCCCTTGAAAAAGGCCAACACCACAAGGCCGAAACGTTTTGCTCTAAAAGACTGAGACTGCCGTTTTCAAATAACTCAAAATCTCATCATCCCAGTCGTTTGAACATAACCTCGATGATGAATTAGATTTCGAAATCGCTTTGCGTCAGTTATCTGTTGATGAAAAGGCAAAAGCAGATGATAAGAAAAGAGATTTGCGAAGAGTTTATAAAGAGGAGAGAAGGGATCCAAGAAGGTACAATTCGAGGATAACGATTGAGGAAGAGATTACTGAAGTTGAAGAGAAAGTTGTACTGGTTAAAAGAAGATTAAGACAACAATTTGATCAAGTGGACATTTCGCGACTTCGGCACTATCTCATACGAGTAGCGTCGGCTGAAGCAACAAGTGAAGAGCAGATTAGGTTGAAAGAAGACGATTGCAAGAATGTGGAAGGGATTATACGCGCGTGTGACCAGAGGGTAACATACGATTCAGATTATTCAGTAGAAGAAACAGATCAGGAGCAGCGCGGTGCAAAAACGTGAAATCGGTACTGATACGGAGCGAAAAGGTGACCAATCGACAAAGAAAGTCGTTGATAGGAAAAGAGCGATTCCAAGACGAAATTCAGGGGAACAATCGGAAACATCCGATATGCAAGAAAAATTTTCGAAACTCGAGACAGGGCAAAGAATCAAAGGTAGTAAGCCAGAACAATTTGGGGTAAATAAATCGCAAGAGCTTGATCGTAGGTCCTGTGGAAATAAATGAGATAGCAGGGAACGTTTCGGACGCAATAAAATGCGTTCAGCGGTAGATTTTTCGTCGTCAGAAGAGAGGTTTCGGGTCAGATATAATCAGGAACGGACACGGGGATCCGATTATAAAAGTGAAGGGGAAGAATCCGGATCTAGTTACAGGTCTTCAGAAAACGTGCGTCGAAGTAAGATAAAAGGAGAACGAAGACACTACCGCAACAGGCACAGATCTTCGTCGTTGGGTGAAAGTAGTGATCGGGAAATAGATCGAAGAAACTATCGTGACCAGGACAGGGCACCAGCGTCGAGTAGAGGTAGAGAGCGGAATGAAGAGCGAAGATATTACCGTAGCAGGCATAGACCTTCGTCGTCAGACAGCTACAGAAACGCGCGGCGCGAATGGCATCGAAATGGACGTTCGAAAGTAGAGAATTGTGACATATGACATATGACATATGCGGTCCCATTATAAGTCGAAATTAGCCACAATTAGGGTGCGCAATCTAGACCAGTTGTTGGACCTAAATCAGCTAATAGATGCCAACGACCCAAATTTGTATCGTTCCAGCTACTGCTTCAGGAACGAGGTTCATGCGGTGGACGCACAAAATGGTTCTGACGATGAGCATTCATCACCAGAGGAAGTTATGATAAACGTGGTTCAACGTAAGCCGAGGGAAAGTAATGAGTTACAAAATAAAGGCCCTTCTAAGAGAGTGCAACACCCTGAAAATATAGCGGGAGCATGTTGGAATTGTCAAAAACCGGGGCATATTTGGCGTATGTGTACAGAACCGAAAAAAAGTGTTCTGTTACGCTTGTGGCAATCTTGGGAGAACCACAAGTACGTGTGAACGGAATCACCCAGCACCATCGTCGCAATTTAGTCAACGGCAATGTTTAAACTAAACGCGGGGTGTTCAGCAAGGAACCATTGCACCTCGCTATCTGAAACGGTTCCAAACGTGCAAGAAACAATGATGATTAACGTCAATCCAAATGTATGTCCAAAAGTTCGTGTCTCAGTTCTGTGAACCGAATTTATAGCTTTGTTAGACTCGGGGGCTAGCATAAGCGTGTTGAATTCAACGAAGCTGTTGGAAACTCACGGCTTAAAGTTATTTAAGGCTAACGTGACCATAAACACAGCCGATGACACAGAACATAAGTGTCTTGGTTATGCAAATATTCCATATTTATTTGCAGGCGTAACCAAAGTTATACCTACTATTATAGTACCACAACTTTCAAAGCCCCTAATTCTAGGGATGGATTTCTGGAACGCATTCCAAATCCGTCCAGTCATGACAGGAAATGAAGGAGTAATAGACCTGGATATGGTAGGTATAGAAGGGCAACCATTGCTAAATTTATTCGCGACTGAACAGTGTTCAGAGCAAATCTTCACAGAAGAAGAAATTCGTCTCGAAATATGCTCTTTAGAATTTACAGAACATGAGGACAAGTTATGGCATCGAGCTGAACCCGAAGAGGATGGTTCTCTCGATGTTCCGTCATTAGAACTCCCAAGCAAACCTGAGGAAATCATTGATTCCATTGAAACGGAACATGACCTTACGGCAGCGGAGAGAAAACAACTATTGGACACAATCAAATGTTTCCCGTTGACCAGTGAATCGAAATTAGGGAGAAAGACGCTGATCGAACACGAAATTGAGGTAATCGAGGGTGGTAGAATGCGGGATTTGCCTATGTACCGGTATTCGCCGGGAACGTGGGAGAAAATTGAGCAGGAGTTGGAGCGATATGAGCAGTTAGATGCCATTGAGGAATGTGCGAGCGAATTTGCTAGTCCTTTGGTTCCCGTCAAGAAACCAAATGGAAAAATTAGGGTATGTTTGGATTCGCGTCAAATAAACTCCGTTACTAAAAAAGACGCTTATCCAATGCGAAACATGAACGAAATCTTTCACAGATTGCAAAAAGCAAAATATTTTAGCATCATTGACCTTAAAGATGTCTATTTCCAAGTTCCTTTGAAGGAAAGCTCCAGGAACTTCACAGCCTTCCGAACTCCAAAGGGATTGTATCGGTTTAAAGTAGTCCCATTTGAACTTAAAAATGCTCCATTTACCAGGAGCAGGCTTATGAATAAAGCTATTGGTTTTGATATGGAACCCTATGTGTTCATCTATCTAGATGACATAGTGGTAGCCACTGAAACTTTGGTGGAACACTTTCGTTTTCTAAAAGAAGTAGCAGTTCGGTTGCAAAAAGCTGGATTATCCATTTCGGTTAAAAAAGCCGGTTTTGTAGAAAACAGGTTCGGTATTTGGCTTATTTACTCCTTGAAAACGGCCTGGCTATTGACAGTAGCAAACTGGAATCGATTCTAAACTATTCTCGTCCAAAAACAATTCGTGATGTTAGGCGTTTAATTGGGTTAATGGGATTTTACCAAAGATTCATTAAGAAT